>NW_005359397.1:1041883-1070268 GCF_000412655.1 Myotis brandtii | reverse complement strand
GGAAGAGCAGAGCGGGGGGGAAAGGAGACATATGTAATACTTTAATCAATAAAGAATAAATGAAAAAAATAAAAATAAAAGTAAATTAAAAGGCAGATTCGGATAAGCAGTGACTGACCAGTGACTAACCAGTGACTCGAGGTGCTTGGAGGTGCCACGTCTGCTCCCTTGCTGAAGGCAGAGCCTGGGGGATGCAGCTTGGTGGGGAGGGTGGCTTCGTGAGGAGAGTTTGCCATCCCTGGGTGTTTCAGAGCATGGCAGGCCTGGGTGAAGGCCGAGGTGGGGGCTCAGGGTGGCCAGGAGAGAGAGGGTGCCCAGGTAGTGCACACAGAACCCCACACAGAAAAACTGGTGTTTCCCTTTGTTTGTTTGTTAGTTATTATGTTTGTGTTAATCCTTACCCAAGGATATTTTCCCGTTGATTTTTAGAGAGAATGGAAGGGAGAGAGACAGAGAGAGCAACTTCAATGTGAGAGAGACAGTCACGTCGATTGGTTGCCTCCTGCATGCACCCTGACCTGGGGCTGGGGATGGAGCCTGCAAGTGAGGTACATGCTCTTAACCTACATCAAACCTGGGACCCTTCTGTCTGAGGGCTGATGCTCTATCCACTGAGCAAATCCAGCTAGGAACAGAAAAACTAGTTTTGACTTCCCCTCACAGCAGCTGAGGAGGGGCTTGGAGCTGTGAGGGTCGGGTAGGGGCCACAGCTCAGCAGTCATGACATCTGTCAGGCTCACTCCCCTGTGGACGCGCTGAGGTGTCCCCAGAGACATACCCGGTGAGGCCCCTTGGGAACTCACAGTCTAGCTGAGAGATGGACTCTCTCTGGGAGCGGCTGCACCTCCACACACAACCATGGGGAAGAGAAAGCCAGCGCCAGGCTCTGAACCCGGAGCGAGGTCTGAGAAGGAAGCACCCTTTCTGGGGACAGGGCTAGCAGCACAGAAATCTCTCCCTCCTTCAGGCCCCGTAGTTGCCTTCCAAGGCCTGAACCTGCAAGCATACGTGGACTCGTGCCCACAGAGGAGAGAGCAAGGGTCCACATGGCTGTTTGGAAGAGCGACAATTGAAAACCACCTGAAGCTCCCTCAGCGCAGGGATGGTCGAGTAATCTGAAAGATGAAACAGCCCTACGTGTGCCAGCACGGAAAGCAGCATTGTCAGAGGAGAAAGCAGACTGTAAAGCCACATACGACATGTGCATACAGTGCAGGCTTCTTCCAGGAGATCTGTGTGCACTCAGCTCTGTGTCTGCCCCACAGCGAGTCCGGAAGGGTCACGCCAAGCTGAGGACAGGGCGTGTGGGGGTTGGGGGGTGTCTCCCATGAGTTTAACTCTTTTTTTTTTGTTTTGATGGACACCTTTGGATGTAGAATATATTCATGTATCACTTGCATAATTAAAGATTTAAAAGGTCTTTGCCGAAAGAGGAGGATGGAATAAAAAGCGGGTGGGTGAAAATGGGGGAGCCAGACAGGAGGTAGGACTCATAGTCCATTTTGAACAGACAGTGATCACTGGGTATCAGCTTCCTGGAAAATTCTTCATGATCATGGTAGGTCCTGCGATCCCCTTGCCTCACAGCTTCCTTTAGCTCTGGGACTTTAAGCAGCTCTCTCTGCCCAGCAAGCTACAGACAGCATTCATGTTGGTCCCATGGCCTGAAGTTCCAGAAGTTGATGTTGGGGGGATGGAATCCATGATGGCACCCAGAGCCTCCCCATCGCTGCCCTTCCCTCCTATTCTGTGTGACACCGCTGGCAAGATCTGAGGGGAGACACCCCGGAAACTACCCGGGAATGTCTGGGTGAGGTGTGACCTGGCCCCGGACTCCCTCCTCTTCCGTCCTCCTGTCTGATTCAGAGTCTGCGTGTTTTATCTCAACCCTCCTGAACCAAGGACTTGAACGGAATAGAACAGCCTGGCGGGGCAGGAATGGACTTTGAAAATTGGCGAGGGTGGGATTGAGGGCTGCGGGATGTCAGACTTCGAGAGACAGTGCTGCCATGGGCAGCTGGTCACCGGGGCTCCCTGCTCGAGGCGGACTCCCACGCCCACCCATGTGGCCCACGGGGGCCTGCCTTCCCTCCAGCGATCTCAGTTCTGTATGCGTTGACACTGGCCTGCACTCACTCTCCCTTATGCTGCCATTTAACCTCTTCCCACTCACCGTTCTTATTTACCTGTCCCTTCTTTTTATCAGTTTCATGTCTTGGGTCTCTGAACAGACTGTCAATTCCCTGAGAGCAGAGACAGTGCCTTCAGAATGGAGGGCCGATCATCCCGCTCAGGTGTCTGAGAGCAGGGAGACCAAGAGAGCAGTGGGGCTGGGGAAGGAGACCCACCAATTGGGGCGCTGGAGAGTGAGCAGGAAGCCCTGGGTGCAGAGAAGGGAGGGAAGGGGGAGGAGGGTGTGGCCAGGAGCGGTTGACAGTGCTTGTTGCCAGGCTAGGGTGTAGGCGGTGGCAGGAACCCTTCTCCAGCAGGGCAGCCTACGGAGGCTGGGGCAAGGGGCGCTGCTGATTCCTGGGAAGGTGGGCGGGCACCCTCTCCCACGCGGGGAAGAACACAGCGCAGCAGCAGAATTAATTGCACGGAGACGGCAGTAATTTACAAAGCCCCGTGTGCCGATATAAAAGGCCCTTGTCATCCTGAAGCGAAGGAAGTACAATTTCCTGCCCAACTCTGAACAGGGCTGAAGCCTGGGGTGTAATCATCGCGGAGGGGAAGGCTCCCCATACGCTCCCTCCTCCTGCCCCAGCCAGGCCTTGGCTTCCTACTAATTGAATTACAGAATTAGCCAGAGGAAGGTGGCTCGAGAATGCAGAGATCTGGACTTTAATAAAACATCAGATCCTTCAGGCCAGTCACTTTTCCGGCCCTAGGGAGTGGGAGGAAGCTGGTGTGTGGGAGTCGGGGCCGGAGGGAAGGGAGCAGGAAGCCCACCCACCAGCCAGACCCACGGGTCCCTGTTCAGGGTGATATCCTTAGGGGGTCCAGGAAGGTCCGAATCTCCGTTGACCTGTCCTGATCCTGAAATCGCCCCTCAGAGCATCTTTCCTGAGTGGTTCTCACCCCAGGCTGCACCAGAGTATCACATAAAACACAGAGAAACTGAGGCAGAATCTGGGGAGGGGGCAGCGTGCAGGGAGAGAGGTGGGCCAGAGGGAACTCCCCCAGCTTCCCTGGAAAGAGGATGACTCGTGCTTTAAGGCCACGTCTACCCCTCCTCCAGCCTCTGTCCCCCATGGTCTGGGTGGGCAAGGACAGCCTTGCCGTGTCTCGGAGCAGATGTCCCTTCCCCACGCGCATGAGAGACGCAGCTGCAGACTTCTTCCCACGGCTCCTCCTCTGGGAATGCCACCCCGGCGCTACCCTGCCTGGCTCTGCCCTGCTTTAGACCCACCTCCTGGGTCCTGCTCAGGGAAGCCCAAGCACCCGCCCTAGCCATTTTGGTTCCACTTTCCGTGGATTCCTGTGGCCATGCCCTTGTCCGCTGCCCGTGGTCTGCCCCCAGGGTGAACCTGGTCTCCACTTCTAACCTGGGAGCTCCTTGAGAATGGGCCTTTGAAACAGGCAGAGAAAGCAACCTGGGGCCTGCCCCTGTTTCTGCCCCTTCCCCAGTGCCCAGACGCTGGGAGATCCTCGTGGCACCTTCCCAGGATCCGTCCCGGCCGTTCCAGTCCCCCTAGTCCTGTCCACCTGGCCCTTACTCGCCCTCTCCTCCCTTCTTCCTGGGAGTGCTCCCTGTGGGCATGCCAACAGTCCCTGCTCTTCTCCCTCTGTGCAGAGGGCAATGATCACCCACCACAGCCCTGCTCTGGGGTCCTCTCCTCCACCTCCATGGGGACCCCACTCTTTCCCTGCTGCCTTCCCCACACCTCCCTCTTTGGAGCCCTCCTGTCCTTCTAGGAGTGACTGAGCCTCCCCTCCTCCAGAAAGCCTCCCCTGACTACCCCAACCCCCAACTCTCTTAAAGCCCTTAGCGATGGCCCCTCTCACCTGGCAGTTAGAGTACACATCTTCGTCCACTCGCTTTTACGTGTGTTTGCCCAAGTGGAAATATTCTACTATAGATGCTGCTAACTCCAGGGACAGCCCCCCCCCCATCCCTGCCCCATGACAGACACCATTGAGTGGATGCTAAGTGGAAATATTCTACTATAGATGCTGCTAACTCCAGGGACCCGCCCCCCTGCCCCATGACAGACACCATGGAGTGGATGCTAAGCGCACTCTGCCCCTGCCTGGGTGACAGTGAGCTGAATGGCTGGGAAGAGACAACTAGCTGCAGGGCCATCGGGTTCTTGGAGAGCGTCTGGGATATGGGCCCCTCGGCTCAGGCTCAGGTGGGGCAGGAGCCATCCATCTTCCAGGAGGCGGCCTGAGGCCTGGGGATGGTGGGGCTGCCGCAGGAGGGGGAGATGGATGGGACCCTCAGCCAATGGATCAGGGCTGCTGGCCCGCTCACCTCCACAGGGCCCTCCAGTGCTGGAACCCCACCCTTGGCCAGCATCCTGCTTTCGGGCTCAGCACTGCCCTCCTGCGTCCACTCCCTTTGAACCAGAAACTCCAGGGGAGCGTGTCTCAGAGTTAACGGGGTGTAGGAATAAGAAACTGGACCCCTCACCAACTCTAATGTGTCTCCATCATCTCTCAGCCCTCTTGCCTTTTGCAGCCACAAGACAGAGATGGACACGGAAGGGGGGTCCAGATCTGCCCAGACCTAGACTGGGATCCCCCAGGGGCAGTCCTGCCTTTCTCTTCCTGCTGGGCACAGGCAGGGCCCAGTGAGTTCAGCCTGAGGGGCCTAATGGGCTCTGCACCCCGAGGCTGAAAGGACCAGCAGACAGGCTTTTGCCAGGTGTCTGCCCCTGCCCGTTGCCTTGCTTGCACCCTCGGTGCAGACAGGCTTTTGCCAGGTGTCTGCCCCTGCCCGTTGCCCTTGCTTGCACCCTCGGTGCCGGAGAATTCCTTGTCTGCTGTGCACCGCAACCTCTCATGGCACTGTGAGAAAGGACAAAAAGTGGACATGACATATTGACGCTCTCGCCCCTTTCTCAGCAAAGAGCTCCTGGTTTGTGGCCAGGGCATGGGGGCTGCCACAGGGGAGGTGTCGGCCTTGCTAAGGCCCCGCCCACAGAGCAGTCAAGCCTGTCCTGCTGACAGGTGTGCTGGGTTTTGTTCTGCAGCCGAGGGGCTGCCCCTGCCCCCGCCCCTGCTCTGGGCCAGGGCTCCTGCTGGCCCCCAGGACAGCAAGCAGTGCTCCTTCACTTGTGCAGAGGCCTTAACTGGCCCAGGTGCTGTCCTGCCCAGGAGTCACCGAGCTTACACCGCAGAGCAGGCCAGGCCCCTGTCGTCAGCCTCTGACCCCAGGGGTGGGGGGATGGGGAGAGTGGACGCCTGAGCCCCAGTGGCTGGTTTGGGGCTGAGTCCTGAAGCCCCTCTAGAGGCCCTGGGCCAGAGATGTTCTCCTCCAAACTCCATGGCCTGCACTTGGGGTCAGGGACTCGCAGATGACCTCATTCTCTTCCTACAAGAACCCAGGTGGAGTCAGCCAAGGTCTCTGGGGCCACAGGCACCTGACCTCCCTCGACCCTGGCGCCCTGTCCCATGTCAATCAAAGTCAGGCTTCTCCGCAGAGGGCTCTGTCTGAGCATCAGGTTGAATTTAAAATGCATGTGGCGTTCGTTACTCGCAGGAACACCAGGATGAATGCTAGAGCTGAGAAACTGAACTGTGCTCCCTTTTAATTAACCTGGTCGGGGAGTTTAGACCTTCCTGTTTTGAATTTTCTCAGACCAGGGTGCACTTGCTGAGAAGGCTGGCCTGACTCCATGGGAATGGACCCCTGGCTCCCGGAACGCCACAGAGGGAGGGGATCTCGTCTCGGGGCTCCTTTGGCGTAGCCTAGCTGACTGCTAAGCTGTGGGAGATGGGCAACAGGCAGTGTCTGAGAGAGCGAGGCCGCCTCAGCGTCTAGGAGGGAACCCACTCCCGCCCTCTGGCTTGCCCATCTCCGAGCCTGCCTGCAATCGCCTTTCACTCTTTGCCTGTCTGGTTGGAACTGCAGAGCCTTGCTGGCTGACTCTGGCACGCTGCTGGACCCCAGTCAGACACGCTGAACGCCTCAGTGTATGGGAATGACTCAGGACGGTATCCGAGTCCTCAGTGGCCCCAGCATTTGCTGGGCTGTGTGTAGTTCTTGTGCCCACTGAGGGAGCTCAATAAATGCTTGCTGAGTTGCATGGAATTCTGGTGTTGGATTTTCCATAGTGGTTGGTCTGGCTACACTGAGGTGGGGGTCATTCCCCCAGTAGGATCCCTCTCCCCATGCAGAGCGAGGTGTGAAGGAATCCCTCCTGGGCCCTCAACCCCAGCCAGCAACTGTCCTGGGCACAGCCACAGGGATAGCTCTTTACCCTCAGGAGGGTGGGGATCTGCCTCTCTGGCTCCTTTCTCTCATAAAAGGGGAGGGTGTCACAGCTGCAGGATAGGGAACTGAATGTCCTTCTGTCTGTGTCTCAGTCACACTGAACCATACTCTCCCACAGCTAATTTCCACGTCACCTGCAGGCCTCTGCTCGGGCTCCTCCCCGCCACCAGGATGCCTTCTCTGCTCCTGGGTCCTCTTCTAGATCCTCCCCCCTGGGGTGGCCTCCCTTCCCAGCCTCATCGATTCTCCTTCCAAAAAGTCCTTCCAGTTCAAGGCTTTGAAACATACAAATGAGCACTTGGTTAAACAGAGTTTTCTGTTGTTTTTATAGGTGGGAACCATGTGACCCCAAACTAGACTCCAGCCTATGGGGCTGTGCCTCCCTCTAGCATCCCTGACCAACCCCAGGATGGGGGCCTCACAAGAGAGGCTGAGCTGCTCAGAATCAGGAGGGGAGGGCGTGCACCCCGCTTTGAATGCACATGGGCACCCAGGACCTGCCCGGTGAGGTGAATTAATCTCGCCTCTCTTCTCTGGCTCCTTCCTAACGGGCCCTAATTCACTTAAAGAACAACAACAACAACAAAATAGCAGCACACCAACCAAGAAATTCCAAACTCAGCACCCAAGACAGGTTATTTTGAAAAGACCAATAGCCAAGAGCCCCATATTACAGGATCAATGTTTGGAAAATGTGATTTTCTTTCCTAAAGCAGAAAAACAATCTCACACAGTCCTGGCAGGCCACGGTCCAGCTCTCATGGCGGGTGTCTTTCCCTCACGATCTTGGCCACTTAGGTCACTCTCCTGGCTGGGCATTGGGCTTCACCCCACATCAATAAGATGGTTCCATCACAGGCCTTTAGCAATATCTAACCCAGGGCTGCGGCAAAGGGGCAGTCAGCAAATGTGACTTGAGATGCTCACCTTTGGGAGTTGATCCCTGGAGCTCTCCCAGCCCTCTCGGAGGTATGGGGTATCGTTCACATTGTAGGAGTGGAAGGGGCTCTGGCTTTTTATAGTCAGTTGGTCCCCATCCTGGGAAGGGCCAAGCCACCATTTATAGCTGACCTTGGGAGCGCCCAAGGTGGGTGAGAGGCAGTTGGCCAACGAGGAAGGTGACCTTTGGGGAGTGGGACAGAGCATGGCATTCAGCTTGATTTCTTCTCTTCCTAGAGACCCACCCACGTGCCCTCAGAACCCACCAAGAGAGAAAACTGAGCTAATTAGTTCCTGGACTGGTACAAAAGACTCAGACTGTGTGAATGGGATCGGAGGGAGTACTATTAGCTGTGGATGGAGTGAAAGATGCTTCCTTCATTCATTCAATAACCACTTATTGATAGCCTGCCATTTGCCGGATGATGAAAGACATGCCCTCTGCTTTAAAGAAATGGATGGGTAAACCCTAGGTAAACATGCTGGTAAGGCCAGGTGATGTGCATGCAACAAGCATACCTACCAAGCTGAGGTTTGTGCAGGGCTCCTCGGTGGCCCAAATGACAACAGCAAACACTTACTGATGTTGGACATTGTTCTGACTGCTTTACATGCATTGAATCGCTTAATACAATGACTCTATAAAATGGTACTATTATCACACCCATTTTAAAGGTGAGGAAACTGAGGCACTCAAGAGGAAAGACTTGTCCAAGATCTTATGGCCAGAGCTGGGCTGTGAATCGGGGCAGGCTGCCTGCAGAACCCACGACCTTAACCATGGGCTCTGTCACCTGATGGCGGAGAATTCTCAACTCTGCCCAGGGAGAGCGGCCTCATGGGAAGGATGTGCTGGGGAAAGGGCCGCCATGTGCACAGGCAAAAAGAGGTGTGGGCTGCAGGCTGAGCTCGGGCCCATTCCCGTCCCCGTCAGAGCGCCTCCAGACACCTTCCTCAACACCTTTCTGTGGCTTTCTCATCTGTTCTCCCTCTCCTCTTCCTTCTTTCCCCTTCATTACTTCCCTGTTTTCTTTCTTTCTTTTCTTTCTCTCTCCCTCCTTTCTTTCCTTTTTTTGTCTCAGTGCCGGAACCCCATACTCTCTCTTAAGTCACACACTGACTGCTCCGGGACACACCGTATTTTCCACCCCTAAAGGAGGGTCACATCTGACGCCCAGGTTTCTGACCCCAGCCAGCTGGCGCCTCTGAAAAAGCCATTTAACTCTGTGGCCTGACTATTTGCATCTGGGGCCCTGGGAAAGGTCTGCAACCCAGGAGGGGGGCTCTGGCTCTGACTATAGCTGTGGCCTTGTTGTGGGGGCACCCGGAGAGTTTAGGTTTACATAACCCTCGGGTTCCTTCCCCAGGAAATGGGGGTAAGGACACTTGCCCGCTGGGGTCAGGGCACCCAGCAGGGTGCCTGACACATAATTAATGGCGGATCACTCTTGCTGCGTTGTCCGGAGCAGCAGTTGTGATATGATGCTCAAGGTTCCCTACCGTGTGAAAAATAGCTCTGGCATTTACGCTATCTGGTGTTGTCTGCTTCCCTCGCATGGGACCAGCTCATTTACTTGATTATGCCCACCCCCATCCATTACCACAGGGACAGGGGCCCTGTCGGTGCTCCTGCCCGCGCACAGGCCAGCACACTGGGGCTCGGAGCCACTGAGGCTTGCGTTGAGGTCTAGGAGGCAAGAGTGTTTTGTTTCCTTGTGTACCTGATATGCTAATGACAGGAGGAAGTAATGAGCTGAGTGACAAAGAGCTGGCTTCATGCTTCCCCAAAGAGGCACCTCTGTGTCAATTGTTTCTTTTGTGAGAGGAATTGTCAAGACCCGGGATATGGGCTGGGAAGGATGGGGAAAGGAAAACTGGGGGTGTCTCACCCGGAAGGAGTTTAGGCCCCTGGCAGCACTACCAAGGCAGCCTGGGAGGGAGGGAGTGCATGTGGATTGAGTGCTCTGATCCATGGTACTCCCTGACTTCCCAGAGAACCCTGGGAGCTCCAGATGGCAGGGCCCGCCCCATCTGCTCTGGGCCCTCGTATGCCCTCCTCCTGACACGGGGCCTAGTGCTGGCAGGAAGCACAGGTGAGGGGTGGCTTGGCATTAGAATGCCGACTAAAGACAATCTCTGACAGGTAAACCACAGCTTCCAGCAAGTTGACAGGTCTCTCTGGACCTCAGTTTCCTTTTCTGTGAAATGGGTTTGATATCCCTGCCTATGACTCTGTGTCCCCAGCCTCCAGCACAGTCCTGGCCCAATGTGGGTCCTAGCACATATTCGTCAGTGAGTGGGTGAGTGGCAGGAGGCAGGGAGCAGGGAGTGAACACTGTTCTTTTACAGAAGAGGAAAGGGATGTGTCTGCAGGTCAAGGTGACATGATCATCACAAGAGCACAAAGCTGGTCTGTGAGAGAACCAGGCTCAGGTCCACGGCCCGGCCTGCTGGGCTGAGGGAGATCAAGTCTCTGAGAGGCTGGGAGCGCAGTGCGCCTGGGGAGGAGAGAGCAAGCAGATGTTGGGTGGTCAGCATGGAGGGCCAGACGAAATGAGGAGGAAGCAGACTGAGCCAACAGATGGTGGTGTCTCCAGCCTCTGCACCAAATTGAGGGACAGGGAGAACACAGTCACCTGAGCAGGTGGAGCGAGTCCCTCCAGTGTTCCTGGTCCTGCCTTCAAGGACGGAGGGCAGTGGGCAGGGCTGGGGCAGGGTGAGGGGTAGGGGGGTGGGAGGTAGAGGGAAGCACAGGTCTGAAATGCTCACATGTCCTAGAAGCCTGTATGGTTCTAGCCTCTGTTCTTAATGCCCTTGAGGGGGTTTGGGGTGGGACAGAGGGGTTGGAGACAGGATTTTGTGGGGAACCCAAGGCCAGGACTCATGACATGTCCCAGGTAGAGCCAACCTGAGGCCTGCCTTCATCACTCTCAAATGGGTCTGACTCTCACACTTGGCCGTGTCTCAGTCTTTGTGTCCTCAAGTTTTACCCCTTCTCTCAGCTTCCTAGAAATTTCCTTTAGACCTTTGCTTTGTCTTGGCTGAGCTGACTGTACCCCATGGCCAAGAAGGCCAGCTGGGAGAGCTGAGCAGGGGGTGGGTACAAGGGTGGCTGCTGGCCTGCCTCTCTGGCATTTTCTCTCATGGCACAGAAGTGTGAAAAGACATGGGCTGGACGCTGCACCTTGGATCACAGGCCCGGAGAGGGCCGCTGGCCTTCTGGGGACGCTGGCCTCCTTGTCTGTGAGATCCCAACCTGAGCGGAAGATCAGCACTGGCCAATCCCCGGGAATGAAAGTGGGAAGGAAGATTCAGAGTTCTGGATTTCAGTCCTGCTTCTGCTTATTCCGCCTTCAACCTGAAGGCCCAGGGAGTGGGGGGCACAGTCGAGTCCCTCTCCCCCTGGCAGGCTCTGAGGCTGCTGCCTCCATGCTTTCACTAAGTGTCCAGGAATACCTGCTCTTTGCTCAGCCCTGGCCTGGGGAGCGAGGGGAGGAGAGGAGAGGAGACCAGACAATGAACCTCAGTAGCACCCAGCCTGGGATGGAAGGAGGGACAGAATGGGTGATGGGGGCCCTTAAGGAGGCAGGGAGTGCCCCTGGGGCCTTGACAGGGGTGGGGAGGAGAAAGAAGCAGGGGAGGGCATTCTGAGGGTTGAAGTGAGCTTGCTCTGTGGGGACCGGAACACGGCTTGGTCATCTACAGTCAGACAGTGTGCTCTTCAGACATGCACTCCAGGGCTGGCTAGCACGGGGCTACCCCCCTTCTTCTCCTTCTTCCCCTCTTCCCCTCTCCCTCTCTCCTTCCCTTTCCTCTCTCACCAAGTGTCTGTTTGGGGCAAGTTGGGGCAGGGAGTGGAGGAGATGCACAGAGTACTGTGGGCAGCAGGCTGCCTCTGCCTCCCACAACCGGTCCCCTGTGAACTCCAGCCACTGTGCGGCTGCTTCGTCTGCGGGTCTATATATAGCGACTGTGAGGCACACTCTGGAATTGGATTCCATGTAGCCCTCTGGACTCGAGCTAACTTTTGGGGAGTAGTTTTCCTGGGAGCCTGCCAGTCCAGTTCCTCCCTCATGAACACTAATTACTGCACAGACCTTCTCCATGAAGTCGGTGCTCAAGCCATTTCCATCCAGGCGGCTCTCCAAGACGAAATTTTTCTACTGGGAACCGACAGCCACAAATAAACCTACCATCTACTTAGCAACAGAGAACAAGGGGGTTGGGGAGGAGGGAAGGCTCCTGGAGGGCGGGAGGAGGGAGAGGGAGGAGAGAGGGGGAGGAGGGCAGAGCCGGCTTCTTTTCTTCCTCCTTTATTTTGCAGAAAGGGTGTAATCAGTGCTGTGGGGAAAGGTGGCACAGGGTGTCTCATAAGACAGCGCAGTGGCCCGGGAGGAGGGGCCAGGCCACCTACCAGGCTGGTACCAGGGTTGGCCAGGGCCCCACTGCACCGCTGGGCACTGCTGGAGGCTGCAGCGGCCCCTGACCTCTCCAGGTTTCACTCACTCCTACCCCACCCTCGCGTTCTTCTCGCCCTGTGGGCCCACACCCAGCTCACTGGGTCTGGCCTTCCTGAGGATGGCCTCTTCCTGCCTCTCTGCCTGGCGAATCCCCCACCATCAGCCAGGAATTGGGAAACCACCCACCTGTGCCAGGCAGCACCTCCCGACCTCTCTGGGCAGCACCAGCCCCTCCATTCTGAATGCCAGGCACCCGGCAACGGGGCCTGCTCTATCCCTTGTCTCCTTGGAGTCGGCTCATCTGTTGCCAAGGAAGGGGTGGGCACTTGAGTGAACGGGGCCTCATGGCACCAGGTCCCACCTGTTGTCCACCTGCCAGGTAGCCCTCTCTTCCATTTCGCCCAGGACAAGCCTGAGCCTCGAGGTCAGGCAAGATGTTCATGGCCACTTGCTACCTAGGAAGAGGCAGGGCTGGGATTTAAATACACAGGTCTGTGTCCAAAGGCAGATGTTAGGCTCTCCCCCTCCTGGCTCCCCGGGGACGGTTACGGACAGTGCCTGTTTCTGCCCACCTCTGCCTCGAAGGTCAGCCAGGGGTGAGCACTCAGCCTCCAGTCCAGGAATACTTGCATCCAAAGGGCAGGAGAATTTCCCCTGCATTTCTCAAGGCGCAGGCTCGGCAAGTGCTATGACCACTGGCCATAGGCCAGGTTCCGGCACTCCAGCCAGCAAAGCCCTCCGAGCCTGTGGCAGTCACAATGTGCGGTATGAACCTTGCACAGTCGGCAGCAGTACTGCTCCCTCCCTTAGCAGAGCCCCTCTGCATCCTGTGCCTAGCTGTGTGCCCAGGGGTATCCACACCAGGACCCAACCCAAAGTCACCTCTCCCCGATACCTCGACCTTTGTCTTCTGAGACCTATGTCCCAGGATGGTGAAAGCGGTCCAACACCATTTCTCCACCAAGACTTGTGAATCCCTTCATTCCTCTGGGTCTCAGTTTCTCCATCCATCAAATGGGCACAATGCCCCAGCTCTGTCACCTGGGTGGGAGGTGCAGGCATCGAGGGAGATAGCAGCAGGAAGGACTGAGTGCTGCTTGAATGTCAGCTGTCTCTCTAGAGGCCCCTGTTCTAGGCACCCTACTTTGGGCTCACTCTGGACTCTCCTGTCCTCAACCCCATCCAGGGTAGATGAGTAAGGCCAGACTCAGGGCCGAGAGAGTGGCTTCCTGGGGCAAAGAGAGGAGGAGCCCTGGGAAAGGCTCTCTCTTAAAAGAGAAATCAAGAATATAGGTTTATGCCCAGGGTCAAGCCCCCTTCCTGCTCTGGTACCTGTGGCCTTATTTGTAGGGAGGCAGTACAGGGCGGTGGGTTAGAATGGGGCTGGCACACTGTTTGGCGTATAGCTGTGTGACTTGGTGCAGGCTTTTTAGTCTCTTTCTCCCTCAGTTTCCTCACCTGCAAAATGGGAGACTAATAGCATTTACCTCACTGGGTTGCTGAGGGTTAGGTGAGAAGGTATATGCCAGGTCGGGAGCAGTGCCTGGTTGCAGGAAGTACACCCTCGGTCAGTGGCGGCCCTTAGTGAACAGCTAATACTCGTGTCCGTTAGCACGGCGCCTCACTTCCCAAGTACCCCTGGGCTCCGAACACCCTTCCCTTCAATAGCTCTTACCTTTTCTAGTGTTGCTCGCCCACTTACATTCCTGGGTGGTGGGCTGTGGTAAAATTCTAACCTCCTTCCAGCAGAGCCAAGCTGAAAGGGACACACCCATCAGGAGGGCTCCCCCGAGGGGAGTATGGCAATGGGCACATCTGTCCTGGCTGGAGCTCAGGCACAGTGGGTTTGGGGGGCCAGGTGGGGTGACTGTGGGGGCCAGGCTCTCCTCCTAAGGAAGCACCCCCAGGGAGTATTCTTGGAAACAAAGAGGGCCCAGTAGCAGGCAGGGGAACAGGGCACTTAGAAGCGTGGACTTTGGCATCAGACACACCTGGGTTACTCTGTGCTCCATCACTTCCTGGCTGTGTGATCTCAGGTGAGCTCCTTAACCTCTCTGAGCCCCACTTTCCAAACCATAGGATGGAATCAACATAGGCCTCCTGTGACATATGCGATGGTGCCAGGCCCCTCATGGGTCCCTTCTGTGCTACCACTGAGTAAAGGTGTTCTCTGGGTTGCGCAGCCCCCCACCTGAGCCATCCTGGGACAGGAGGGCAGTGGCCTTGGCCCCCTGGCACCTGTCCCCTCCTGGGCTGTGGGCAGGCTGTGCCTTTCACAGCCTCAGCCCACATCTGTGTCTCGCCCTCCCTGCTGTCTCCCACGCAGCCCCCCTGTTCTCTCAGCCTCCTCCGCTCCTTCTCAGGCAGGCGGCTGAGCAGAAAAACAAATCAAACTCGCCTGCATGTCTCGGAGCCCGCGATGCTCCCGCGAAGTGATCCCTTGCTTCCCATTACCCAACCCAATAACTCTTGTATATGGAGTGTGAAATAATTAGCAGTGGCAAAAATAATTTAGGAAACAAGAAGAAACTAATTGTATAAGCTTGTTTGGGGAAAATGCATTGGACCAAAAAAACCCACTGTGGGGGGTGTGAACAGACTGACCAGCTCCCTGGAGGTCAAGGCCTTTGCAAGACCCTCTCCCAGGACCGCCTCCCACCACCCAGTCCTCCAAGAGGGGCCGACATAGTGTTGTGACCAGGACAAGCCTCCCTCACGGGCCCGGGGATGACTTTCCAAAATGCATGTACACCCCTAACTCAGGTCATACCATGGAGGCAGGTGGGGAGGGAAGCTGGGACACCTGGAACAGCCTCGCGTGGTCGCATGGGCCCAGTGACCCCCCTGAAGCTGAATTGGGGCCCTCCAGGTGGCAGGAGCGCGCTGGGCAGGCCTGAAATGTTTCCGTCCATTCCCCCTGCCTTCGCCTCCCATTTTACAGTCGTCTCAGCCCCTCCCTGCGCTGGGTCCTTCTCCCCACCTCGCTCGCTTTCTCTCCTGTGCGCTCCACTCGAGCCTTCCTGCCTCTCCGTGTGCTGCCTGCCTGCCTCTCGTCCCTCGCGTGGTTACTGTTCTGTTTCCCTCCCTCGGCAAAATCTCCCCACCCTGCATCTTCCCCTCCACGCCCCCTCTCCCCATAGTCTCTTCCTGTCCCCATTCCCTGGAACCTGGGGGCCTCTGCCCTCTCCCTTCAGACCTCTCTGCCTCCCTCCCTTCATCCGTTCCTCTGGGCGCTGTTCTGTCTGTTTCAGCTCCAGCCCCAGTACCTCCCAAGGGCAGCTTTCACCCCTCGCCCCAGCACCCCAGGCCACACTGGACCATGACATCCTGTGGTGGCCTCCCACAGGCGTGCTGCTGGCTGCTTCATCGAGGATGATGGGGGGACCCCCTTGGCCTTCCAAATACAGGCTCCACCAGCAAGAAGGACCCAGGCCAGGCTGTCCTAATAAAGTGAACGGGGCTGCCCACGTGCCCCCTGCCCTCGCCCACTGTACAGTGATAGCTTCACACCCGTCCCAGCCTTGGTCGTATTCAGTCCACCCATGGGCAAGGCTGGGCCTGAGGCTGCCCCTTGCTCTGCCTCTAATTCCCTGGGTGACCCCTGCAAATCACAGCTCCCAGCCTGCCTTGTTCTCCTCTGTGAACAGAGAGGTTGGCCCATTGGTCTCCAAGGTTCAGCCTCGTTGGGGGGGTGTGAACAGACTGACCAGCTCCCTGGAGGTCAAGGCCTTTGCAAGACCCTCTCCCAGGACCGCCTCCCACCACCCAGTCCTCCAAGAGGGGCCGACATAGTGTTGTGACCAGGACAAGCCTCCCTCACGGGCCCGGGGATGACTTTCCAAAATGCATGTACACCCCTAACTCAGGTCATACCATGGAGGCAGGTGGGGAGGGAAGCTGGGACACCTGGAACAGCCTCGCGTGGTCGCATGGGCCCAGTGACCCCCCTGAAGCTGAATTGGGGCCCTCCAGGTGGCAGGAGCGCGCTGGGCAGGCCTGAAATGTTTCCGTCCATTCCCCCTGCCTTCGCCTCCCATTTTACAGTCCTTCTAACTTTGAGAAGTTTGCTTCCTCCTTGGTCACTTTTCCGGTTCCCAGGCTCCCTCCCGCTGTCTTCACTTTCTGGAGGTGGAGGTCAGGCACCTGGTTTCCAGGGGACAGGTGGACAGGAGTGAGGAAACTGCCACCTTCCTGGACAATGTCAAGGGAATGGAATGAGGGACCAGAGAGGTGAACTAACCTGCCAGCAATCACAGTCACTGGGAAGGTGGCTCAGGGCTGGGCACCCGGCTGCTGTTTCTTGCTTTCTTTATCAGGCTGGACAGCCGGCCTGACTGCTCAAAGCCTCCAGGGGGTCCCACCGAGCACAGAGGCCTCCTCTGTTCCCTGGGCCCAGGCCCAAGGTCAAGGTCCCCTGACTCCTCTGAAGGAGAGCTGGGCCCAGGGGCAGAGGAGGCCTCCATGGCCTGCACCCCTTCCCCTCAGATGAGGTGCATTTGCGTGTGCTTTCAACAGAACTGATTTGTAAGGTGATTCTTAAGGACAAAAATCTCCTCTCTGCCCCTGGAAGCTCCTGCCTGCTATCTCCTCACTCATCTTCTCTTGTCTGAGCCATTACAATGCCTCCTAATTTGTCCCTTCCGTGTCCCTGTCTCTGGCCAGCACAGCGATCGTCCTAAGGATAGGTTCTGATCTGTCACTTCCTTGCTTGGAAACATTCTGTGACTCTCTATTTCCTCTAAAACCACCACTTACGTATCAGCTGTGCCTCCTTTGTGACATTGGTCTTCATCATCCCCTTCTTTAAATCTTGGCTCCTTGGTGAGGAGGCACCTCATTGAGAGAAGACCTGGATTCATCCCTTCACTGTTTTCACCGGGAATCACAGTGGCTCCCAGGTGGTCCTTAAGCCACAGTGGCTGAGTGTCCACCTCCCAAACACACCACTATCTGCTAAACATCGCTGCCTAGAGGGCTCCTCGTGCCTTACGTTCAGCCTGGGCCCAGGGGCTCCTATTATTAGGCCTGCCGATCTCCTGGGTTTAACACAGGCCTCCTGTGATTGGCACCATCATGCCAGAAACACGACAGTTCCACATCGCTTCTCCATCCTCATCCACCCCACAGTCATCCCCAGAGCAGACTCTTCCTCTCTATCCTGCTCTGGCCTAGGTCCAGACTTTGTCATCGCGCACCGAGTTTGTCCCCTGCAGCTCCTAAGAGCGGCCTCCTCCTCCCCAGTGTTCCCAGGCAGGCTGTTCCCAGTGGAAGGCAGTGTTCCTTCCACTTCTTTTCCCTGATGTGGCTGAAATCTGGTGCTGAACTGCCCTGGCAGATGAGAGAGGGTGGGCCTGATTGGGGCACCGCAAAGCCCAGCCTATGACATCAGAGGCTGCTGAGCCGAAGGAGGTTCTGGTTGGTAAGCACAGGCTGCCTGCACCATCGTCTGCAACCAGCACCTGGGAGGAGCCAGGGGAAAACATCTGGAGTCAGGAGGGCAACTCCCGTGAGGCAGGCCCCTCTGGGCCCATTTGCTGTGCTAATTGCTTGACAGAAGTACGGGGCAGGTGTCCAGGACTTGGGCTGAACACCTTCAGCAGCTGAGGTCTTTGGTGGGGTGGGGGTCAGTGGAGTGCTAGGGAGATGAGCATGGCCTGGCAGCCCCTCCACACCTCCTACTGGGCTGATGGATGGCACTAGGTATCATGGGTAGGGCATGCCTGCTCTCCAGGCTGACAAATGCCACAGGTGCAGCCGCAGGGGACATAAGCCAGCTGCTCTCATCACATCTGCATGTGCTGTTCAAGGTCATGCTGCAAGCTCAAGTGGTCTGTTGGGCTGGGGGCTTAGATCCCCATCCCTGCCATGATGGGTCCTCTTAGCTAACCACCTCTTCCTGGCTGGGGGAGCCTGGGTGGGTTGGAGGTGGGGAGGGCCCTTTCCCTCTGAGCCAAGCTGTGGTAACTGTGCACATGCCCACACCAACCCTGAGATTAGAGTATGTGCTTGGGGAGAGAACAGCCACCTTGGTGTCTGCAGCTCACCTGCCCTGAGGGTCACTTCTGCTGCCTCTACCTCTCCTTGTTCTCCTGAGACTTCTGCCTACACTTCGCCTGCCCGGATGTGGTCTCTCTACCCAAAGCCCCATCTGGACTTTTCTGAGATAACACAAGTGTCCCTCCCACTGGTGGGGCTTAAGGGTTCAGCTATCAAAATGGACTTCAGATTGTCTTTCTTCAACTCACCCATACAAAATGAATTGAATGAAAGAATGTTATCAATCTTACACCCTTCCCTCCAATTGAAAAAAAAAATTAGCTGAAACCTCTGTGTTCATGTTGACCAATGTCATCCCAATCAATTTAATAAACATAAAGAAAAAAAAATTAGCACCGGCACCTGCAGCTGTATCATAGAATCTAGAGGATACTGATTTCACATGGAACTAAATACGCAGATACCTTGAGTTCTACAAAGAAAACCATGAAGCTGGGACATCCAGGCACTGGGTGTCCTGGCCATAGAGGAGAGCCACGTGTGTTGTGGTGAAAAAAATCCAGGAAGTGGCATCTGAGTTCCTGTCACTTCTCAGTTGATTGACCCAAGACCGGATCTATCTGAACCTCAGCTTTGTCATCTGTAAAATGTGGATAGAACTTTTCAGACAGGGCAGCTCCTAAGATTAGTGAGGGCATGGTACATAGAAGACACTCAATACATATTGAGTTCATCTGAATCAAGATAAAGACCTTGAGACACCCAAGTCAGCTCAGAAATTTACGAAGAATAAAAAGGCATCAGTCATATGATCCAGCAACTCCAACCGGCAATATACACCAAAGAACTGAAGGTAGGTATTTAAACAAACACTTAGATACACATATTCACAGCAACACTATTCACAATGGCCCCAAAGTGGGAAAAAACCGCATTTACATCAGCTGATGAATGGATAAACAAAATGTGATATATCCATACAATAGAATATTATTCAGCCATAAAAAGAAAGGACATTCTGATTCATGCTCCAATGTGAATAAATATCGAAACCATTATGCTCAGTGAAAGAAGCCAGGCACAAAAGGCCAACTATTGCAGGAGTCCATTTTTATGAAACATCCCGAATACATAATCCACGGAGATGGAAAGGAGATTAGTGGTTGCCAGGGACTGGGAGGAGGTGGGAATGGGGACTGACTGTTTAATGCATACGAGGTTTCCTTTTGGGGTGATGAAAATGTCTTGAAATCTGAGAAGGGTGATGGTTATACAACACAGTGATTGCACTAAATACCAATGAATTGTACACTTTTAAATGGTTAATGGGTAATTAAAAAAAGAAGAGAAAAGAAAGCATCAGGGGGAGATTAACACACTAAAGCACACAAGCATTGCCCTCCCCCTTCCCCCAGAGCAGAATATTCCTGCCCGGGAGTCTCAGGTCACAGTCCTCAGCACACGCCACGCATGTCCTTGCTCCAACCTGCCGGCCAAACCACTGAGGCTGGCATGGACCCCCTGTCCCAGGATACATCTGGGCACTTGGGGTGCTTCAGCTCTGAGGCTCTTCTACTCTCCCAGGCAAATCTAGCAAGCCTCTTTCAGCCAGGCAGTGCTCTGTGATACTTGTACAATGAGTGAGTGACAAGTAAATAAAGGGCAATGGCCTCTCTCAGGGGGTGTTCACAACCTCTCCCTTCCCGAACCCCCACGTATCCAAGCTGGAGGCACAGCCTCCTGTCATTCACTCACCCTCCTTCCCACCGGCAGGCATGGCTGCCCTCTGCAGGCCAGGTGCTGTGCTGGGCCTGGTCCCACAGTATGCCGCCCAGCAGAGGGGAGCGGAGCGAGAGTCTGGACTCCTGGGCACATGGAGCTCCCTGTGTGAGGCATGTCCCCCCTTCCAGGGGCCCTGCCCAGGGCTCTAGCCCATCTCTCTCAACCCCAAAGGCCCTGCGCAAGCTATGCTCTCCACCTGCAGACCTCGGGTCCAGACCCTTCACCCCACACCTTGCTATCGCTTCTCCAACTCAGCCTGTGACACACTTGACCTTACTACCGATTTGACACATCTCATACCCCTTCCACTGCCTCTGACAACCCATGTCTCCCCAAACTGTGAACCCTCAGAGGGCAGGAGACAGGCCAGTCACCTCCACACTCATGATTATCCCCAGTTGGTGAGAAAGGAGAGGCCTAGGAGGGCTGGTTCAGGAGGTACGCGGCTGGATTACTCCTTCCCTCCTGACACTCAGCCTTTTTCGTTTCTTTCTTTTTTTTCACTCAGCTGGAACACAACTTCAGCATCCCACCCACTTTATAAATACTTTGACAAATGGTCGCCGTCCCGCCATGCTTACCTCAAGCAGGGGCATCTGTCATTTTGGAAGGTTGCTGTTTGCGGCCCTCGACCTTTAATGCAGAGTCAGCACCTGGGGGCGGGGGCGGGGAGGGGGCAGCCAGGCCAGCTGCAGTTCATCAGGCCCAGAATTAAAAAAAAAAAAATGGAAAGAAAAGAAAGACAGAAAAAAACCCTACACAACTATGGAGTTGGCAACTATGGTCTCCTTGGCAACGCAGCAGCAGCCAGGCCCTGCCATCCTCCCCTGGGCTGGGCAGGGGGGCGGCCAGGGGGAGAGCGAGCCCCTCTCCGGGGCATTCCAGCTGCTTTCACTTGCTCCTCAGCCACCAGTACTGAATCCTATTGGTCTCCCAGCTGCAGGTCATAATTCCCAGACCAGTGCCCCGGGCAGGCAGAGCCAGACGTCTGGGTGGGCAGTGTGGAGAGGACCCACAGTCCAAGGCCACTTCCCACAGATCCATGACACCCGGTGGGAAAGCCCCCTGGGGAGCTCAGTGTAAGGAGGCTACTGTCTCCTCTTCCTCCTCCTTCTCTCTGCCTCTGTCTTTGCGGGACCCACCCTTCTCCCTGGGGCTCTGCGGGGGTGCTGGCCTCTGGGGCCCCTGGGTGTGCACTGTGGGAGCAAGGAGCTGAGGGGCAGGGGGCTCTCAGGGATGTGCAGCTCTCAGAGGCTGGGGGAGGTATGGCAGGATCTCACTGACTCAGGGACCTTGGAAAAGTGCAGGAAGTGAGCCAGTTCCGCAGGCACGGAGAAAATGGCTACCTTCCTACACCCAGCAGCTGCCTGGGCTGCTGTGTGTGGTCCGGCAGGGGAGGCTGGGAGTGGGACAGAGGCCCTCCCTTCCAGGCCCCAGTGGGGTCCCTTCATTCTCCAAGGACAAGCTCTGGTCTCCCCTCCTCCAAGAAGCCTTCCCTGGCTGCACCAACTCGAACAGCTGCCTGCCAGGCCCACTCATTCAGTGCCCGTCTGTCATCTGGAAAGTGTGGTGGCCCCCGGACGGGCTGGAGCAGCCTGAGAGTGGGAGCAAGCTCCTCCTCATGGGCTCCTGCCTGGTCCTGTAGGTGTTCAGCAAATGCGTGGCCCTGGGCGGGCAGCAGGCCAGAGCTTTACTTCCCAAAGAGATTCACTGAGCAGGGGTCCGGGCCCTTCTCGCACTCGCTCCTTAACCTGCATCAACCTTGCTCTTCAGTTTTTCTTTTTTTAATTGAGGTATAATTGACACATAACATATGAGTTTTGTGTCAGATGTACAAAATAACGATTCGATACTTGTCTATATTGGGAAATGATCGCCACAATACATCTAGTTAACATCTGCTTCCCTCTCCAGCTTCATCTCCTCGGCTGTACTAAGCAGCTCTCCTTACTGTGCCTGAGACGTTCCTCTCACCCCCTTCCCCATGTTGTGCTCATGCTGATCCCAGCCCCTGGACCGACCCCCCAGTCTTGCTTATCTTTATCCAACCTGTGCTTTCAGGCCAAGTTCAAATGCCCCCCTCCACAGAGCCTCCCTTAAGCGTTCATAAACCTTTCCACCCTTGTCTTGCTACAGCAGTTACAGCCCTAACCACCTCTGTGTGTCCTCTGATTGGTTCAAGAGGACCTAAGTTTATCCCTCTCCCTTTCACATGGGTGGGGTGTGTGTGTGTGTGTGTATGAATACAAGCCTTGGGATAGGTAGAGAATGGGCACTTCTGTGATTATGGCTCTGCTGAGCCCAGCAAACATGAAAGATGCTCAGGGCAAGTCCCCGGAATGATAGTAACATCAGTCTCTAGTTTACAGACCCCCTGGTTCCTCTTTCTGCATTCTCCCCACCCTGGCCCATCCGCACCACCAGAGCCCTATACTCACGGGCCCTGGTGCTCAAGGAAATCTGCTTTTTGCTCCTCTTCTTCCCATCTGATGAGTCCTTGACTGAGCACTGAAAACGTGGTCGCCTTGCCACTCCCACCTGAGAAGGGGCATTACAACAGGAACCAAGGCTTCCTGTGTTTTCTGGCCTAGGATCTCCTCTTGTTTGGAGGGTTCTCCACAGCACGTACTAAACCAGCAAACATTTATCGACCACCTACTGTATGCATAGCACTGTGCTGGATGCTAAAGAGAAGGTAAGGGGGATTTCTTTCTTGGACATGGCATTGACCTCAGGGAGCTCAGAGTTCACTTGAAGAGCAAGGCCCATGACGCCTTGGAAAGACAAATCCTGTGAAGCATCCAGGCAGGGAAATGCCTCCGCCACTCATCTGAAACCCATCGCTGAGCTCCTGGTCCCCACCCCAAGGAGCCCCCTGTGGCAAGCAAACAGCTGAAGGGAAGCAGAGGGAATTAGAATTTTAAAAACCTTCCGGTGGTAATAAAATCTGGGGTGTAAAATGGGTTAGGAAATTTATTTTTTCAATATATGATTTTTTCCCCCTCTCCTCTATAATCTGCATATCTATTCTGCTTCAGGTTGGGGCTCTTTTAAAATGGTTTTATTAAAAAAATCATTTACTGTGGGCTTTTCAGTTCAACTTTAACTGGACCGGGTGGAAATTAAAAAAAGGATATTTTAAAAATAAATTATATAAATTACAGCCCTAATTATAAAGGAACTTTTAAAAATGTATCCAAGCATTAAAAAAAAAATTTTTTTTTAAATGCACCATTTCCCTGTTCCATTGCAGGAGCATAATTTAGGTACTTTGAACAAACCCTCATCTTTTGGAAGAAGCGGGCTCTCCAGGCCCATTTGCCTGTGTCTCTTTCTGCGTGCTATTATTATTTGATAACTTTGGGCTTAAATCTGCGTGAGAGCCAATTATCTCTCTTTGTCATCGAGCAGGCTTGCTGTTTGCAGTGGTTTTTATAGTCCAGTAAAAGCCTCACAGAGCCCGGAGGAGGAGGATTTGCGGTTCAGATTACACTCCATCTCGCCTCCTCCCCCATGACTTCCCTTATTCTTTTTTTTTTTTTTGGCTTTGTGTTTCATCATTCTCTGATGCAACAAGTTTTCCTCCCCCAGATGTGCACCTCTCTTTGCCCCCCAATCCTTCTCCCCAGCCTGACCTCCTTCCTTGAGGATCTCTTCCTGTTAAGGTCTTTCTCCTTTCTCCTTTCTCCCCACCTCTTGCAGATCAAGGCTGCCCAGAAATGGAAGGAATCCGGACGTCTTGGCCCATGGTCATGCTCTCCTCCCTCCACCTGGTGGAGGTAGCATGGCCACCACAGCGCTGGAGGGAGGCAGGGTTCCCTCATTCGTGGAGCTCACAATCTGACCAGGGGAGGGAACAGACCCACAGGAGGAATGGTAGGGAACACGGGCTGGATCAGCGCTAGGCGGTAAACTGAGGGTGTTAGAGGTGGTGGGGCTGCCCTCCGGCTTGGAGCCTCGCAGAGCGGGTGGGGAAACTCAACCCGACTCTGAAAGACTGGGCTGGGTGAAGAAAAGAAAAGCATTCTGGGGTGGGGGTGGGAGCAGCCTGAGCAGAGACAGGACCCAGACAGGCTGAGGGTACTTCATTCTGGTAAATGCAGGAACTTGCTCTGCTTTCTTCACTGCTGTGTCCCACCACCTGGGCTGGTTCCTGGGGGCACCTGATGTACTTTGGTGGAGTGAGTGAGTGAGTGAATGAGTGAGTGTATGAATAATGAGGGTGTGAAGGGAAAAGGGTAGAGAGACTGGAGATGCATTAGGAGGATTTAGGGTGTCAGACCTCTTCAGTCCCAGATGGCAAATTGCCTCTTTCAGCAAAAAAAAAAAAAAAATCATTTCTGACTTTTCATCATCCTAAGCACAGAGCCGCCCCAGCCCCTGCTTGCCCTCTGCTCTATTCCAGCCCTGTGAGGCCCTGCACACGCCGTTCCCACCAATACACATGCTGTTCCCTCTTCTGGGGGGCTCTGCCTGCACCCCCTGGACCACTCTTCCTACCAGTTTTACTTTATTTTATTTGTTAATCCTTGCCCGAGAATAATTTTTCCATTGAATTTTAGAGAGAGTGGAAGGGAGGGAGAAAGGAAGAGAGAGAGAGAGAGAGAGAGAGGTGGATGTGAGAGAGACACATTGATTGGTTTGCCTCCTGCACATGCCTCGACCAACCAGGGTGGGGATCAAACCTGCCACCCAGATACATGCTCTTGACTGGGAATCTAATCTGCAACCCTTCCACCCTTCGGTGTGTGGGCCGATGCTCCAACCACTGAGACACACTGGCCAGGGCTCTTCCTACCACTTTCAGACATCACTTCCTCCTGAAATGCTTTCCTGACTCCAAAGTCCAAGCCAGGTCCCCCGATGACTAGTTCTCATTAAGTCTTCTGTCTCCACGCCCACTCTAACCTGGTTCTTGGCCAGCAAAGGGAGCTTAGGGAAGGCAGAGCCCTAACCCTGGCCACAGACTGACCCTTATCTCCATTTGGACATTTCACACAAAATATAAATTACTCTGAACAGGAGCTGGAATTAACTACACGTGAACCTGGCACTGTGGTCAGCATTTTCTGTGAGTTACGGCGTGATTCCTCAGGCCAAGACTTGGAGACAGTGACTGACTGACTCAAGACTAAACTAAACACCATGGATGTGGCAGAAAGCCGCTGCAGAACCCAGGCAGGTCTGGCTCTGAGGGCTTCGCTATTTCCACAACACTGCTGGCCTTGAGGGCCTTGGGCCCACTGAGGGTGGCATGGGAGCCAGCCGCACTCCTTTGCTGAAGGCTCAGCACCTGGGCATCCCTGGGATTCTCCACCTGTTTCACCTCTTGACCAAACGTCCTGCCTCCGGGAGCCATGTGAGGACAATAACGTGGCCTGCTTGTCTCTGTGTGAGACTGAGAGGCTGTAGGTAGGGACTGAGCCTTCTACTCGGGCATCACATGTGCACCACCCCCCCACCCCCATCTAGTATGGGGACTGGTGAGGGCAGCTGGCTCTGCAGGCCTCTGCCTTCTACCTAGCCCTGAGGGAGCCAGGGGACCAGTCACCCAGTCATTCCTGCTTGTCCTGTTGGCAGCTGGGGTTGGAGGCTCGGTGCTCCGCCCTCTCTCCCCACTCAGAGAATGCCTGAGCTCTGACCACCCCAGCACGGGGCCGCTGTAGGCATGTGGAATTGGGGTGCAAGAGGGTATGTTCCTGCTGGAGGGCATTTATTTTATTTTTAAAAGAAGGCTTCCTGGAGGATGATGGGAAACTCCAAGGTTTGTTGCAGGAGTTGTTTGGCAGGAAGTGATATTGTCCCCAGACTGGCTGCCAGGAAGGGGCAGCAGATCCTCCCATGAGCTGCTTGATGGAAGTGACTCACCTGCCCACCCCACCACTCAGGGCCACCGGCAGGGTTCCCTCAGGCACCCGCATCTGCTGCAGGTTTAGCACAGAAGGTCTCGTGTCCAGGAAACCTCTGGGTCCCGGGAAAACCAGGACTGTTGGTCACCTACCTCATCCAACACACTTCTCTCACCCTCTCCAAGGTGTGGCCACCCAACTTGGCTGTGGGCACCCCTCTCCCACCTTCTCTTGCCTCCCTCACTGTGGAGTCTGGTGTGGAAATGGCCCTTGGCAGTGCCTGATGGACATGGCTGGGTGACTGAGGTGGCCCCACCTCTGCTTGGGGTGACAGCATGTGGAAACACCCTCCTCTGTGGGACCTCCTGGGGCAGGGAAGGCACCTTCAATCCCTGGAGTGGGGCCATCACCCGTACACAGGATTCTCTGCAGCGGGTCACCTGTGTTTTCCTAGAGGGGTGGGAGCTGGGGGTGAGGTGATTGCACAAGTACCCTATAACTGGGGGGGGGGGGGGGGGGGGGGGGGGGGGGGGGGGGGGGGGGGGGGGGGGGGGGGGGGGGGGGGGGGGGGGGGGGGGGGGGGGGGGGGGGGGGGGGGGGGGGGGGGGGGGGGGGGGGGGGGCGCGAGTCTGTAATGGAGAGAGAGGTAATGCTAGGATTGCAGGGTCCCCTGTCCCCCCAAGCCTCAAAGGCATGGCTATCATGGCTGGCTGGGGACTGGCCCCACCAGGCCCTTCTACCCTTGCCTGGCCACCCAGGCCTGGGTGCTGTGCTAGCCCCTCCTAGGAACCCTAAGGCCTTCTGGTGGCTGCTGCCTGGCCTCCCACTGCTGGCTGGCAGGCAGGCGGGTGGGCGGGCAGGCGGAATATTACCCTTAAGATGAATGAAGAAGCGTTTCAGCCCTTATTGGATTATAGTTTTATTGAACTTTATAAATTCCAATTAGCAGACCCCTGGGCAATAAGCGACACACAGCCCGTGGCTCACTTTATGGCGTGATTATGACCCTGTTTATCCTCCCCTGAATGAGAAGTATTAATGGAAGCGAAGAAAGAAAGGGGACCCGAGAATACATAAAACCAGATATTGGTGACACGGAGATAAACAGACAGGGTCAGGGAGAGAAAACAACCTCTGGGCGGGCGACAGGGGACAGGGGACCAGAAATTCAGAGAACCCGCATGCTCAGTCACAGCGGCTTGGACACCCTCCTGCCCTCCCTTCCAGGGAAGAGAGGCCCCTGCACCCCTGACAGCTGCTGGGCCTGGAGGACACCCCGCCTCCCACCTTCCCCAGGAACTGGCTGGAGTTTGACTTATTGGGAACAGAGAGCTGGCTGTGCACTCACACCTGTGCAGCTGGCGGGGCAGCCCAGGGTTCTTTCCCTAACGCTTCCCAGGAGTCTCCTGCCCTTTGAGACTCTGATGGACACTAAAGGCATCCTTCCTAGAACAGTGTCCCCAGTGCATGCCCATGCACGGATGTGCCCACACTCGTATGCACACATTCACACACAGCACTTTTGCAATTTGCAGGGCGGGGGGTGGGGGGAGGGGTTGGGGGGAGGAGGAATCAGATCCCTGAAGACTGATCTAGGAACCCCCTTCCCTCCACCCCCCGGCAGACTGAGAGCTTTAGGTTAAGATTCCTGGCGTTTGGATGGGACCAAGGCCTGTCTCCTGCTACTTCCACCTGGAGGTGCTAAGAGCCCGCAGAGAGGTGGCCCAGGGGACAACCCTCCAGCCCCACCTGAGTTTCCTTTCTTCCTGAACACCTGGGTTTGTCCCCCCTCCCCAGCTTTAAGCCTTTCACAGCACCTGGGAAGAAGCTGCTCCCGACAGAGCTGTGAGGGAGCTGGCGGGTTTCTGAGCCGCAGGCCAGGGCGGCCACACTCCCTGATGGGGCCCCTCACACCTGCTGCATTTCCCTGGAGAAAGACCACTCACGGATGGCGGAGGGCGTGCACGCCTCCTTTCGCCTGGCTTTGTCTGTGCCTTCCTCCCCCTCCCGTGGGCCATCTTTCTCAGAGGCTTTGGTGGAAGATTAAAAAAGAAAAGAACAATTCCTCCCATCAGCGTTTTGCCGTTGTCCGGAAGGAAGCACTAACACAGAAGTCCCCGAGGAGGCTTTTGTAGTTCGGACAGGATGAAAAATGCTTCCGGTGGTGGGCAGTCTGCAGCGGTATGTAAATAAGATGCCCAGGTCTGTGGGCCACTGAGCGCGGTTCTGTCTGGCTGGACCCATTAGGGGTCACCAAGGAGCCCCAGCAGCAAGTGTCCCCACCAGTGGTCATCTGTGATTTATGGAGCCCTGACAGGCCTTGACTTACTCAGGTAGGAAGCGTGGATGTATATCAGCTCCATGGTCATGAACTATCCCAGCCAGGACTTGCCTGACTCCTGTCCTCTGGAGGGAGAGTGAGCAAGAGAGTCAGGGGCCTAAGCAGGGACGGGGGACGGGGCCGGAGCAGGGGGCAGGGGGCGGGGGGGGGGGAATTCCTGGGCTGGCAGACTAGTGGGAAACCAGATGTTCAGCTGAGGCCTAGGACAACCCCAGAGAGAAGGTCGCTATGGACACTCGGACACCAAGATATTTGTGCCTTCATCACCTTGGGTAAGACTAGAGCTTCCAGAGAGAGTGAGGCCCTGAGGAGGGAGGAGAGGCCTGCAGATTAGGAGTACCGCCCCTCTTGTTCCTGGGTCTATATGCTCTCCGCCCCCAGGCCAGGGCACCCAAATTAACTGAGCCTGACCCAGAAGAACAGGTGCCTCTAATCCCGGCCCAAGCTCCTGGGAGCAATCCTTCCTTTTCTGCCCTCATCCTGGGCCCTCAGGCAAAGCCAGCAGCTCGCTCTGAGGGAGGGTGAAAGACTTTGAGTGGCTGGATGGAAAATAGAGTTGCTTTCCTCCCCCCCCCTCC
>NW_005359397.1:1037251-1041772 GCF_000412655.1 Myotis brandtii | reverse complement strand
CAGTTGAAGCCAGCTGGGGTGCCGGGGGTGTGAGTGGGCATGGGGGACATCAGGACCTGAGCACAGAGCTGGGAGCTCAGGCGATTGGGGCTCCTGTTCAGCTCCACTGAGCCCATTTCCAAACCCCTGGGCCTGCCTCTGCTGCTAGCACCACCTCGGAGCGGGGCAGAGGCCTTTAGCTTGGGTCTTCAGTTGTCTTTGGGATCACCCCTTCCCGCCCAGAGGAACAGTCTTAGGATGTCATGCGTTTCTGGAGGTCACTCACACTGCCATGCCCAAGGCAGATGTTTAGTCCACGATTTAAGTGAGAAGACTGTCAATGCCAGACCTCAAGCTTTGGGACTCAGGCGGGCAAGCAGTGGGGGCTTCTGGGCTGTCCTGGCACCTCTGCAGTCACCAGAAGAGCCCCTCTGCACATTGCCACGGCCCCTCAGGCCCCTTGTCATGGGGAGGAGTCAATCAGATGAAGGAGCCACCTGCCCTGACAGCCTCCTGGGAAGGGGATGAGAGGGAGGATGGGAGTGCATCCGTGAGCCCTGGGAAGCATCGTGCAGAACAGGGGACATGCAGGACTGGCCTTCGCCAAGCCTGGGCTCTAGGCTCACCTTTGTCACCAATTAGAAGTGATTGCGACCCTGTCGCTCCCCTCTCTGGCCTTCCTTTCCTCACAGCAAACTGAAAGAGTTGGCACAGCTGGTCTCTGAGGTCCCTGCCAAGTCTGAAATCCTCAGATCCCCCCTCTGATGTTTCAGGCATGCACACAAATTAGCACAGATAGGGAACCGTGGCAAGTAATAATGGCCCCCCAGCCCCCTCCCCAAGCACACACACACACACACTCTTTTCTCTCTGCCTGCCCCTGTACTAGATCACACAGGATGGATTACATTAATTTTCTATAAACTATATCAACTTGAGTGACATGTCCTTAAGGGTTGGCTGATTGATATCTACAATGCGGTCTTATAATCTAAAATCATATTAATATTAATATTAAAGATTTTCTGTCCTTTACGCGCACCATTAAATCTGGAGTATAAGGTGAAATTGACAACATACATTTTGACAGCTTATCTATAATAAATATGCAAATCTTGATGCCCACATGTCATCACAGATGCACCGCGGCTCTCTGAAGATCAGAGCGTGCCCGTCTCCCGCGTGACATTCTCAGCGGAGGATCAGAGCGCCCGTCTAGGCGGCGGGAGCTGCGCCCGGGTGCGCCCTTGCCTGCGGTGACCCTGGCCTCTCCCGCCCGCCTGTGAAAGCCTGTCCTTCATCCTGCCAGCCAGGCAGGAGGGCTTGAGGAGTGACAGTCTCAGAGAGCAGTCGACACCATCCCACATAACCTCAGGCACACAGGAAAATCCAGCTTCCTGCTTTATTTTTCTTAAGTCTCAAAGGGCCTTTTGCTGTTCTCTCCACCCCACCTAGTTATAGCGAGTTATCATCACTTAGCACCCAGGGAGTTTAAGAGTTAGGGCTTCTGAGCTGACAGCTCTGGGGTCAAACCCCATCTCCGCCACCAGTCTCTGCTCTTAACCTCCCGTACATCGGTTTCTGCATCTCTACGTGAAGATAAATGGTACCTCCCTCCTGGTAGAAATGTGAGGACTGAATGAGATCATAGAAGCCAGTGCCCAGCACACACAGTGATGCCTCGGTAAAGGGCAATGCTTAGATTATTTTCTGAATGAGTCCTACTTCCTCTGACCTCTGTGACCCTTTCCTGGCCCTATAGTTCTGCCCTTGCCGTACAGAACCTACCACCCAGCACAGTGACCATCTCAGATGCTTCTCTGCTTCTGGCCTGTGTGAGATGTGAGCTCCAGACAGAAGGAAACACACATATTCCTGAGCCTGTCCCCGGCCCTGGCCCAGGAGCCAGGTGGAGCCGACATGGGGAATGGTTTGAAATTGGGATTCAGGAATCGACCTCAAGGGGAAATCTAGCCACCTCTCCGCTGAGAATCTGCCAGGTCTGACTACATGGGTGTGTGTGTGTGTGTGTGTGTGTGTGTGTGTGTGTGTGTGTATATACGCGTGTGCACGTGTTGAAGGGGGGGCAATGACATCATGCAAAATGCATTCTCCTCTTCACATTAACAGAGGTTGGGAGAAGGGCTGAGGGGAGGGTGAGGAGGAATTTCCAACAGGTGCAGGATTGTGTGTTTGAGGAAGCTCCAGGCCACGTCAGTGGTTCCATTCTCACTGTACACCTGCTGACCAGATGCCCTGGGGCCATGTCTCTGATCTCTGGCTTTTTCCAGCCTCTGAGAGCCCACTCTGCAGGGCAATGCCATCTCCCAGGTTCCCCATCAGTTTGATCTGCCTCAAGGTTCTGGCACTGCACCCACCCCCTCCTTCCTCGCCCACCTTCCTTCAGGAAACCATCCCATTCAGCCCAGCGACAGGGAGCGCTCTGTCTCTGAACTCTGAGAACTTCCGGTGGGAAGGGCCACAGGAAGTGTCCTTTGTCACACCTCCTAGCATCGCTCTGTCATTGTTTGGCAGTGGACAGGGTTGTTCACAACTAGACTCAGACGGCTTTGCTTCCTCTTCCTGTTCCCCTGACTCTCACTCTGTGGCTGGGCACCTGTGCAGATGTGCTGGGACTGGACCCTTCAGTACTTTGGGTCAGAGTAGGAGCAGATGTGGGGGCCCCCTGGATCTGGAGAAGCCTTAAGGCAGTGGTTCTCAACCTTCCTAATGCTGCGACCCTTTAATACAGTTCCTCAGGTTGTGGTGACCCCCAAACATAAAGTTATTTTCGTTGCTACTTCATAACAGTAATTTTGCTACTGTGATGAATTGTCCTGTAAATATCTGATATGCAAGATGTATTTTCATTGTTACAAATTGAACATAATTAAAGCATAGTGATTAATCACAAAACAATATGTAATTATATATGTGTTTTCCGATGGTCTTAGGCGACCCCTGTGAAAGGGTCGTTCGACCCCCAAAGGGGTTGCGACCCACAGGTTGAGAACCGCTGCCTTAAGGGGTTCCGTTGTTGGGGATCTCTTGAAAGGTGAGAGCTGGCCTGGATTTATTCTCATGCTTCTCCAGGTCTCTTTTGGGAATCCATTCATCTCCTGCAGGGGTGGTCAGTGTCCCCAGGAAGCTCCACTGTTTACCACCTAATCCTGCCAGGTGTCCCCATTCCTGGGCTGCCCCCAGCTCTCAGATCCTGAAGTCCCCACCCTGGGTGAGAAGTTGGGTGATTCGAGCTGGGGAGACAGGCTTGTTGGGGGAGTACCACTGGGAAAGCCAGCCAGGGGAACATGCCCAGGCTCAGATCTGAGAAAGTCAGGCCCATCGCTGGATGCTCATCCGCTGACTCTTGCAGGCTCTGAGTGAAATGGGTCCTGGGGAGAGAGGTTGAAACCCCATGGCCTGCTGAGAGGAGTCCCACTCACAGGGCTTTCGGGGCTCCCCGGCCCTTTGTCTCACAAAGTCTCTTACCAATCCCTTCAGTTCCTTCAAACCAGTGTGAAATGTGAATCTCTACACGGTCTTTAATAAAGAACCGCCGATCAATCATCTACAATTAATCAGTCAAGAAGAGGTGGGGATGGGAGGAGGAGAAGTGGTGGCAAGGAAGGAGTGTGTGGCTTTGGGCTGAGCATCCATGTCCGCCCTCCACGTGCTACTGCCTTTCATTTGCACATTCGTTTCATCTTTCAATAGATTGTTACTGTGTCTGAGCTTCGGGCTGGCTGGGTGCTGTGGATGGGGGCTGGGGAGCAGACCCTGCCCCGCACCCATGGAGCCTGTCTTCGGAGGCTGTGGAGGAGGTTAAATGAGCTAATATTTGATTATCCCCTGGCACAGTGCCTGGCATACAGCAATTTCTCCATAAATGTTAAGTGAGTCACATCTGGTTGGAAAAAGGGGCACTTAAAGTAGGACCAGATAATATTGGGGGTGGGGGGGGGTGTAAGAAAATGGGTCAGGCTGCAGGCCTGCCTGGGGTAGTGGTGTTGGTGGTTGGGGGGGGGGGGGGGGGAGGCCTGTGACAGGTGAGTGGGAAGAAGGAAAATGGCCAGTTACAGATGTCTTCCGATGCCAACCCCAGGAATAAGAAATCCATGGTCTTTTAAATTCCCTTTCTTTCTCTTCATTCATCTCTTCCCTCTCCTGCCTTTGCTTCCTCCTCCCTCCCTCCTCCTTTCCGCAATTAACCCCAGGCTGTCCGCGCCCGCCGCCTTGTTGACGATTTTCTCTCCCTTTTCCCCATCCCCCTCTTGTATTATTATTATTTTTTTATTTGTGTTCACTTGACTTGACAAGCCCTAATCCCTGATCAGCTCCCACCATCCCCCTCTTGTATTATTATTATTTTTTTATTTGTGTTCACTTGACTTGACAAGCCCTAATCCCTGACTCAGCTCCCACTTCTTGTTAAACCAAAGGTAAATTCTCGGCCGGCGGGCCAGCCCGGAGCGGGAGGATCAGACCGCGGAGCAGCCGCGGGAAATATTGATATTAGCCGATCTCGGGCGCCGGCCGCCCGCG
>NW_005359397.1:996812-1035618 GCF_000412655.1 Myotis brandtii | reverse complement strand
CTAGGGGAGTCTGAAGCACTCTGGTCTGAGCACCAGTGACCTCAATTATCCCAGCAGCTCTGGGAGGTGGTGGGGAAATGATGGTCTGCTTTTGCCTCTGAAGGAACAGTGGCAGAGAACCTCGGGCCAGGTGTTAGCAGGACCAGGGCTAGGACTAATTCCTAGCCTTCAAGGGTTTTAGGGGGTGTATTTTATTTCAACCCACAAGCAGCCCATAATGGAGGTAAATCTTCTGTCTGGAGAGGTGATTGGTGTTGGCCTGGCTGTGAGTCTATGACCTGTAGGGGTTGAAAAGGTTCTGGATCTCTGAGGCTCCTTGGAAGAGTGCTAACACTTGGGTGGGGCAGAGCCACTTGCAGGAAAAGCACGTTGGTTTTTTTTTTTAAATGGGGCCACTGAAAGCACTTGTAGAGTAGCATCTTTCACACCGACAGCCTGCCTCAGGGTTGTTCAGATACCCTTTAAAATATAGACTCCAGCCCTGGCCTAGTAGCTCAATTGGTTAGCAGCGGTCACCAACCTTTCAGACCTCATGGACACACCAGTGGTTTGCGGACCACTGGTTGGTGACCACTGGGTTAGAGCATCGTCCTGATATGCCAAGGTTTCGGGTTTGATCCCTGGTCAGGGCACATAGGAGAAGCAACCAATGAATGCATAAAGAAGTGGAACAACAAATTGACCTTTCTTTCTTTCTTTCTTCCTTTCTTTCTTTCTTTCTTTCTTTCTTTCTTTCTTTCTTTCTTTCTTTCTTCCTTTCTTCTTTCTTTCTTTCTTTTTCTCTTTTCTTCCCTCTCTCTAAAATCAATAAAAATTAAAAAAAAAATATAGACTCCAAGGACAAACAGCTTCTATAGCCATGGAGAAGGTGCTTCCAGGCCTTGGGACCCTCCCAGGAGAAGCTTTGGTGTCCAGGGGATATGGTCTGAACCTCAGCTCTGCCCCTATGGGGCTCTGTGAGACCTTGGGCAAGTCACGTAACCTGCCTCTCACAAATGAGCCCAGTTGTAGCACGTGGTTGCCACTCCGGTTCTTTGAGAATGTGGAAACAAGCCACTCCACTTCTCTGGGCCTCAGTTTCCTTATCTATGGAGTGAGCAATTAGACCAGAAGCCTGTCCAGTGCTGACAAACCATGACTGATACCATTAATGTATGTAAGCCCCACACAGCATAGCATCAATTTAGCAGAACCCTCAGCCCACGGCATTGGTCTTCCACTGTCCCCATGCCCTTTTCAGGAAGATGAACCAAACTCAATCATGTGAGTGCAATTGTCAAGAAGAAAGTAGCAAGCCCTGTGCTCTGTAGAGCCAACCAAAAGCCAGAAAATGACACCTGAGCTCTCTGACATCAGCTTCATCACCCTCAGTTCAACCTGCGACCCTCTGGCTACGGGAAGCCTTGCCTGGGAGGCTGCCTAGTGTGGGGATCCGCATGGGCCTGGGCTGACTGAAGCTGGAGAGGAGCGCAAGCCTCCTCCAGACCCTCTTTACCCTCCACTACCCAGAAAACAGAATTAATCAGAATCCTCCATTTTGTGAGAATTTGGGGGTAATCAAGGTTTATATGTAATAATTTTTCTTTCCCAGAACAGTAAACTGAACTGATGTTTCCTCAAAGTACACAACACTTGGTGCAACTGCCGGGATGGGAACTGATCCTCACTGAACTGGAACATCAAACCACGCTCCGAGGCAACCTGATGTTTCACTCGGATTCAGTCCGCGGTGAGAAAACACGCAGACTGAGGGTGCTTGGGGAGAGAGAGAATTCGGGCTGATTTTCCAGGCTCTGCGTGGGGGTGGGATACAGTTTCCTATTGTCATTTCCAGCCAAACACCTCTGTGCATTTTTCTGCTCATTCCATGCAAGTTCTGCCTCCTCTAAGGACCCTCTACCCCCACCCAGGCACGGGCCCCTTTGATCACTTGAGACCTTCTGCAAGCCCATAGACGAAACCGCACAACTTTGCACTTGATTTCAGACTATCCCAAGTTGCTCCTTAAATCTGTGTGCTCCACTCCCCACCCAGATTTTAAGTTTCCTTAGGCTAAGAGAACGCACGGGTCCAAGCACAGTTTTAACACACGCTTGGTAGTTACCTAAAATTACAGACAAGTAGAGCTGAAAGGGTCCTTATAGATCAACTAGGCCAGCCTTCAGTTCACAGGTGAGGAAACTGAGGCCCAGAGTCCAGAGTGACTTATTCAAGGCCTCCCAGCTATTTCCTGGCAGGGCAGGAATTGGAACCCAAGTCTTGGCAAATATTACTTATTTTCTGGTTACAGGCATATTGTGGTTCCATTCCAGACCACCACAATAAAGCGAGTTGTAATCTTTTTCTGGTGGAGGGTCTTCCCTTCAATTTGTAAAAAACACATCTGTGAAATGCAATAAAACGAGACTCAATAAAACTAGATATGCCTGTATATGCAATATTAGTAAGGACTTCAGGAAAACAGGAATTCAAAAAACATTTAATGAGAGCTTAAATTGGTACAATATTCTTGAAAGCAAATATCAATCAAAATATAGAATGTTCAAGTCTATGGAAATAACTTCACTTGTTAGAACTTATTCTGTAGGTGGAATCATACAGTGGATACGCACCCACTAAATGGAATGAAGTTGACCCACAGGCATGCCAATTTGGAAAGATCCGAGATATATTGCAAAGTCAGAAATGGAGGTGTACAGCAGTGAGGGGAACATGTTCCAATTTCCACAACAGAAAGTGTCTGTGGGTGTGTTTGCGTGTGCCTGTCTGTACTTGGCATATTTCTAGAAGAATACACAGGAAACTGCTCCGGCTGGTGAGTGGGAGGGGGTCTAGAGTGGGAGGGAGAACCACACTTCACTGTATACCCTTTTGCACTTTTTGCCACGTGCATGTGTTATTTTTATAATTAAAAACCCCAACACTGATGTCTCTCAGTTGAGCATCTTTCCCCACTGTACCAAGCCACCTCTCTTGCTTTCATTTTTCTGTAAATCCGTAACTTGGAGTCTAATTGTCATCATTTCAAGTAGGTAATAAACAACAAACAAGCCATATGCTCTTACCTCATCCCTTCATTTCTTTAACCCCCACATTGCTGCTTTCCCAGGGGACTGAGGCTATGGGTGGGACACCCCAGGTGGAGGTAGTATAGTATAGGGCTCAGAACCAGGCTCTCAAGACTGGTATCTATACGGCAAGTCCCTCAAAAGTGCTTTGGGTCTCTGTCTTCATCTGCAAAATGGGGATAGTAGTAGATCTAGCCTCCTAGTGTTTGTGGGAGAACAGATGACATAAAGCGTGCATCTGGTCCTCAGAAAGTCTCCAGTGGGTGACCCTCACTTCTTCCTCTGGTCCAGTGAGCCTGCTCCAAGCCTTAGAGGTGAGCAGGACACAGTGTGCCCCACCTGTCCAGTGGTCTAGACAACATGGGTCACGGTGCTCATGCTCCTGCAGATACTGTCCAAACAGCCAGTGCCAGCTCCCATGTTGACAAGGAATGGAGACAGGGCAACTGGAAGAAGAAAAGGACACTCCAAAAGGTGAATTGGCTGCTGCCGCGTCTTCCTACGGGCAAGGGAAGCCAGATGTTTTGGATTTGCTTTTCAAGCAGCTGGTGGATTTCTGGACAAGCCAGGGCTGAGCTTTTTGAGGGAGACTGTGGTGTGGTACTGGTTGCAGGACCAGCACCCAGCTACCACCTCGTGCCTGTTCCTCAGCCTCAGGGATCCTGATTCTGTCAGTTCAGAGTGGGCCAAGGTCTGCAGCCTGGGTGCCCAGGGGGTGATTTGGAGGTTAAGAAGATAAAGGGATGAGCTAAGTCCTCTGGGTTTGCCATGTAGTTCACTCAGAGTGGACGGCAGCCGCTGCACCGATCCTCATGCTTTTGTTTGCATCACTGTTGACACACTGCTTCACGCTTGTATTGTCCCTGAGAACTGCACCCAACCCTCTTCATCTTACAAGGACAGTGGGTCACACTCTTAACTTTGGATGAAGGTGTAATGATAATTATTTATTAATAATAAGACTAACACTCAGGTTCTTCACAAACACGATCTCATATAATTCTCACCATGACTCTACAAGGTTCTTACAGTTGCATCTGTTTTTCAGAAAAGAAAACTGAGGCAGAGAGCCGTGAAAGCCTAAGGTCTCTGGTGGGTCATCCAGCGCCTTGAGAGCCTGCCCAATGCCACTCCAGCAGTCCCAGGGTCCTAATTAGATCCAAATATTGGATGGGGCTGTGCTAGGACCCCGGTGCTATGCCCAATGGTGGGCATCCCCAGGCAAGGGTCCAAGTTTCTTCGGCCCCCAAGGAGATGAACCCCCTCCCTGCCTGCCCAGGAAGGTGCTCTGAGAATGGAGAAGGGCAGGCAGGGGTGGGTTGTGACATCACCATTGTCTCCCCACTCCCAATGAGTTCCCACCTCCGAGGGAGGGAGGTTGGCGAGACGTTGAGATTGGAGGCTCCTCCTCAGCCAGGGGACCAGGGACCACATTTGCTTCCTCGGCTGCCACCTTTTGTTCTACTCCCTTTGTTCCCTTCCCTCCTCCTGCTGGTGACGTGGTCACCTTCTTGGGAGATAATGCCTGAGTGGCCTGTCCTGACAAGCCCTTTTGGCCCTATCTCCAATCTTCTCTGGGTTTAGGATTAATAGACTTTTTCCTCGTTTGGGATCAATAAGTACAGAGAGAGAGAGAGAGAGAAAAAAAAAAGGGAAGCAAAAAAAGTCAGCAGGATAAAAAAAAAAGGACTGATAAGGATCGGATCCGGTGGTAGAACCTTGATGATGCTGTGTACCTTTAAGCTAGAGGGTGGTGCAGGCAAGGAAGGGGGAAGGGGGTGAGAAGGTATCTGTCTGCTGGGTTGGGAGCTGGGGTGGGGGCTGCCTGGGGCAGAACAGGAATGAGGTGAAGTCACAGGCTGTGGGAGGGGCCTAGGGACCTTCAGCCTCAGTCCAGGGCAGGTTCCAGCCTGAATCTTAGCCCAGGGAGGCTCTCTGAGTCCTGGCCTGCCTGTCCTGACGTCCTCCCAGGAGCCGGGAGACCCTTCTCTTCCATCAGCTAGTCCCCACGGAGTGGGAGCCGGGCCCTCACACTGCCTCCTCCACGCCCTGGGATCCGTTAAGGGTGTGGACTGGTTAGCTGAGCTTGCCAACTCGGAGCCCCCGAACCCGAGCTCTTTCTCGGTATTTCAGCCTAATGGACGTGGCACATGTCCCCTGGATGAGGCTGCACGGGGAAAACAAAAATAGCACCTCGCTGCTTTTAGCAGGAATTATATCCACTCCGTGTGGCTAACACTGGTTGCTGCATGCCGAGCTGCACTCTGATTAGCCTTTGATTAATAAAAAATGGGGAAGGGAATCAATTATTTATTTAATAACAGCAGTTTGTTTTAAAGGCAAAACCTTTAAGAAAGTGGTGGACTCAGGGGTGGGGTGGGTGGAAGGGAAGCGACTGAGGGTCCTGGGAGTGAGAAGTTTGGGAAAGGGGGTTTCCATTGTGGAGCTGTTCCCCGGGGCCCTGGCTGGAAGGCCTGTTCCATCAGGGCTTTTAGGGTATAGGATGCACCCCGAGTTGGGGGAGCCAGGCCTCAGCACCCAGGGCTCCTGAGCCGCTGGAACCCTTGAGTGCAGGGCAGTGAGAGGTCGGGAGGGCAGGGTACTGGTCTGCTTTGGTCGCTCCTAGTGCGCTAGTGAGTGAGGCCCATTCCCAGCCCTCCTCGGGATCTGCCTGTCACCCTTGGTCTTAATTTCTGGAGTGCCCACCCTGTGAAATCTCCTCAAGCAAGGGCCAGGCATCCAGGCCCCAGGCCTCTCATGCCATCTCCCCTCTCCTGCCCACATGGGGACCTGCCGCCTTGCCCAGCCAGCCAGGGTTCCTCTCTCAGCACCTCTGCACCGTTACTCAAACCGCTTTCTCCTTGCAGAGGGCACTTCTGCTGATCTTTGCATTTCGCAATCATATCCATTCATCAAGGCCAAGATCGAAGGACACCCCGTGCAGCAGCTCCCCAAGTCATCCCCTCTGGAGACAGCCTTTCTTCTTCTGAACGTTCCCAGCACTTTGAATGTGTATTCCGGAGGCAGTTTGGGGGAATGCGGCTTTATACTTTGCTTCCTTGTAGGTATTTGGAGGGCAGGGGCCGGGTCTCAGTCACTTTTGTAACCTCTGTCCACGGTGCGTGGGATAATGGATGGAAGGAGGGATGCTATCTTTGGGGGAGACTGCACCCCATTTACACTTGAAATAGCCTTCAGATTAAAGAATAGTCCTTTAAGGGAAATGATAATATCCTCTTTGAGGGAGGCTGAGGAAATGCATGCTTTTGCACCTGAGATAAACAGATTAGACTAGAGCGTGGTGGGTCAGGAATTGGACTTTCTAATATCTGAAAGATAGGCTGAAGATAAAAAAGTCCAGCGACACAGCATTCATTTTCTCAGCCTAATCTTTTGTCTTATTGAAATAACTGGCCTCCTGCCTTGACAACAACATTCAACCTCAGTTTCCTTATCTGTCAATTGGGATCATAATTCCTGCCTCACTGTGCTCATAGGGCAGTTGCAAAGCTTGCAGGAGAGAAAGCGAAGAGACGGCTCACAAAGGAGAAAGTGCTCTGTAGAGAAGGCGTGCATTACCTACTTAGATAATTACAGGTTACCTACAGTTATTGTCTTAGTGCATTCTCCGGAAAGAGGGGCGCTCACATTGTTCAGGCGCCAAAGTCTTTCTTCCCGGCTCCATTATCTGGATATCTCTCATGTAAGTTAAACTTCCCAGAACTGTCTGGGTTGCTGCCATTACTTTCTTCTGAGCTTGCTGGTGTGGGCGGCCACCTCCAGCGACAGTGCCTTCTAGCAGTGGGCCCGACCACTCCCAGTTATAATGCTCTCATTCAAGTCAGGGTTGGGGGCTGCAGGTTCGAGAAAGATCTGCACATTTGCTTATGCACAATTGTCTCCTGCAGACTGGTGGAGTGCTTTGGGTTTTCTGAAATGTCTGCTTCCACAGACATTATCCTGTGAGCTCATCACCGATTCCTGGGATGGGGGTCGGAGAACCTCAGAGCGGGGCTGGATGTGCTGAGCCACACAGAGCCTGTTGGATGTTTTCTGCCTGCAGTGGGCAGGTGAGAAGTTTGCGAATGGGGGGTTTCTATCATGGAGTGGATGTCCCTGCTCCCTAATCTCCCCAGCCACCGCCCTCCTTAGGGGACGGTTAGAATGGGGGCCTTCTGATTCAGAGAATAATTCAGCAGGTGGCTTTAGGAAACATGGCCCCATGGGACCCCCACGCTCATAAACCAGATGAATTAAAGGGCGACTATTCACGTGGCAGAGGATTCTTTCATTTCTAAAAGGATTCCTTACAAGGTTCTTCTGATGAGCAAACACAGCACATTTCAAATAGGATTCATTGTAAAAAAAAAAAAAAGGATGACAAAAACGAAGATAATAACAATTTGCATTCACTATCTCAGGCGCAGCTCTTGTGAGGAGAGTAAGGCCCACCTGTTTCTCATCAAAGCTCCTGCAAGTCCCTCTCCTGGAGAAAGTGGGGAGCTGCAGAGACAGGGAGAAATTCGGGGGACAGAGATGAAGGCGTTGTCAGCATCAAACCCATCCTCCTCTGACTTAGAAGGAAACCTTGTTAGCTCCCCGGCAGGGAGCAGGGATGGTCCTGGAGGGAGGGCTTTGTCTGGCCAGTCCCCCACCGAGCTGGCTCCATGGGACGGATGTGGAGTTATTCCATCGGCCCGGGCTGTGGACCCGGCCGCAGGACCCTGATGGATTCCTGCTTTCTCATTCGTTACCAGCAGGCTCCTGGCTTTGGCAATATTTGCCTTATGGCAACAGTGCAGCATTTCCCGTATTCACAGAGTTAAATTAGTTAGCTGGATAGAAACCTCAGAGATGATGTATCTAGTTGTCAGTCGTGACTTGGTGCTAATGGCACTACAATTTGGTTACAGCCCTTGCCATCATTAATCATCGGCCCCCGGCCGGCTGCGTAACAGGGGTGCTGGGGACAGGCGAGGGCGGGGCTGGCTTGGGCAGAGAGGTGCCCAGCACCCAGGCCTCTCCCTCTTCCTCTGGGCAGTGCTCAGCTCGGCCACCGGCCACCACGCAGGCTGCCGTCCCTCGGTCCCCACCACCGCCACTACCACCAGCACCGCACACCTCTATTTATTAGCATCATGCTACTTATGCTAATAGCAGACCGTACACTATTTCTGAGCATTAACATCTGCTCCAAGCAGCCGACTTTCACTTACAGAAACTGATTTCAGCTCAGTCAAGCAGATAAACAGAGAAATCAAAGCAGGTGGCTGAAAGTGAAGGAGGAATTCTCGATTCCTGCATTCAACCGATGAACTTCACACTAAAGCCATAATTAATATTCAGATAACTATATTCCGACACGTAGAATAAACAAGATCATTTAAAGGATGCAAAATACATCCCCAGGGCCAGAGGGGAAGGAGAGGGAGGGGAAGAGAGGGAAGGAAGGCAGAGGACTGAAGATGGATGCAGACACTTCCGAGCTGGCCCATTGTCTGCAGGGCTTCATACTTAGAGACGGGGGCTGCCTCACAGAGCAGGCAACGGGGTGTGTACAGCACCCCTGCCAGCAGGGGCTGAGGCCACTGGCACACCGTGGGAAACAAGGGGGTCTGAGGTGCAGCATCGGGGGGCAGACCTGTCTACGCCGTGGGCTGGCAGGAAGCTGCCCTCTGCACCCCCTCCTCTTGACCCCGAAGGACAGCCAGCCCTGGGCTCCAGCTGCTGCACTCCCTGCACCCAGGCCTCTCCTATAGAACACCCCGCTGGATGCCCTTCCTGCCTCAATGGGCAGTTCTAGAATTCAAAATAGCACCTCTGCATGATTTGCACGAGGCCAAATCTAACCCTTTACATTCAAAGCCATGAGAGAGTATATCCCATATGAGGTTTATTTACCTCTCTCGGTTGTTTTTCCTAGTCAGTCATTTCAGAAATGTTAAAATAGGGCTAATGCCATGGTCTGTTACCAGGGTCACGGTAACAGAAAAAGTTCATGGATTCCATCACCCCCTAGGATGCACACGCGTGTGTGTGCAGACGTGGGCTACAGATAAACAATCTACACAAGTGTACTGTTTTAAGTGTGTGTATGTACCAGGAGCTCCAAGGGAACAGTAAGTAACCAGGGTCCTGTGTGTGGGATCGCTGAAGTCCTCAAGCAGACAGCAAGGACCACATTCCCTTATGTGCTCTGATATTCCAACGTGGTTCCTTCCCTCTCTTCTCCCTAGCCCTAGTCATGAAGGTCCCACCTCAGAAATCAGGGTGCTGATGTAGAGAAATGTGTTTCTCCAGCCACACCATGCACAACTGGGATAGCCAGGCACACACTGTTTTCCACTTCATGGGGGAGGTCACCACTGCTGTTGCCAGAGAGCTTCCTCCACACAGTGTCACTGGGGGGGGGGGGGGGGGGGGGGGGGGCAGCCACCAGAACCAGAGGCCCCCAAGGAGCCAGCTCAGGTGTGCCCGAACCTCCCAGAGTTCAGTGCTGGGCCCATTGAATTCCCCACAGGACCAGCCAAGCCGAGAGCCAGGTTCAGCCCTGATGAAAGGCCCTCGCTAACTTTTGCTCTGCTCTTGGTTCCTTGAGCTGCAAGGGCCCCACGGCTAAACCACAGCGGCAGCAGCACATCATTGATAACTTTAATTCCCACTTTGGGGAAACACTCATCTCCCTCCCCACGCCCCTGCACATATGTCCTGTTTATGTCCCTCCCTCTGAGAGCGGTGTCGACAATGCTGGGAGCCCCAAGCTGCGTCCTGGGTGCCATCAACGCTCCTCTGGAACCACTCGCGTCGTGGTTGAAATTTCCCCTGACGCCTGGAAAAAAATTTTTTTTTGGTTTCCTTGGAAATGACTCTCTCTGAATCACAGCTGTTTACAACAATGAGGGGAGGTGGGAGGATATTCCCTGGAGGGGTGTGGGGAGGGTTGGGGTGGGGCAAGCAGGGTTTCCCAGGGATGGCTGAGCCCACAGGGCTAGGGGTGAGGCTGGTGGTCTCCAGGAGTCCTGAGGACAGGCTTTAGGACAAAGGGTGGGTTGGACCTGGACAAGTGAGAACTCTTCCTTCCTGAGCCTCTGTTCTATGTCCTTGCCTGTCTGCCCACTCCCTCTCTAGAGGAAGTGGCTGAGCGACAGCTGTCTTCCCTGCCTGGGCTGGGTGTCCCTGGCCACAGGTCTATGCTGGGCACCTGTGTGGTACACACGCCTTCCCTATACTTCCTGCCTAACTAGCAGGGCAGGGGTTATCATTTGCACTTTCAGAGGCAGATACGGAACCATAAGAGATTCTGACGCACCTGAGACAGGGGTATGAGGTCATGAATGGTGGAGACAGACCAAAACCCTGGCCCTCCCGGCTCCTAGCCTGGCAGGTCTGATGGGTTCTGCACTTGCTCCTTCCCACCCCCGCACCACCTGAGGCTGTGCACATCTGCCTCAGGAGGCCACAGGCTCATGCAGACGGCCCACCCCCAACTCACTGCATCCCCACAACACTCCTGTGGTCAGGAGAAAGCCAAGGATGACACTCCCAGCTGCATGCAGAGGGGAGGGAGGAGGCAGCTCCCTTGCCAGGGTGCTCTGGCTGACCGACTTCACAAGGTTCACACACATACAGCGAGGACAGATGTGGCCCAGCCATGGCCAGTCTGCCCGTCCCACAGCAGGGCTGGCTGGTGCAGCTGGTCACCCAGGTCCGCTTGGTGTCCCCATGCCCTTCTGGCCGCCCAGCGCACCCCGTGCCTTCTTCCTCTCTCTTGTCGCTTACTCCTCCGAGTCCACCTCCCCCTCCAAGTCCTCCTCTTCTGCTCCCACACCTCCAGCTCTGCACTGTTATCACCACCTGGATCTTTCCTGTCATCTGAGTCTCCAAACTGTCAGCTCCCAAACCAGACACATGCTGGTTCTCAGAGCCAGAAGCAAAACTGGGTTTCCAACCCCAATCCTTTGGAATTTGGGAATCTCCCCCGGCTGGACGGACGCAGCCTGTGCACAGTCTGAGGGCCCGGGCTGCTAGGAGGAGTCCTGGGGAGTCCGTGGGGGTGTCTTTGTGAGGAGAGCAGCCCAAGTGCCCCCGGAGAGTGGCCTTTACATTCAGGCAGGCAGGCTGGTCTCCGCCAGGTCTCCAGGAAAGGACATGGGTCTTCGTCACGCGTCTGCAAACGGACATGAGAACTGCGGTTCTTTGGGGACGGTTCAGGCTGCCCCCTTCATCCCTGACTCCCCATGAGACTCTCCTTTGGGGAGCTCTTTTTATTCCACTGATTGGCTATGGGGACTTGGGAATGAACCGAGGTGATGATAGATGGAGAGTTGCCTTCTCGGAATGGAAACTACAGAAAGCGCACCCATTCTATGTCACAATCAGGCGCAGGCTCATCTTGGGAAAAATCTCTTTGATTCAACTCCGGGTGCAGATGTGCCTGGTTCTGGGAGGGCCGAGAGCCCTCTGAGCCCCACCCTCCACATGGCAGCTGTGTGTGGGGGAGGGTGTAGCTCTCCCATCTGGTGTCCCACAAGGGCACTTGGATCCGGGTGTGTGCGTGTTGGAGATGTCTGTGCCCTGCGCCCTGGGCCCCAGGCTCTGAATCCTGAACCGGGGCGGCTGTGCAGTGGTCCTGGTGCCCTCTGCTGGCCATGTCTGAAAACACAGGCAGCCTCCAGCCCACAGCTGGGCGGGACCTTTCCGGAGGCTTCCAGGACAGACAGGGGTGGCGGAGAGGACCAGCTCTCCTCTCCCCTTGTGTACCTCGAGGGCCCGCGCCTGTACCATCTGAGGAGGGATCCACCCTCTTTTCCGCATCCCCCATGGTGGAAGGACCTCATGCCTGGCTCTAGTCTTGACTAGCTGTGTGGCCCTGGGCAAGCTGCCCAACCTCTCTGGACCTCCAACTGTTCTCCCTAAGGTCAGGCCCATCCTTCAAAGCACATTTCCAATACCAGTTCCTACTCATAAGCTTTCCCACCCAGGACCCCACCCACTGGGAATGTTGATCTAACCTTGGGCCTCTTTCTCAGGCTCACAACTCCTTGAGGGCAGAGACTCATTCATAACTTTGCTGTTTCTGAATCCCCGGTAAGGCTGTCTTCCCAGCAACAAGCACCTGTTGAATTGATTTGTGTTAAAATGGCTGCCTTGGACTGGGAATTCCCTCAGGTGCCTCCCCGGCTGGATTCTTTTTCATTCCAGTTGTCGCTTGTGGGTTGGTCTCATCTCCCAGGTGAGGCTTTAGATCCCGGAGGGCAAGGTGCGAGGGAATGGCTGTCCTGATGCTTTACTGAATTGAAAAGCAATTTTGACATTGTAAAACAGTTATGCGCATGGTGCTCTCTCTCCCTCTCCAAGCAGTGCATTTTCGGGGCAAGACAGGAAGATGCAAGCTTTAAAGAACACGCTGAGGCCTAACTCCTTCTCCATGTCTAACACAGGTTCTCCGTGCACACCTTCCCTCGTCTGCACCCCCTGATCCCAGCATCCATCCTTTCCCAGGGCCAGTGGGGTCCCCTGCAGCATCCCTCCAGCCCTTGCCTCGCCCCTACACATTGGGCTTGAGCCTGAAGTGAAACTCCTGTCTTAGAGTTCTCAACGCACTGCCTTCGTGATTCCTCCAAGGCTGCCCCAGCCCAGCAAACACGCTGCCTCCTGGAAACGTTGGTAACAGCTCACGTTTATTAATAGCTCGCAATGTGCCGGGAGCCACGCTGAGAGCTTTGCACGCATTGTCTCATGGAATGCTCCTAACAGCCCTCTGCCACGGCTCTATTATTATCTTTGTTTTATAAAGAGAAAGCTGAGGTGCAGAGAAGTGAAGCCACTTGTCTAAGGTCACACAGAGGGACAGCGGAAGTGCCAGGATTTGAACCCAGGCAGTTTGGTTTCTCACATTCCCACAGGCAGCAGGATATGGGAGTGGTAGACAAGGATTAGGCACCTCTCATACACACACACACACACACACACCACATGGCCCATGTGTGAGCATATGTGAACCTCCAGCGAAGCCCACAGCTGCCCATGTCATATTTACACACACGTAAGTGTGTGCATGTGCAAGGCTCACGGTGCGTACTGGCCCTCAATTCTGAGAGCATGCCATCTCATGGAACTCTCTGCAACGCGGGCCATGGCCCATGTCTGCACTGTTGAGCACAGTAGCCACTAGTTACCTGTGGCTCTCGACACTTGCACCATGGCCATTAGACTGAGGAACTGTATGTCTAATGACACTGAAGTGAAATGAACTTAACTGCATGGAAATAGTTACATGACGGCTGCCCAGTTGGCCACATTATGGGTGGTTGCAAGGATGAAGTGAGGAAGTGCAGCCCTGTGGGCGGTGCCCTCTGGCATGTCCTAGAACTCAACCAGAGGTGCACTGTTACTATTACTGCCAGGTCGTGATAGGGCATGTGCATCTGCGTGCGCACTGTCCCCAGGTGTCTGTCTGTCCTTCCACCCACCTCCCCAGTACTCTTCACGGGGGCCTTTTGAAGACCACCCTCCTGACAGTGGGCTCTGACCAGGCTTCTTCAGGGTGGTGACGAGGAAGGAGGCCCGGCTCTGGGGTGTCTAAGGAGAGCAATCTGGGTGTGGCAGGTTGTCCTGTGGCCCTGGGGGGGCCCTTCGCCTGCAGGCTCTAGCCCCAGCCCCACCTGCTGGAGCCTCCCATTCACCTCAGTGAGTAATTTCAGCTCTGATTTGTAAGTAAAACATCAGCTTATTTCATTGTGTGTTTTTATTAGTTTTAACTTGAAAAGAGAGAAAAAAGGGCCAGCAGTCTGCCTCAGGCATTTGGTGGTGGCTCTGGGGGCCAGACAGGAGTCCCTGCAGGGCACTTCAGTTCCAGGGGTTCAGAGAAGCCTCTGGCGAGGTCAGGCTGGCAGGGGCCGCTGGGGAGGGGTGCCGGCCACAAGGACGTGGGTGGTGGTGGGAAGGCCTCAGCTGCTGCAGAGCAGAAAGGAGGGAGAGCAGCGACCTACATCTCCGCGGTGAATCTGGCTGACTCACCCCTGGACAGTTCCCGCTCTCCCTCCTGGTGGAATGCAACCTTGGCATCCTGGGAAAGGGATGCTCCAAGGCCGGGCAGTGCAGGGGCCCTGGCAAAAGTCGGAGGGAATGAAGCTATAGCAGGAGGGACTCAGGTGGGAGCATGGGAAGGACAGAACCAAGCTAAGCTCTGGGAGATGGTGGGAGGTGGAATCCAGTTGGGAGGAACATCCCCTAATGACAAAATGGGGGTCAGTGGTGGCCAGCGTTGGTGGGCCCCTGCCTCAAGGCAGGGGCGGGACATGGGAGTCAGGGTCCTGTCTCGGACTTCATGCGTGCCTGACTCCTAGTGTGCATCACACAGTCTGTGGCCTAATTGATGCTCGGACCATACTAGGAAGAAAAATAACCACATCTCTGAAGGCTTGTTTAACTTGTTCTATTATAAGTGACTTTACATACCGGACACAACAATGCCTCTCACATTTGTACCAGCAGCCCAGGCCTTCACTCAGCTCCAGACTCATATAGCCACCTGCCTTCTCACTGTCCCCACTTGGGTGTCCAACTGGCCTTCCACACACAGCATGGCCAAAGTGGAATTTTGATCTCTACCCCTAAAACATGTTCCTTCCCAGTAAATAGCACTGCTCGCCACTGACAGGCTCAAATCTTCCTGGGCTCCCTTCTTTCTCTCCACTCCACTCCACACCCAATCCATCAACAAGTCCTGGGACCCCCTATCACCCCAACACATCCTGAGCCCATCTATTTCTTGTGCCTTCACTGCCCACCCTAATCCATGACCCCATCATCACTCCCCTGGCCACCTGCCTCCATGCCTGCCTTCCTGTAGTGTTGCCTCCACACAGCAGCCAGAGAGAGCTTTGTGAATTATACGTAAGAGCACACTCCTTCCAGTTTCTCACTACACTTAGAATACAACCCAGCATCCCCCTCAACCTGCCAAACCTGACACAAGCTGCCCCCACCATCCTCCCCCCGCACCTCCCTCTTCCTATCACCCCCACAATGTTCCTGTCACACCAGATTTTCTCCTGTTCTCTTGAACACATGAAGCCCATTCCTGCCTCAGGACCTTTGCACCTGCTGTTTCCTCTGCCCAAAGTGCTCTCTCCCTCCATCTCTGCTTGTGGTTTCGATGTCAGCTTTACTGTCTGCTCACCCAGTATAGAGCAGCCCCAGTCACTCAGCACCTCATCCATACGTTTTAATCCTTGGCATAGTACTTACTATCGGGTATTTAATTTTTTAATTTTAATTTATCACCTAGTTCTGCTCATGAAAATGGAAGCTCCAGGAGAGCCTGGGGTTCATCTGCCTCGGTCACTGTTGTGTCTCAGTAACTATACTCATGGCCTGGCACAGAGAGGGTGATCGATAACTATCTGTGAACGAATGAATTATTTAATCCTGATGGTGTTTGTCTGAGAAGGCTTTTTGGCCTGGGGTAGAAGTGTGAGTTCATGACTGTGTTTCCTGGCCTGGCACTTGTGTATGAATTGCAAGACTAATTAAACTCATACATATTTGTGGAAATGCAAATATAATTTTATTTACCAATGACTGTAATAAAGGTAAATGCTCCTTACTTAAACAAACAATTCACTTTGGGAATAAAGCTGTAAACAGAAGCAATAAATAAACACTCGTTATTGAGTGCTTACTGTGTATCCACTGAACTTTGGGAGCTGGCTGCTCCCATCTTCCATCATGGTGTGTACACACATGGGGGCTCCCTCGTCCCCACACCCGGCTTAGCCACCCGGCAGGCACAGGTGCTCTCCGTGAAGCCCGTGGCTCTGGGGGGCAGGCATCGGTGGGCATCCTGGCTCTGCCACTTCCTTACTGTGTGACCTTGGAAGTTACCTAAACTCTCTGAGCCTCTGTTTCCTTGTTGGCAGAATAGAGATAGAAACGGAACCTCCCTCCTGAGTGAGCTGGGCGTGTTAAATGAGATCGCACATGAGAATCCTTGGTATTGCACGGAGCACATGGTGAATGGTAAAGACGTGGCAACCATTTTCCTCTGACTATTATGATTGTTACCATTATACAAGCCTATTCTCGATGTTTTCACATATTCTCATTTAATTGCCACAGTAACCCATGAGGTTGGTGTTGTTAGTCCTGATTTATAGATGAGAGCTCAGAGCTCAGGGACTAACATGCCTGTGGTCATCATCCAATTCTCAAGTATTAAAACTCAGGCCTCTGGACTCCAGATCCAGTGCTCTCTCCACGGCACCTCTGCTGCCGCTCCTGTTCTTGGGGAAAACCCAGAGCTAATGAGGGCCAGCCATCAGACCCCACTTTAACCCATGAGCAAGCCCTAGTCACAAACTCTTCAATCTTGACAAGGACTCACCATTTCGACCTACTTCTGACCCTTGACTGTGGTCTCCAAGCAGATTCTCAAATCTTTGGATGCCTGCCCCAGCCTCCGAGAGTCCCTAATGGCTGTGCCATCCTGGATGCTAAATCCAGCACAAACTTCACCCCAGAAGGTGACAGACTGTGAAGCAGTGAGCATTCTTAGAGCTGATCAATTCCATCTCTGTTTCCAGGTGAGAGAAGGCATATCTGGAGCTCAGGGAGTTACCCCAGTGGGTCTAAGGCCTTGGGGAGCGAGGCGGGGGGATCCAAGCTCTGGGGACTCAGAGATGGAGGGGGCTGCGCTGTTATGGACTTCCTGGAAGAGGCTGCGCCTGCAGAGCTGTGGTCTGGGGGAACCGGAGTGAAGGGGGCACCAGGCAGGGGAAACCAGAGCAGGTGCAGAGACGGAACTGATCTCGCAGGAAGGAAGCATGAGAGTAAGCTAGCAAGGCCGAAGGGTCTGGGCTGCAAAGCCTCTTGACTTCTTTATCTTTTCTCATTTGTTACTCGGCCACGATTTATCTCAGGTTTCAGGTTCCCCGCGTTCCAGGCACTGTGCCAAGTGCTTTGCCTAGATTGCTACATTTATACTCAGAGCTAACCCACGTAGGCAGTTTGTATATCCCCATTTGCTAGACAAGGAAACTGAGGCTGCCCAGGAGGTAAAGCGACTTGCCCAAGGTCACATAGCTTACCCATCGGTGGACAGGCCGGGGTTTGAACTCAGCACTGCCTGCCTAACAGCCTCTGTGCCCTTCCAGGGCCCCCCACCTCCCCTCCCCTGAGGAGGTCTGGGAAGGTGTGGGAAGCCACGGAAGGGGCTGAGCAGGGCAATGACTCCAGTGGCTGGGAAGAGACTAGTTTAAACCATGTGATAAAGAACTTGCACATAATGTACTACCAGAGGGTGGGGTGGGTATAGATGCAAGTGCACAGTTCTGTGTATCTGTGTGTGTGAGTGCATGTGTGTACATCTGCGTGGCTGTGTGTGTGTGAGTACATCTCTCTGAGTGTGTATCTGTGTGTGTCTATGTGTGAGTGCAAATGTATCTGTGTGTGCATCTGTGTGCATGTGAGCATGGCTGTGTGTGTGTCTATGTGTGAATGCAGCTGTGTCTGTGTGTGAGTGTATCTGTGTCTGTGAGTGAGTGTATCTGTGTGTTAGTCTATGTGACTGTGTCTCTATGTGTGTCTGTGTGTGCATCTGCGTGGCTGTGTGTGTGAGTACATCTCTCTGTGTATCTGTGTGTGTCTATGTGTGAGTGCAAGTGTATCTGTGTGTGCATCTGTGTGCATGTGAGCATGTCTGTGTGTATTTGTGTGTGTCTATGTGTGAATGCAGGTGTGTGTGTGTGTGTCTGTGTGTGTCTATGTGACTGTGTCTCTGTGTGTCTGTGGGTGTGTGCGCGCAATGGGGTGTGTGAAGGTGAGAAAGTGAGATCACAGGTGGGGAAGGCATGTCCATTCTGGCGGTTATGAAGACAGCCTAAGGAAGGGTTTTACGGCATACGCACATGGTCCTGGCGGTCTGGGAGGTCGTTCCTCTGGGGAAGAACACAGCCCTGCAGGCCACAGGACAGGGACAGGAAGTTAGAGGACACTCGGAGGATGTCCAGATTGGAGGCAGGAGGAAGCCGCAGCATTCTCACAGTCTGGACCGGGCACCGATCATGGGGCCGGGGGCAGCCATAAAGCAGCCCTGGGAACCAGGCGGGGGCGTGTGTGGAGACCCCTGGGGTTGTCACCTAACTACAGAGTCCCTGGCCCATCTTCAGGGAATTCCGAGGTCTGGGGCAGAGATAGGATCTGCATTTCCCACCAGATTTTCAGGGTCCTGACACAGGCGTCCTGGGAAGTCTGTGGAGGGTCAGGGTCCAGCCTTGGCTGCAGGAGGCCAAGCAGGCTTCACCGAAGGGCTCCCCACTCTTGCCGCTGAGGACTTCCAGGCAAAGGCCACATGACAACCCTGGGTCTCTGACCTTGGGGGGGGGCAGCTCAGCAGAGCCCTCCAGGTGAGTGAAGGTCACTGCTAGATCTATGCCTGAGGCCCAGGGCCCCTGGGGGCGGGTGGGACTGGCCTTCCACCTACTGCCACCAAGGAGCATAGTGAGTGCATGCTGGGGCCAGGCTGAGAGAGGGCCTGCCCTTTGTGTCTGCGCCCAAGAACTGGGCCAGCCTCCCAGTGGCCCAGAGCGGAGGCAAAGGCACAGGGCACCTGTAGCTGGGTGTGTGGGCTGGGCTCAGGGGCTCTGTGAGCCTAGACCAGTGATGGCGAACCTTTTGATGTCAGCATTTTGAAAAACCCTAACTTAACTCTGGTGCCGTGTCACATATAGAAATTTTTTTATTTTTGCAACCATAGTAAAACAAAGATTTATATTTTTGATATTTATTTTATATATTTAAATGCCATTTAACAAAGAAAAATCAACCAAAAAAATGAGTTTGCGTGTCATCTCTGACACACGTGTCATAGGTTCGCCATCACTGGCCTAGACAGAGGACAGATCTGGGTGGGCAGAGGTGCATTCACCAGAGAGCATTTCCTGGGGGTGCTCCTTTGCACTGTCCTCTCAGGACACACTGCTTTCCAGAGCTGCCTCTGGCCTTGCTGGTCAGGTGTGAGCACCATCTGCTCCCACCCAGATGGAGGCAGTGGGGAGGGGGGGCTCTCTCTTCCCATAGCTGCCGCCCCCAGCTCCCTGTCTCTCTCTCTCTCTCTCTCTCTCTCTCTCTCTCTCTTTCACACACACACACACACACACACACACACCCGCTTGGCACTTTCGTTGTCTCCTAGGGGAGCTAGGTGTTCAGGGCAACCTTCTGGGGCATTGAGGAGCCCCGATCCCCCTTCTTCAGTCTCCCAGGGGAATCTGTGGGCAGCATGTGAGAACATGCCACAGATGGCTCAGCCATGCATCTGGGAAAGCGGCGAGGTGTCGGGAGGACACCGTCTCACTTAGTGTCCCACTCAGTCAGGCTGCCCCCAGCCACACGGGTGCAGGACCCTTCCTTCCCACAGACCTTTCCACATCCTCTCCACACCCGGCCAGAGACCCCTGAGAAAGACCCGCACTCACACACATGGGCAGGGAACTGTGGGAGTGCCCACTCAGGGAGTCGAGCCCATTTTTTCTGCTGTTTTGTACAAGCACTTGGTAGAAAATCTCGTCATAGATGTACACACAATCTGTCACTTAAAAACTGGCCCACCGGAGCCCGTGGCAGCTCCCACATGGCTGCCCACGCTCGGCACGTCTGAGCACACACATCCGCCCATCCCTCGCCCTGCCTCACCAGCTGAGATTTCGGTGTGCTCACATGGAGGTGGTGTGTGTGCACGTTCACACATACTACACACACACACACACACACACACTGTTCTCAGGGCAGCTGTGGGGAGGGGCTCCGGGTCCTGGATCTCTGCTTAGACCCAGAACCTTAGGAAACTGGCATGAGATGCCCTGGTCTGAGAGAAAGGGTGGAGCTCGCCAGGATAGCAAGTCCCGGATGAGGGAGCTTTGAAACCGCAGGGAAACAGAGAGCCCTCTCTGCATCCTCCCTGTCCTGTCCAGAACCAATAGAAACACAGCTCTCCTGCAGCTAACACATGTGACCCCCACACCAACACACTCACACACGCTCACCGGAGACGGAGAGGACACAGGAGACAACATCATCCGCGCACCACGTGCCAGAGGCATAGCCACAGCACGGTCATGCACAGCCCTCTCTCTGCCACAGACCGAGGTGCCCACGAAGCCTCACCCCTCACAGCCCACCAGCACATGTTCACGCGAACAGCATCATAGGCACTCCTCCAATGGCACCCCAGAGCGTCCCCTGTCCAGCTGCAATGCACGCATGACAAAGCAGGCTTGCCCCATTTCCCCAGAAGTCTCAACTTCTGAATGATCTGCTCTGTCTTCAGATGGTGGAAACTCAGTGAACTAATTCCCAGGTCCTCAGGATTTTAGTCCAAAAAAAGAAAACCATAGGTTTCCTGTTCTCTGATGAGCTCCTTGCTGTTGTTAACACTTAGCTCACTGTGTGTGTGTGTGTGTGTGTGTGTGTGTGTGTGTGTGTGTGTGTGTTCCCTTAATACACAAGGATAGGGCCACTTTCTCTGCCAAGCCCAAATCAAGTGTAATCCCATAGACAACAGGAGCCTACAGGCTGGCTGGGGGCAGGCTTGGGTGGACAGCAGAGGGCTCGGTGTGCAAAGACGTCCTCCCTCGCTCAGCCACAGAATGAGGCAGCCGGAGCCTACGCTGGTCTCCAGGACAGACTCTGGCTGTAAACCTACAACCCTCCTCTCCCCGCTCCCAATCATCTTTTCTGGAGGTGCCTCGTCTGCTCACAGCCTTGGCTTGACCTATAAGAGACCTGTCCATAGCCAATGCATGGGACCGAGTGGCCCCTGGGAGGCCTGCCCAAAATTTCTCCAGGACCTGCTTTTGGTTTTGGTCAGATGAGCAGAAATTTGGCCAGGATCCTGTGGGTTGACGCAGAAGGGAGATTGCAGAGGGAGCGTTCTCGGCAAACACCTTCTGTTTTTTTTGTTTGTTTATTTCTAGTGGGGATTTGGCCTTGGCCTTTATAGGGCCCCCGGGCCACACCAGTGTGAGCAAGAGGACTTTTGGCCTTCGGCCTAGGGCTGAAAGGTGCATTAGGGACCCACTGTGCCCCCTCCCTGCCTCCAAGCTCAGCCCCTGTCATCCCTTTCTCCTGTCAAAGCAGCTGGGTTGATCTCTCCTTCTAAAAGAGTCATGCGCCTTAATTGTGCCTGTGGCCTTGTGGTTATTTACGCCTGTTAAGAAGCGGTGTGCGAGTGAGTGTGTGTGTATCTCTATGTGTGTCTATAGGGACTATGTGTCTATGCATTGTCTGTCTGTGTGTATCTGTATTTTTGAGCGTGTGTGCTTGTGCACAAGGGTATCTGTATGAGTGTCCATATTTGCATGTGCTCCTATGCATGTCTGAGGGTGTATTTATTTGAGTGTGTCCCTGTGCATCTGTGCACATGTATGTCAGTATGTGGGTGTGTCTGTGTGCTATCTATGTGCCTGTCATGTGCATGTGTGCACACACATGTTTTCAGAGCCTTCATAAAAGACAGAGTGGACTGATTTAAGGAAACATTAGCCTGCGAGGCCGCAGGGCTTCGGTGTCCCCGTCTGTAGAATGAAGGAGGTGGAAGAGACAATCTTTTCATTCACTCCCCAAAAGGGAACGCAGTCACGGAAATGTGGCGGGCTTGAGAATATGACAAATTGGGGTGCAAATTCTGGCTCTGCGTCTCCCTAGCACATAACCCTCATCGAGTTACTGCTCCCAGAGCACCATCCCTGTGGTATTCAGAGGCACACAGGGACATCTCTGTCACAGTTTTGTCAGGAGGGCTTGATGAGATAGAGGACGGGAAGGCCCCGTGTGTGCTGGGTAGTAGGTGCTTTGTCAGTATTTCCTCCGGTGCACCCTGAGCCTGATGTCATCCGGTTGGTCTGATTTCTGCGCGAGCAGGACTGTCAGCGCTCCCGGTGGTCTGATGGGGGTGCTGGCACTTAATACATGACGATGACCCTGGAGAGTTTCACTTTTATACCGTGTTTTCCCTCCTCGCAGCTCACTGCCTCCTCACGGTGACCCTAAGAGGTGGGATGAGCAGGTGTCACTGTAGGGATGTGAGAGAGGAGAAAGCTGAGACTGAGTGGGGCGGCAGGGCGGGGCAAGGACCCGGCACCTGGGTGCAGCGCATCCTCTGTGCCCCAGCTGCCTCTGTCCTGAGTGCTAAACACTGCCTGCTCTGGCGGCCCCTGTGAGGACCGGGGCCACCTCGAACTGTCAGGCCCAAACCGAAGGAGCCCCCACGATCCCCGGACCATCCACTGAACAGATGCACAGAATCGGCCCTTAGCACAGGAATAGGAAGAGAGACCCTAAAAGGGTGGCCGGCCACTCCCAGAGCCACTCTGACCTGCTTGCTGGAAGCAGTCCCTCCTTCCCCTAACAGTCAGGGTGTGGACGCACAAAGCAGATTCCTCAGCCTCATCACCCGCTTTATTTATAGCACTCGACTCTAAGTAGTGTTTGCCAGTTGTTTTCCTCAAATCCAAGCCAATGCAGAGCAGTGTGGCCCAGGCCCCGCAGTGGGGAGAAGGCAGCCTTGCGGTCCTGAACGGGTCCAGCCCCCACGGAGATGACCTGCAAGGGGGTGCACTCAGTTTCACATCTAACTCTGCACAGGTTTGTGGGGGGGGAACCTCCAAAGAAACCGTTTCTTAAATGGGGGGTGCCCCTTGGCCCGGGGCTGCCCAGCAGGCCCAGCCAGGAATTGGCGTGTCTGGTGAGCAGCCAGGCCTCTGGCCCTCGGCTCGCCCAGGCTCCTTCCCTGGCTCTCAGCGCCCATTCTGAGCCGGAGCTGCTCTCTTGTATCCTGGCAGGATTTGACCAGGTTGTAATTTTCCTTCATGATCCCTTTTCCATTTTTCTTTACAAAAAAAGGCATCAACTCTACCTGGTTGCAATAGGGATAAAAGGTGTACTATACAAGAAAGTACTTTACAGAGTAACATGCGATATAAATGGAAGGCACTCTATAATATAAATGAACATATAAATAACATCTGCGGTACAGTATATCAGACACATGGTTTGACTTTGGATGACCAAAACACCTTGGTTCATAGCTTATATAGGTATGAACTATACTGTCACTTAATTGGATACATAATGTGGTGTATAGTATGCACTGTGATCCATAGGATTAGGTAATATCTCATGACATACCATATTCTGAGCACAGAGAGAAGCAGAATAAAAATCAGTCAACATTAGGCTATTTTGGCATTCGAAACACAAGCCCCAGATTTTTGATTTTAACAGCTGAAGCTGGGAGGGAGAAAACTAAAAATATGTGCAAATGGGGAAGATCTCTCCATGAACCGGCAATGGGGCCCACAGGGCGGGGGGAGGGTGGGAGGGCAGAACTCCCAAGAATAGGTCTGGGGAGGGGGAGCGGCAGGGGGAGCCTCTTGGAAGGAGGTGGGAGATCGCACTCGGCAGTGATTGTTCCCACTATTTATGAAGCCAGATGAGGAGCTATAGGGCTTGCGGTGGCCCCGTGTCTGCTGATTAGCTAGAGATTATATTGATGATGTAATAAAAATTCACTTTGTCTATTAAGTTTCACCAAGACAATCAAGATAGATTAGATAAAAATCAGAGGAAATGAATAATAGAACGGGGAGGAAAACCATGAGCCTCCCTCCCTGCCACGATCCCTGTCTGTCTCCCCTTTTCCTGCCCACAGTGGGGCAGGAACCAAGAAGCCCCTACCCCACACCCAGGCAAATCGGAGCTAGAAATGTCCCCTTCACTGGGCTGCTCTGGGGGAAGGGACTCAGCATTCCAGATAGGACGCTGGCTTAAGTTTACTGACCGTGTTTAATATTTGATTAGACCTTTGGCACGGCAGCCGCGGGGTGTGCTGGCCCTGCTGGGAGATGGGCAGGGTGAGCAGCTCTTGGCTGCCTGGGTTCCTCTGGCCCGGCAGGTTGGGAGGTGGGGTTCGTGTCCGCAGTGGCACAGATTTAGGCCAGGCCATGCCCCTCTGAGTAGCCAGAGGCCTCCCAGGCTCCCAGCGTCTCCCTCTGGCCTCGCTGTGCTGGACATTCCCCTATTAGAGAGGTTTCTTCAGGTTACAGCCTGGGCTCTAAAAGGTCCCGGTACGAGGCACGTGTTGCCAGAAACGGTAACACATTAATGTCCATTAGCCGCCAGGGACACATCTGCCCAGTTTGATTTGTCAGATCAGCAAGGGGCAGGACTTAAAAGGAAAGCAAAAGGAGGTCACTTTGTGGTGGGGACCGTTGTCCTAGGAAGGCTGGGAGGCCCGAGGGCACTGGGGCTTGGGGTTTGGGGCCTGAGGATGGTGGGCGGAGAGGAGAGGAGGTGGATGAGTGAGCGGGGAGGGCATGGGAAGGCCACGTCACTGACCCCCATGTCCCTGCAGGGAGGGGAGCGATGCAGTCACTCCAGCTCCTCCACAGCCCAGCTCTGCTCCTCCCTCGGGAAATCCTGGGGCTCAAGAAGATGCCAGGGGTCAAGCTCTATGGAAGGCCCAGAAGAGGGGTGATCCTTCCTCTAGAGTAGAGAGTCAGCCACAAATAATCCTGTGTCCGTGGCCCCCCAACTCAGCGGCTTTCCAGTTCCTCCGAGCTGGGTTTCTCTGCCAGGGACCGGCAAGGCACCCCCATTGCTCCCTTGCAGTACATGGGCTGTCCAGGGGCCTGGCACCCTGCTGTCCACACTGGGAGCAGTGTTTCCTCGGATCTGCCAGGTCCCTCCAGCTGCAAGACCCGTGTACAGGAAACAGTGTCCCCTCTTCAGCCCGACTGCCTGGCTGCTTCCAGCCACTCCTGAGCTGGGGCAGACACAGAGGAAGGGTGGAGGGCATGGGGAGTCTAACTTGCAGAACTCCCCAGTTTATCGCTTGGGACATTCTGCTGAGTGAGCCCGTGGGGGCAATATGGATGCCTGCCTCAGTGACAGAGAACCGGGGCCCGAGTTTAAATATTCTCTGAGTAATTTCTTAGCCCAAGTGGGCTGCCGTTGTGACATCTGAAGGACACTGCGGCCCGAAGCAGGTGAGGACAGCCCTTTCAGGCTCCATGTGTGTCCCGGACGTCCTTGGCCACATCTGCACCCATCCACCTACCCCTGACCCCCACCTCTTCTCCCCCAGCCAGACTGGTGCTGGGAAGACATTTATTCAAAGGGAGAAAGTCCTTTGTCCACCAGCCTGAGAGTAAGACTTCACTGCAGTGGGACAAAAACAAAACATAATGGAATGAAACGAAACAAAACAACCGGGCTCTTCGGCACTCCAGCCTCCCTGCTCTGCCTGTTCCCGAGGGCCGCTCTGCCTTCCTCCCGCCGCCTTACCCTTACCCGGGAGCCGGTGTCCCTCTGTGATTACTCCGGTTTGGGGGCTCCTTCATTCCCCACAGAGGACATCTGCATTGAACAGGTTTATATTTGTGGGTTTGCCGGCCCCTGTCAGAGCCAGTTATTTCATGGTGGTGAGGGTGGGTCCCCACCTTCTGAGGAGAGAGCTTGACCCTCAAGTACCTGAGCTGCATAAGAATCTGGGACTCCTTGAGGTCCCTATCTGTCCCGTTAGATCCAAGGCTCCCCAGTGTGGGACTTGGTGCATCGCCCCCACCAAACTATAATGCCCCACATTCTCCGCTTTGCAGAAACCTGCCACTGCCCCATGGGGTGAGCGTGGGGCCCTGCTCCCTAAGCAGGGATGGTGGGGAGGAAATCCCGGAGGCCGACTGCAGTTGGGTTGATGATGCTGCAGCCCTTGCCTCGGCAGCTCCTCCTCCTGCCTCTGCCAGCCTTGGGGACACTCTCCTCCCTGCTGGGTGGCCTCTGCTGGGGACCAGACTTGTAAGCAACGACTCAGCTGAGACAGGTCAGACGTTTAGAGTTAATGTTTTGCTGAGAAACTTGAGAAACAAGGGAGAAACCAACCGAGGCCTTGGAGACAGTGTGAGCCACAGACAAGGGGAGACAGTGCTCTCTCGCTCTCTCTCTCTCTCTCTCTCTCTCTCTCTCTCTCTCTCTCGTGTGCATGTGTGTGGCCTGGGCCCTGCTCCGTTGGCTCCCCTCCCAGTCAGCCCGTGTGACCTGGTCTGCCCGTGGTCACTCACTGCAGCCTCAGGGCTTGTTTCCCTGCTCGGAGACACCCCTGAAATGTGTGCTCTCCCCTCTCTCTGGGGACACACTCAGCTGCCTCATCTCAGGCCTCACTCTTGACTCTTCGTTCCAGTGGATTTTCAAACCGGCCCAACACGATTACAACAGATCTCACTCTAAAACAAATCTAATACTTTACTTATTGAAATAAGATGAGAGTAAAGAGAAAGGTCTTATGTTTTAATTAAAAAATTTTTAATTGGAAGGGAAAATGAAGCCTTGTAATAAGCCAGTGATGGCTCTCCTGCTCCGTGCCTCCCGCTCTGAGGACCGGCTGGATTTAGGTCGCTGCACTGGGGCCTGCACCACACCCGGGTGGCGGGTGTGCCCATGGTCACTCATTGATGGGTCCTCAGGCACAGGATTGTAGGTATGGGAGAGTCTGGAGCCCCAACATATGGAAGTAAGAATTAAAATGCACCCTAAGCCATAAACTGGCTACTCATTTTTGAAATGAAACAAAACTGACGTTTGTACTGAAACTACAATACTGTCTGGATTTTCTGACTCTCATCTCTTGTTTTGTGGGTCTCTGCTGGTGGCCCACGCTCGGGCCTGAGTTGTTCGGTGAGGGATGGGGCCCAGGGGCCCATGCTGCCCACTTAAGCAGGGGGCTCCCATGCAAAAGAGGAGTGATCCGCCCTGGCCCTTAGGGGTGCAGGAGTGCGGGAGAGGTTTGGTCTGCAGCTCCTGGAAGCCTAGCCTCTGAGTCCTGTGGGCATGAGGGGCCCTTGCTTGAGTGCAGGAAGTTCCCCCTCTCACCGTCAGAGGGCAGGCGACCACTAGAAGAGAGGGGAGCCCTCCCACACTCGCAGTTTGGGGGCCCCTCCTCAAGGTAGGAGAAGGTCTAGAGGAGAGGCCTGGCTTCTGGGCTGTTCTCCTAGGACTCCTTAGACCCAGACTGTGGGCTGAGGAGGGAACATGGCACTGGAGGGAGGCTGGCCTGGGCCCACTATGGCCATGCTGAGCCTGTGCCCTTTTGGAAGCTATGATCTGTGAACTGTCCCAGTGGCCACAGGGGCTGGGGCTCAGCTAGGAAGACTGGGCCTTTGTCACTGTGGAGGGAGCAGAGCTTGGCCAAGACCCTGGGTGTAAGCACCTGGTGGGACTGATTGTGCATGAAGTGAGGGGACAAGCTTGCCCCTTGGGCGCCCTGGGGAGGGGGAAGGAGGAGGCAGATGGGGTTAAGGAAGGACCAGACATGGCCCGTTTACTGAGCCTAAGTGCTCCCTATGGGAAGGGGAGCACCCAGCCCTGAGAAGCCCCATCTCACATCCCAGCAGAGGCACCGTTTCCTCGCCCTCCTTCACAGTCAGAGTCTCCTCCCCTGCCCTGACCAGCCCCTCTCCTATCATCTGTCATCCCCCCACCATGGGATCTGGCCTGAACAACAGGCTCTGGAAAAGAAGAAAAGGAACCATTCAAGCACTCACTGGGCTTCCCCTGCCAGCCCTGCTCCCTCTCTTGCTTTCTGAGTAAGCACCCAGCCACTGGGATTCTCTCCTTTCCTCTCCCCTTTCAGAACAGCCTACCAGGTGTTGCCCAGGGCTGCCAAATAGGGCCAGAACCTCTGGGGCTGGGGCTCCGGAAGGCAAGGGGTATGCCTGGAGGGAATTTCAAGGACAAGGACACATGGTCTTCCCTTTCCTTCCCGCTCACTGTGACTGGAGGTGAGCCTCAGGGAGCAATAGCTGTCTGATGTGTGGAATATTCCTGCTCCCACCGCAGTGATGATGGGGCAGGGCCCCGAGTCTCGTCCCAAGAACCCAATCATGGTGATTGATCTGATGAGATGCTACTCCTCCTGGGACACCTAAGTTTCAGAGTGCACACTGGCATCTCCCGGGGCCAGTATCCCACCACATAACTAAGGATGTTGCTTCAGGCTCAGGCCACCCCCTTGGAGACAGACCTCGTCACACAGCGGGCACAAGAATGCTCTCTGGGCCTCATCCGATGAGACCAAGCCAAGCCAAGTATTGATTTGAGAGAAAGATATGGATATGTGGGGTGGATAATGGGTAGGGGATCCTATTTCTTTCTTTTCCTGTTCAGAGAACACCTCTCCTCTACCTCACCCCACTGGCACGCAGAGGCCAGATGAGGAAGACTGTTCTCATCAGTCACCCAGAAACGCCTCCATTCCCCTGGTCCCCTTCCAGGAGCTCAAGACCATGAGGCCTCTGGGAACCAGGTCCCCCTCTCCCACCATGGCGAGCACTCCCAACATCTTCACCTCTCTGTGTATTCTTAGAACCAGTCAATATGATTAATTTTACATGGGCATCATTTCCTGCCGTTGCCGCGGAGTCCTCCCTGCCTCACCCATCAGCAGCGACATGATACAGTTTCTGGTTATATTGGTCAACCAAGATATTGATATGATTAATAATGGATATCTATATGCTGACCTTTGTCCACACAACTGAATCACACTGGGCTGGCTGTCACATTTCTTTAAGAGGTATTGATAAGCCCATTACTGGAAGGGCAGGTACAACCTTAGGTGTGTGCTTCTCACTCACCTTCAAGCATCTCATGTGAAAATCTACCCTGACTGGTTGAGCTAGTGTGGGTGCAGTAGCGTGTGCAAGAGAAAGTCTGTGTGCAAGTGCTTGTGTGGTGAGTGGGTGTGCGTGGGTGGGTGTGTGGATGTGTGGACATGTGCATGGGTGTGTATGGATGCCTGTCTTGAACACGGCCCTTTTAGAGCTGATCAAATAGTCAATTAGAGCATTATAGGGAGGTAGCAGAATCAGAGAGTTCCTACAAATACACTGTGATGTACTGTTTGATCTTTAGATGCCTCTTGTCTCCTAGGACTTGCGCAGGAGGCTTGGCTTTATAAGGATATTATTAGGTTGATGCTTCGTTCTCTCAATGTACCTGCCAGGCAAGAGACAGGACTCACTGGGAGCAGTGTGGCCAGAGTAGCCATGGGGTGGTGCGCCGAAGGCCATGCTGCAGACTTGGCTCCGGGGGCAGGCCGCTCCCAGCCTCAGTCTCTTTCTCTGTGCAGTGGCAGCGCTGAATCCAGCTCCATGAGAAGGGAGGTCGACTCAGCTCAACCTCTCAACCTTCTGCACTGAGACTCCCAATCTTGGGAATGCTGGCCACTCCACAAGGGTTTGCGCCTTATTACACATGGGGGTGTGGCCCACTGCCGATTAGGAGGGGTCTGTGGGAGAATACATACTTTGTGTGCTCATGTGTGTGTTGCACAGGCACACAGATCTCATGGATAGAGGCACACCTGTGATTACTGTCACCCCTACCTGTGTGAACAGTGGTGTCAGGGACAGTGCCTCTACCAGATTGGTCTACAGTGATCCATTCCTGTTTGGACCCAGACATGTGACAGACATGCTCACTTGTCAGGGGAGATTCTGCACTCGGCCTTGTAAAGGGAAGCCGGCTGGCTAGAGAGATCTTTTGGATCCTCAGACATAGTGTATGAATAAACCAGACATGGATTAATTAGGTGTGACTGCATCATTAAATTAGAATAATGAACAAACAGCCACGTATGGCATTCAAATCTGCCTAGAATGACTGCAAGGGTTGCTTTCAAGTAAGTCACCTGTCAGTTTGTAGGTTTTGGCGACTCTGGAGAGTGAGGTTCCTATCATATCTTAAGAAGTAGATTCTTTAGGCACCTCCTACCCCAGGAAGGACCATCCTTCAATGGGCACTCAGACTCCCCCACTGAATCCAAACAATGGCTTGGTTCAATACAGCATCATCTATGCACGCTTCAGCTGCAAGCATTTCTCAGAGTGAAATACGATGGTAGCACAGGTGCTCAAGAGACAGGAGGGAGAAGTTAAGAAGTGAAGGCAGTGGATGTGAAATGTATCGATCCCATAATATTTATGTGGCTGTGCACATTGGTGCTGGGGCACGTGCGTGTGCGCGCGCGCAAACACACACACACACACACACGCGCGCACACACACACACACACACACACACCTTTTGCATTTCCATTAACGCTTTTTTCTTCTGTCAACCCTCCCTATGTCAGCCAGCCAGATTTGAAGGTGAACCAAGTCTCAATTGTGCAATTTTAGAAACAGCTGCTGGACAGCAGCCCCTTGCCCTCAGCGGACAACACCCCATCACAATCTCCATCCTAGGACAGAGCAGCTATGCAGAAAGAATTGCTTGTCTTCAGCAAAGAGGACACCAGCAGCTTAGAGAGAGGAAAGAAAGCTTGTTTGTCTGGCCAGAGAGCTGTGGGATAGCCTAATGCATGGGGGCTTTGTTAGTAAGATCTGTTAAGTATCTAGAAACCTTTGATCTGGAGATGCTCTTAACCAAGGTGATAATTAATTAAAGCCGAGTGCATTGCAATAAAGTAACATCACATCAGGTGAGTCGCTGTCCAGAAGCAGCTTTCAGAACATTTAAACTCTTGTTGGAGTCCAGCTCATTATCAATTCCTGCCCCCCCCCCCCCCCCCCGAGCTTTGATCACTATTTTTGGCTGTCCCATCCTCAGGGACCCAGAACTACATCTGTCTCCATGAGGGCATTCGTTTATTTACATCTTGCAGATGGCCACGTAGGATGTGTTCCCAGGCTGAGCTGCTGGGAATCGCTCCGTCTGTGAGTGTTCCTCAGCTCAGCTGGAAGGGAGACACAGGGGCGAATAAGAGAAGCCAAATGTGGATCGAGGGGCAGGGGAGAAGCCCTGTGAATGCGTGGCCCTGAAAACATCCCCGTCTACTCACAGAGGGACCCAGAAAGGAGGGCAATTACCCGGGGCCTGCCCACCTGGCTGCCTTGCTGGTCTCTGTGGGCAGGGCTGTGGCTCTGGCTTTATACCCATCCAGGGCCACTGGAAGCTGGATGAGCAGAGAAGGAGGATGCCCTTAGGGCAAGCACATAAAGTCAGGAAATTCCTCTGCCTCCGCTTCTGCCCCATCATTGTCTCTCTGCCCTGGCATCTTTAACTGCACCCCTATGTTGCCAAGTGGAACATGGACCTTCCTCTTTGGTTCTCACTCTGGGGTTTGTGAGGGCACTTTAAATAGCAAGGAGAAGGAAAAAAGCGAGATGCAGGATAATGATAAAAGGGTTACAACTAAGCTGGGGGGCTCTGTTCTCCTTCCTTAGGCTATTTGGGTAGGGTTGGATGCTTTCTGTGATTCTTGGAGAGTCTGTGTATTTAAAGACCTGTAGAGAAGGCAAAAGTAAAGGGGGGAGGGATGGGCTTTTCTTGTAGAGAGTCCAAAAGATGGGTATCCAGATCCCTGCCACACCTGCTTGCCTTTAGGGGAAATGCAGCATTCTGCTTGGAGGACTCAGCTTGATCGACTTGGCCAAGGCGTGTGTGTGTGTGTGTGTGTGTGTGTGTGCGTGTGTGTGTGTGAAAACACTACAAGAGAAAAGTAGGGCTGGGGTGTCAAGGGGCAACTGGTGGGGAAGGGAATGCAGTGGGTGGAGAGAGATATCTCTGCACAGAGCTGGGTTTGGTGGCTTGCCACTCAGATCCTGGATAGAAGGTCAGTTCTAAAATGAGTCAATAGGTAAGCAAGCAAACCTGCAAAGGGTGGGGGGGTTGGGAGAGATGGAACCCTCTCCCATATTTGGACTTCTAGGTGGGGATTTCAGATAAACAAGAGCATGCCTCCACATTGAAACTTAGATCATTGACAAATCCAAGCACCCGTGCTGAGGTGGAGCCAGTACAGAATCACAAGGACAGCGTCACTGTCCCCAGATCCTCTCCTTTTCTCCATCAACCACCTTCCTGATCATGCACATAGCCTTCAGGATGAAATTACCCCTAACATCATCTCTGTGCCACTTACATTTGTCATCTCTCCTCTACACACACACACACACACACACACACACACTCACCCACCCACACAGGCTGCAGCGTCCTGCCTCCCTCAGTCCTCCAGTTCCCACAGAAACGCACAGAGTTTCACACTCCCTCACTCTTCTCTTCGCATGTCACATGGGATTTCCCTTCCAAGTTCGGAAGCTGCTGCAGTTCTAACCACTGTCAACCAGCGCTCCCAGCTTCCAGCTGGCATTTTGGCCCTATAACTCTCAGAACCCTCAGTTTTCCTTTTTTTTCCCCACGATGGTGGGCCTCATTCTCTGTTGCATCTCCCTCTCTTCTACACCTGCCTACCCCAAGTTTTGTTTAGTGAGGTCCCTCCTGGGTCAGTTTGGAAAATGACCACCTTCTGATGACATGGAAGGTGTGAGTGGTGCAGTGTTTTCCCCCAATCTACCTGAGGCAAGTAAGACTGGCTCCCAACCAAAGAGGTGGTGCCTTGGATAGCTTCTAAGGATCACTCAGAAGCCCCTCTCCCATCCTGATACATAAATTATAATAATGAGGATAATGATGCTAATAATAGTGACAGCGATGGCCATGCTCAGGTTGCTGGAGTTTGGAGAGCTCACTGGGCCTCAAGAATGCCCCTGGAAACCAGCTCTTTGAACGCACTCTGATAACTCAACAACATGCCTGTGTCTGGGGCATACCTACGGCATGCATTTTTGTAAATGTTTTCCTTTGGGTTGTTTTCAAGCTATGACTTCACTCAAGAAAAGCTTTTCTTTTTGTTTTGTTTTGTTTTGTGTTTGAGAAGCCACGACATCCAGCCAACTGGAGCAGGTGGAGACAGTGAAAGTGTGCCAAGGGGGTTCTTTCAACCCAATCTAGAATTCCCATTAAAGCTGAGGGGGGGAAAGATGGTTAACATCTCCCTGTTGAATTGCAGTGAAATCTAGGCCAGCCCTGGTTCCCATATGTGTGGGATGCGCTTAGTCATGCTTGCACATGGGTGCAGATACGTGCACATGTGCATATTAATTTATCTCTGTGTGTTGATTCTGAGGAAGTCTGTTTAGAAGATAAATGAAATTGTGCACAAGCAGCAAATAACCACTAGTCTCTTAAATAAAGGGGTCATTTCCCAATACTTTTTTCTTTGCTCCCAAGTAGGATACTTATCAACACTTGGAATTTGAAGGTTTTTTATGGACCTGTTTGGTTTTGTTTACTTTAGCTTTTTAATGATTGCTATTGCTTATTTTCTTTAGTAAAACTTGTTTTTTTTTAAAAAAAATATTTTTCTTCTTTTCTCATCACAGCTATCCCATTTTCCATATCTCTTTCTCACAAGGCACATCTTTCTTTTAACAACTATGGGTGTGTGCCCAGCTGTTCTACCAGTCTTTCCCTGGAGAGAAATAAATTTTTATTTTTCAAAGTAATTTTTTAAAAAAGTTCATGTTAATTGAACTGATGCCCATGAGGATGCTTCAGCGTCACTGCCTCGTGGACTCCTTTGGAACAGACACCAGAGCCTCGCCGGCTTTAGTTCACCTATTTCAGGAAAACAACTAGCCAGCTCGGCCAAAGTCAAGCGGTGGAAACTCAATGTTCCGAGACTTGTTACATCTTACGTGAAAACACAGGACATAATTTTGTGAAGATGGTACACAAATCACCAAAATATAATCACAGCCCTTGCCCTTTCCTTTTCTCCCAGCAACACCCCAAATCATGGGGCTTCGGGCATTTCCTAGTCAGATACCGCTGAACTGAGAGGTTGTGCATCTGGTGATGAGTACATTTTAAAATGATATGCTCTCCAGAGCTCAGTCCACAGAGGGTTCCATCACTCTGTTCCCACCCTCCCTCTGGATGTTGTATGAAAGTGTGAGGGGCGAAAGTTCCTGCTGCTGTGGCTCCTGGGCTGGGAGCCCCCAGGGCTGCCAGTAGACTAGATTTTCCTCCCTGCAGCGGAGGGTGACCTCAATGCAGAGTGGTTACCCAGGCCACAGATGTGTTCTAACTGGTTAACTAGAGGGACTGTAATGTGGACTTGGCTGTTTAGATAAAAATGCATTGCAGGCTCCAGGAACAAGCACACTTCAGTAGTAAAGGCTGCTTAAACCTTTGGGGACAGCCCTATGTTTAGATTACATTAATTCATAAATATTATACTAAATATCTCTTAAATTGGACTTAAATGACTTCAAAGATAACGCATTATAATATGGCTACCCAGAGAGCACTAGTCTTTATGTCTCCCAGTAACTCAGTCTTTGCTGCCTTTTATCCTGTTAGACAAGACCAAAGTTATGAATGGATTGCGGGCTTCTTCATGCATGATCTGCTGTGTGTGTTAGCAGTCATGGATATTTGTGTGTGTGTGTGTGTGTGTGTGTGTGTGTGTGTGTGTGTGTATCTTTTTTCAGTCACTGGCTCCGTTTGTTCTCCAGGAAATAAAAGGAAGAGAAATGAATAAAATGTGAGAGAAGGGAAGAATTAGACCAGTGGGTGACCTGTTCCCTTCTTCAAGGGAGAACAATTCAATAGGAAGGGGCAAAGTTAGTCCTGAGCTCACTTCTGCTGCTACCCCGGGAGTTTGCCTCTCTCCTCTTAAATCAATAGTACAATGTCTTTTTCTTTGGAGCATGGAAAAACAATCTTCCTCAAAGTGCTTCTAATTGGGGGAAAAGAAGACTCAGAATTAGCCATGAGAGTTTGCATTACACTGGGTTTTCTTCTTTGGGTGTTGTTTCTTCAAATTGTAATCCTGGGTTTTTTCCTGGTTTCTCTCTCAGCTTAGCACCCAGATCTCCCCCTGCCCAATTGCTTTCTGGTCTCCAGGGGGTAAATTTACCTTTACAGTAATTACCTCAGTCCACAACTGCTATTTGCTGCCTCCCCAGCTCAACAGCCTTTCTCTGATATGGCTGGGTTTGCTCCACAACACCCACCCACTCCCTCCTCCACAGACTCCCAATTTGACTGGAGTAATTGCCTTTTAAGGTTCACTCTACACATGGCAGGTATTCCATTAACCCTTAGAACTCCTTCCATCTTTAGTCACCTGAAATGGCAGGTGGTCAACAAATGGATATCCACCTGAAATCGCATGCATTTAATTTATTTTTTACTTTTTTTCTTTTTTTCTTAACCAATAATATACATATGCCACCCACACTGGAAGCCACTATCCTGTGTTGTCCCTCAATTTTATCCCAGTATGATTCATTAGAAGTTGGAAATTCAAGAAGGGGAGAGAAAGAGCCACAAATATGCCCTGAAAGCAGGCTTAACAAAGGCATGTTTCTATCCCGAGAACCTCATGTTGTTAATTTAGAGTTGGGGAAAATCTAGAAATCAAATGCAACCCTTGTTCTTCAAGCCTCATCATGCTTTTTGACTTAACAGTAATTAATCACCAATGGCAGGCGAGTAATTTTTTTTAAGGTGGCCGGAGGCTTATTTTTATCAGGATTAGCTAATAAATCAGGCTGTATCACTGAAGAAGGAGTTCAAACTCTTCTTGGACTGAATAAAACAGACCTCGGAAACTGTCTCATTTATTTAGCTCTCCCAGAGCTTTCAAGCACTGTTGGGATGTTGTGACCCAACCTTGCCTATAAAAATCCAAGTGAAGGAGAGGCAGGAAGTTTCATAGGAAAAAATATATGCTCAGGCTCTGAAGGGTGAGCTGCGACAACGAGGCACCCAGCATGCCGGGCCAATGGGCCTGCCTGCCACAGACTGAGTCAGTTTAGGGGAAGAATTATTTAGAAAATGAAGTTTTGCTTGTCCTAGGAATCCTGGCCAGGTATGTGTGTGTATATATATGAGACGATGCACACAATATAACTGTATCATAACCTTCTCTACCTTCCTGATGCAAATGATGATAATTCTACTTTTTTGCTACAGTACAAGGGAGTCCAAATAACATCAGAGACAGTGATGATACCAGCAAGAAGGGATCATGAGAAGAAAGCAAGAAATATTGTTAAAGTTTATCTTCATTTGAAATAAAACATCAAATAAAGTGCTCCAATCCAGATCTCATAGGAAGCCCGGGTCTTCACAACTGTCTTTCGCCTCTAGTGGGTTCTGATTTTTTCTAACTTTAAAAATCTCAAATTGTCACAAGAACTGATCATTAAGATGGGTAAAGAATTTCCCTACCTATGCTTTTTAATTTTCATTATTACTATTTTAAAATCTGGGGACATATTAGAATGACAAAGGTTTGATACAAACATTGATTAGCCTCTATGGAGCTTGATTGGAAAAGGAAAAACTACAAAGATATGGTTGATTTGGGGGAGGGGGGAAAGGAAACAAATATTATTTCAAACACTGCCTCCCCAGTCCACCTTTGCAGTTTCTCTTCTGAACATTTTCTCCATATTGGATAAAGGTTGGTTTCTTTATCCATTACAGCCCCTTCCCTCACCCCACCCCAACAAACCTAGTATATTTCCATTCTGCCGTGGTTTTGTGCGGCTCAACATGCCATTAACTTTAAGATTTACTCCTCAGCAGGCAAGCTGGAAGATGCTAAAGCCAATAAAAACTGCTCTCTGGGACTCCAACTATGAAGAGTTTGGAGCTGTGCTTAGTATTCGGATGAAGGGAGGGCTGGAGAAGGAGGGCGGTTGTGATAGTGAAAACCACTGCTGCTTAGAGAGCCAGACAGCTCTGCGCTCTGCACCTAATGTGCCGGAGGATCAGCTCTGTTCATAGCCCATTTGTGGCCAAGGATGAGGCTGCTCTCTCTGTGCGGGTGGGTGTGCGTGTGCATGTGCATGTGTGTGTGTGTGTTTTCATCATTAAAACCACCAGCTCTAACACAGCATCTTCAGTGGCTCTCCACACTACTGTTTATTAAAAACAGAACATCCATACACATCCCTTACAACTTCCTTAGAACGGTGCTCCTTCTCTGCCTGACGATCAGTCTCTCTCAGAAAGCATTTAACTTGCCCACACAGCTCCAGCCCCAATGAATCCCTGCTGCACATCCTATACATTACTGTTAGGGAGCAGAGCACTGGGCTAATTTCATCACCCACCAGCCACCCACACACATCCTACAACTGAACACATTTGGGGCTCTGCCTTAAAGATAATAAAACAAGGAGAAAAACAGGCAGGCTGCAGACAATTCCCATGACCACTTTCCTAAAAAGTTGCTAGGTTTTAATTCTTTGATTATTCTGTCTCCCCTCCCCCAAGCACTCACTAGCATTGATTGCTTCAAGGGAGAGAAATAATGTACTATAAACCTCTCTGCATGGTGAGTTTGGGATAATTAGGCTACACCCTTTAAAATGCATATCTTGCACATACAAATTTCCCTCTAAAACCCCACTTTCCTGAGAAGGGGGGGGGATCATCCAGGCTTCCCCAACTCCTTATACCACCCAGGGGATGGCTGGCTCCTTGCTAATTCTTGTCTTAGGTTTTGTCCCTCCTTCCTTCAAATATACATCCCCTCCCCCACCACTCACACCACAACCGGATTATTGAGAAACACAGCTCGACAAGGAGAGTTTACTGTTAAATTGGTAGCGAAATAAAAATATCTCTGAATTTGTCACCTCCCTCCTTTTTAGACGGTTGCGCTCTTGCTACTCTGGCCCTGAGCGGAGACCACCAAATCTCCTCAGTATTTTCAGCACCACGGCGATGGACAGCACCCTCGGTCCCTGACCGGCTGCGCGCCTGCCAGTCTGCCGCTCAGCGTCCCGGGCTCGGCGGTGCAGCTGTCCCCATCCCAATCATTCAAGTCGCCGTACCCCCAAATACAAGCCCCATTCCTCCTCGACCTTCTCTCTTTCTCTTCCTCTTCTGCTCCAGTTGCTCTCCCTACGGCACCGCTTCTGTCAGCTCCTTTCCCAAAACCCAGCCTTGCCCCAGCAAACAGCTCCCCACGCACCCCAGTCCTGGTCTCTGCTGCCCGAGCGCCTCCTTTCTCGGCGTCCGCCCGAGGCTGCCTCTCGCGCCGTCTCCGGTTCGTCCGCGGCCGGCCGGCCAGCCCGCCCGCCCTCTCCTCCCCAGCAAAGTTAGGAGGATAAGGTGCACTCACCTTTGTGCATGCCTGTGAACCTGTCCTTCAGAACCGTAAGCTCGTAGATCTTGCCGAACTCCTCGAAGAGGGGCTTGAGGTCCTTCTCATCCAGGTTGCGGGGGATCTGCCCAATGAACAGCTTGATGGCATCGTGGTCCTTCATGGGAATGGTCGACGGGTTCCCCGGGCTGTGGCTTAATCCGTTCATGTGCCCGGCGCTGCCCGGACTGCTGCCGAGCCCGTTGGTACTGAGGCTCGCGTTGTCAGCCTGTCCGTTTGCTAACGTGGCCATCTTTATATACATAGAGAAAAATCTTCTTTCCTTTTATTCTTTCTCGCTCGCACTCTCTCGCTCCTCTTCCTCGCAAGCTCGCTCGCGCTCACACACGCACACGCATACACACACTCGGGTTCTCTCCCCCTCGGTTGCTCTATACCTCGCTCTCTGCTCTCTCTCTCTTTCTCCTCTCTTCTCTCGCTCGCTCGCGCTCGCGCGCTCTCTCCCCTCTCCCCCCCGCTCTCTCCCTCCCTCTCCTCTCTTCTCTCTCTTTCGGTTTTTTTTTTTTTTTTTTTTTTTTTTTACATTGAACAGACAGGATCTCTGTCCTTTCCGTTTAAACAGGCTGGACCGGTTCAAGTTCCCAGTCAGACCAGGGGTGGGGGCGGCGAGTGTGCCCTGGAGAAGGAGGGGGACGCGGGGCCCTGGGAG
>NW_005359397.1:944508-996661 GCF_000412655.1 Myotis brandtii | reverse complement strand
GCTATAAATAGCGCCAGGCGCATGGCTCTTCGGGAGGCGCTGAGATTCCGGCGCGGCGGCCACGGAGAGCGGGCTCCCGTTAGAAACGGGGCTGCTGGCCTCCTCTTTGCCTTTTTTTTTTTTTTTTGGGTAATAGCAGCAGGTGCAACTTTTTCTTTTTGTATTTCAAAAACATAGGTTTTCATTTTCGTGTGGGCATGTAGGGGGGCATTATCCACCGAGCTCTTTTAGGGCGCCAGGCGGGCAAAGCAAAGGCAGGGATGGCGGGCGGGGCGGCGGCGAAGGTGGAATGGGCGCTTTTCTCTCCCATCTGGTTCCCTTTATTTATTTATTTAGATTATAAAAAGGGAGCCGGCTTGGAGGGAGTCCGCCCAGAGATCCGAGTGCGCATTGATCAGTGTCGAGAGAAAAAAAAAGCTACATAAATATATATTATGTGGATAAATCTATAGACAAGGGCTCTCTTTCGCGCGCGCGCTGTCTCTCCGTCTCCGCTTTTTCCCTCGCATTCCCAACCTGCCAGAGCAGCCCCAAACCTTCGCCCTCCCGCACGGCATCTGCCGCCGCCCGAGCCACCTGGGAGAACCGGACTGGGGAGCACTGGGGCCGCTCTGGGGGGACGGGGAATAGCGACTCGGGGCCAGCCCGCCTGCAAAGGCTGGAGGTGGGTGTTTCCGTCCCGGACGGCCTCCCCCTCCCCGAAGAACGGCGGCTGGTCCGGCCGGCCGCTGGCGGGAAGAAGGTAGGAGCCTGGCGCCTCGGCCCGCTCGCCCGCCGGGAAGGTAGTAGGCTCCGGGTGCGGTGGCCAGTGAGGCAGTGCTTGATTTTGGGACCGGCTTGATTTTGCCCTCGTCCACTTTACTGGTTCTAATTGAAAGAAAACAAATTCTTTTTTTCCTTAATCGACCACGAAAGAAATAAAGTCCCCGAATCGCTCTTTGGGCTGCAACTGGACCCAGACTCGCGCGCCGTGCGCTGCCCCCACGGGCTTCGTTTGCGGAACCTGCCGCTTCAGAGTGCGGGGCTGGGAGCGCGTCTGCGGACGAGGGCCAGGGGTCCGGCCGCCCAGCCTGGACTCCGCCGGGTTCCCCGCTAGACCCGCCGGGGACAGAACCTCGGCTGCACGGGAGAGGGAGTGGCTGGCGCGGGAGCCGGTGCAAACAGCCCCGCCTCTGGGGGTGAATGTGGTGGTAAACTTGGGTTGGGAGAGCAGATTTTCATTTTAATGATATTAACCCGCATCCCATCCTCTCTTCACAGTTGCCTTTCCAAGGCAGCCCCTTGGCTTCAGAGCCGGGCTAATTAAAATAACGCTCCGCTTCCTAGTGGGGTTTCGGGGCAGAGTTGCTGACTTGACCCTAGCCTGGTCCCCAACACCCCTTTTGAGTGTTTTGGGTTTCTCTTTTCTTGCCCTCGGATTACGTGACGTTACTAGACGATATGCTTAAAATTTTATTTAAAGAAACGAGACCCCAATTGCCGGAAAACCCGAGACCAAGACCCTTTGGTACAACCACAGCGCAGAGCTCTCCAGCGCCAGGAGGAGGCCTGAGGAGGCCCCGAGGTTTGCAGCCCCAGGCCCAGAGCCCACAGCCCACCTGGGACACCTCTCCGGGAGGATCCTGGGCCCAAACCGCACAGCAAGTACGATTCTGTAATTGTGAAACTGCATCTTTTCATTTAAAGATTTTCCTGCCTTTGCTTGATGTAATCATGTGTAAGTATAGTTGATTCATAACTTGGTTCCCGGGCTTACATTATCCAGTGTTATATAATGGCCTAAGAATCATCCAAGTTGATGGAATCAAACAGAAACTCACACAGGGAGGCTCTCTGCCATGTGCCTGTGTGCTTGGTGTGCCTGTGAAGTGCTGTAATGAGAAGAAGCATGTCCCTGGTAGGCACACAGAGGGTCTGAGTGGGTGGCTAGAAGGTATGTGTTATCAGGGCTGCGGGTGCTTGTGTGGATGTGTACATAGACCCTATTTGTAGCCACACTCTGCTTGTGTGTGTGTACCCGCCAGGCTGAGACCTTCTCCTCCCCTTTCTTTCAGGACACATCAGCAGAGGCCAATAACTTTGTCCAAAATACCTCCTCCAGCATCATCTTGTGGCCCTGGTGTTTACCACCCTGGATCTCACAACAGGAGTGGAATATAGTTTCTGCCAAAGCAGGAGTTTAGGAGAATAATTCCTACTTGAGGTCTCTCTTTCTCTCCCTGCCCCTTTCCCTCCTCAAAGTGAAGCAAGAACAAGGGGAAGCGAAGGGAGCCAGCTGAGTAGGGCTGAGAAAGGAGGGGCCTGTGCAGGGGAGGCCCCCCTTTAAATAAATTATTCATTATTTATATTATTATTAATACTAAAAGTCATGCATAAATAAAAGCAGTCTCCGGGCAGGAGTGGGTGGGAGAGTGGAGTTGTTAATGAAAGGGGGCATCTGGTTATTTCAGATGCCTGTGCAAACTCCAGATGGCATAAGGCCAACTCCCTCCAGGACTATGTCTCTTCCCCCTGCACCATCACCCACTCCCTGTGTCTCTCCACATGTGGACACCAAGCTGTGGAGAGCCCCTTTCTTAGGTGAATGCTCCTTATCCTTCCACCTCTCCCACCTGAGGATGGCTTATTTTGGATTTGGGCTGTCTCCCCTTAGGGGTAACACATTCCTCACCTCTCAGCTCAATGACAGGTATTTGGTGAAATGCCCCACCTCCCCCCAGATTGCTGGGACAGAAGCAACCAGGACTCAAGGCTCCATATAACTGAGCTACCCTGTATAACAGCAGCAGAAGCAGCTTCTGCCAAAGCATTGATCTCTTAAAGGTACAGAGCTGCATCATTTAGGCTCCAATCTTTCTGCCACAGGAGAGTATTGGGGATAAAATAATAACACACATGTCTCAAACTAATGTAACAAAGAAGCAGGGCCCCTGAGAAAATTGTAAGGAACAAGGGTTAGGTTTGTTCTTTGGTTTCCTTGCCCTTGAAAGACTTGAGCTAATATATTTTTTTTAAATTTTAGATCACCAAAGAGAAATGTAATTAGGGAAAGATGGGGGCAAAGTGCTACTGTAACATTTAAACATTAAAACTTATCCAAGTGCTACTTCATGGCCACAATTATTCCATCCTCTGAGAGGGAGTAGGCTGGCAAGTGGAAGTGGGAGCTGGAAACAATTGCTTCTCATTTTCTCTCTGTATTTGGGGCTTACATTGTGTTGCTGATTTATTTTGGGGGGTATCAGGAAGCCCCCTGTGGTGTGGATCTTGGCGCAGGTGGTGTAGTTATGGAGACTTCTCCATTGCTTCCTGCTCCTCACTTCCTTTTGCTCCTGCTCCTCCACGAGGAAGGAAGCCCTCTTTGTGTTCAGCTTCCCTCCAGCTGAGCTACCATCGCTCTCTTCCTTCTGGTACCCACTGACCCACACTCCACAGCCCTGGCTGTTGCCACACACCCTCAGACCTGCTCTGGCTCTCCTGCCTGTGTATCTTCTTTCTCCATCTAGACCAGCGGTTCTTAACCTGTGGGTTGTGACCCCTTTGGCGGTCGAACGACCCTTTCACAGGGGTCGCATAAGACCATCCTGCATATCAGATATTTACATTATGATTCATAACAGTAGCAACATTACAGTTATGAAGTAGCAACGAAAATAATTTTATGGTTGGGTCACAACATGAGGAACTGTATTTAAAGGGCCAGAAGGTTGAGAACCACTGATCTAGACTGTGAACTGGCAGAGGGCAGAAACCCAGTAATCAGGCCCCTCCTTCTCTTCCTCCTCTGCAGCCCCTCTCAACAGGCATGAGCACACAGTAGGTCCTCAAGATGGAGTTTCTAGACATCAAAGGCTAGTCTGACTTTTTTGGGGGGGAGGGGCAATACTGTCTTTATTCATCTGGATCCTAAGGATGGGGAGCTGCAGTGCCCCAGGCAGACTCTCTGCCCGGAGTTCAGAACTCAGGATGAGAACAAGCATTTGAGGACACACCACAGTTTAACCTCTCAAGACTACATGGCTTGGCTTGGAGGCATCACCACTCAGTCATTCTTGCATTCATCCAGCCCTTCCAAACTCCCACTGGAAGCAGCAAAGGACAGGCCTGGGAAGAACCTGCTGCTTAGTTAGAGAGACCAAAGTCATACCAAGTGAAAAACCTCAGAACAGCAAACAGCAACAGATGGTTAAATGTCTTCCAGGCCTGAGGAGTTCTACATTCGAGAAAACAGAAAACCATCCAAGTTTCATGTAATGATCTGTGATGGGGGTAGCAGCCTTGAGGAGAGAGTCACCTTGGTGAAGGCAGGATGTAGAAGGCGGTAGATGGCCAGAGCGCTGGGTGATGGTCTGGCCTTGGGGCTTGGAGGGCAAGAAGCAGCTGGTTCTCCAAAGGTATATTGAGAACAAGCTGAAAACAGCTGAAACCAAACCTCCGAATAAACATCTCTATGGTCTCTGTGGAGTGATTGCTCTGCCTAGACCTGCAGAGGGCAGTGAGGGTAGGCTGGAGAGAGACTCACTGCTCTCTGTAGAGAGCTCAAGCATTGTTTGGGTAAGGAGACTAATTCAGAGAGCCCAGTAACCACACAAGGGGATGACCCAACCAAGTGCAAGGTGCTGGTGATGTAGGCCAGGGTCCCCGGAGAAGGTGTAGCTTGTGTGGGCAGAGGTGCCCGGGAAAGGCTTTCTGGTGGAGAAAGATGGCCCTCCAGGAAGGGGTGGGTCAGCTTGGAAGAGAAGAGAGTGGTTGAGGCAGTGGGTGGTATTGCCAGGCCTGGAGTAGGCAATGGGCTCTGGGTTCTTGCGTGAGGGTAAGAAGGTGGAGGCAGGTTGGGTGGGCAAGACGGGGCTTTGAAGGCAGCCTCTGAAGTCTTTTTCTAATATGCTCCACAAGCCTCGGCCTTCTCTGTCCTTGAATAATTTGGGAAGGTTTTGTGATATAAAGAACGATAACTAAGGTGGAAAGGAAGAGGGAAATAGTCCTTACCTTCTCTCAGTTAACATTAGCAGCTTCCTGCCACCCAGAGTACAGCATTGGACGGGTCCTGTCCTGGGTCCACAGCAGACCCGGCTGTGGGAGCAAACTCGCCGAGGGAGGCAGAGAATCAGAGCAGGATGCTGTGTGCTGGGAAACCCAGAGGCACCCTATGAGGTACTACGTGGCCTGGGAACTCAGACAAGAGTCAGGGCTGGTGAGGGAGGGGCCTCTGGGCTTCTTTTCCTTGCTGGCTGAGCCCCAGGGACACATGGCCTTGGACTTGCGGTGGCTCCGGGCTGGGCAGCGGTGGAGGGAATGCTTTTGCGAGTCTCTGAGCCTTTGGGTCAGCAGGGACCGCCCTCCATTGCCCTCTTATAGGCTTCCATCTCAACCCGGAGTTCTGTCTCACTTTTGCTGAGGGCGGGCTGGAGATGGAAAGGCAGCGCAAGGGGCGGGATGAAGGGACCGGAAGCTCTGGACCGGAAGTCCCGCGTGGACGGGCTCTGAGAGCGTGAACTCAGTGCCGGGACCCGCGTTATTGCTCTCCTGGGCCTCAGCCTTTTCCTCTGCAAAGTGGAGACGGCGGGCCTCTTTTCTGCCTTCCCTTCCGTCCTCACATCCCACGGAAGAAGGTGAGACCTGCTTGTCTGCGAGGCAGCTGACTCACGGTTCTCATGTGAAAAATTAAGGTGAAAGTAGGGACTCAGGGTGCAAATGGGCTCCAGAAGGGCGCAGATACAGCTAACTGGTCTGCACTGAAGGGTTAGGATTTTACCTCTTATCTTCCTCAAAGCATTTACATTCTTTTCAAAAGGAGCCCTGACCCAGCTCCGACCAACAGAAGCAGGGGCTCACCTCTGTGTTTAGGTCAAGTGGGCTGAGCCAGACTGCCTGGTTTCAGCCTCTCCCACTTACTAGTATACCTCTGTGGCCGTGGGCAGGTTTCCTCTCTTTGTGGCTCAGTTTCCTATTTGTAGGATAGGAAGAGTACTAGAACCCACCTCGTGAAGTTGTTGTGAGGATTGAATGAGTAAATGCAGGTAAAGTGCTTAGGTCAGTGTCTGGCCAGTCAGTATTATCAGAGCATCACTGATCAGCCACTGGAGGCTGAGAGCTTTGCAAGGACCCCGCCCCTTCCTCCTACCGAGCAGGAAGGGTGCCCCCCTCTGGCTGGGGCCTGAGTTGGGACCACAGTGGGTATCCTCATTTGCTGCATGTGTTTCTCAAGGTGCTCCTGGGATGGGGAGCCTTCCGGAGGGCCTGGCTCACATCCCTGCCTCTTTTTGAGGCCTGCCTTAAGGTACCAGCTGCTGACACTTCACGGCCCCTTCTTACCTGAGAGGTGTTGCTGCAGCAAGTCCTTTTAATTGTGATGTTTTACTAATTAGTTTTTAATTATGTTAATTTATTGTACACGAGCCCTGAGGTTTTCAGACACTGGGCTCACTTTAGAAACTGCAGTGGTAAGTTGTATTTATTACACACACATCACTGTGAGTGAATGTCACTTTATCATGGCCACTATTTCCCTGATAATATTGTTCGATCAACAGCTTCTACCTGGGCTGGACTCTCTAATCTTTTCATTCTCCCACCACTGTCAGGCTCCCATAGACTAGCACACAATCTTTCCAATAGACTGGGGTTATGAAACTCAGTGTCACAGGCTCTGCAGGTGACAGGAACGAGTGACATGGCTGGGAGGGGCTAGGGGGACCCCAATTGAACTGGGGTTCAGGAAGGTGAGACTGCAGGACATTTACACCAGGCCAGATCTTCAAAGGGTTGTTATTTGGGGACCTCAGACTCACCCACATTGGGGGCAGGGGGAACCTCTCCTGCTCATTCTCCCAGCAGGTGGCTGTTGACAAGAAGGCTGCAGCTGTGTAGCTTGGGGAAGGGAAGGAGGCTGGTGATGAGGATGGAGAGGGCATGTGGGCAGTCAAGTTGGGCACTGAAGGCCATGGAAGGACGTAGGCTTACATTCCAGGGGTAACCATGGGGAAGGGGGTTTACAGCAAGGACTGCTCATAGGCAAAACTTAGGGTAGGGACTCACCTACCATATGCTGATGGCTGCTGGTAACACAGAAGAGTGTAACCAGTGATGCAAGACTGGGACAAGGAAAGTGTGTGGGTAGTTATGAAGGATGGGTGGGAAGAGAGAAATCGCCCTTGGCCCAACACATATGTCCTAAGTGGGAGGGGCACCATATCAGGCCCATTTTCCATAGGTTATATCTACATATAAAGGATGAAGGTTTGCTACCACTGGGAATATTAAAGAAGATGCCTCCCTCAAATAATTTCCAGATGGCAGAATGAAATTATTTAATAAGTTTGAAGTCTTCCCAAGTGTATATGTAAAGTTGTATATATAAATTCTGGTCTCTTATTAAATAGACACATTAATATAAATTTTGTTCAGAGAGTAAAATTTAAAGAAATATAGTTGTATTTTAAATTAAAAAATTTAAATACAACTGGGCATTTACTACTTAAAATACAAATATAAGACTTAAATTACTGATATACTATATATATCCCACGTTCAAAGGCTGTTACATTGCGTTGTTTACCTATATCTTCAGAAAAAAAATCACTTCTGCTGTCGTGGTAAACAACCTGCTTCCCTATTTATAGTGGTCTGGCCCTCTAGCAACTTCAGCGTGAAATTATAGCTAATTTGCCTACAAGTTAGGTGGTCATAATAATCTGGCCACTCAGTGTATGTCAGTATATATCAGTATATGTATGCACTGTGTGTAGAAAGAGTTTGGACTTTGGAACCAGAGAGATCTTAAACTTACCAGCCGTGTAAGCCATGCTCTTAGAGCCTCAGTTTCTTCATCTGAAACATGGGCATAGTAACACTGCATATGATTGTCAGGAAGAGATAATAAATTAATAAGAGAGGTAATGAATGCCTGCCTTATAGTAGGTGCCCCAATAAATGTTAGCTGTGATTATTATGAGTATATTCATTAAAAAGTAAACTAGCCCTGGCTGGGTGGCTCAGTTGGTTAGAGCATAGTCCTGTACACTGAAAGGTTGTGGGTTCGATCCCTGGTCAGGGTGCGTATGGGAGGCAACAGATGGATGTTTCTCTCTCTCACATCAGTGTTTTTTTTCTCTCTCTCTCTCTCTCAAAATCAATAAACACATCCTCGGGTGAGGATAAAGGAAACAAAGTAAACTAATTTTCTCATTTTTAGATATAAATATAAGCTGTAGCAGAAGATAGCATTTAGAATCTGTGTGACGGGACATGGAGATTTTCTAAGGAAGAGGACAGCTGGGCTTTTTTCTCAATCGTCCTTCCAGTGTGTTGGGAAGATGAGAAGGATCTAAGTCTCTAGTTGTGGGTGCAATGTTGCATGAGTGGGCTGGGGGAGCAGAGCCCATATAAGGGAGGAACCTCATGAGTTTCTTCCGACACGGAAGCTCAGTGATGCCCAGCTGCATTCAGGCTTAGGAAGGGACCCACACTATAGCACACACCTAGCATCTCCCACTTTCATTGTCAGGGAGCTTGCATTCACACATCTGATGCCCTGGCACATGGGAGGCTCCCACACGGGCCAGCATGACCCCCTCCCCGGAAAGGGGAAGGGTAGGCAAACTCCTAGACTCACTCCCTGGCTCTGTGCCCTTTGCTGAGTCACAATGTAATTGATCTCTCCCTGCGCCAGGTTTCTGCCCTCATGTGACCCAAAGCAGGGTCATTTCCAGACAGTGGCTGGGGTGGCCTCGCTGTGAGAGGTGATGTCTGGAGGGAGAGAAGCAGTGAGAAGCTGAGGATGGCACTGAGCTGATGTTCCTGGATGTCCACTGAGGTGTTGTGTTTGGAGCAGTTGGGGGTTGGGCCACCTCCCACCAACATATGTGCTCCTTCATTGGCCTCCATTAGTGTGTCCCCATCAGGGTAGAGCCATCTCTGTAAGAGTTGCCTCTAGGAAATAGTGAAGAAAGGGGTTTGGTCTCTGGGAATCTTCTTGAAGATCCCATGGTGTTTGTGCTTCTGGGATGAGGGTACCTCATCCTCTTTTCCAAATTGAGTTGTGGGCTTGGAGGGGCTGAGGGTTGGGAGGCAGGAGGTTGAGGTATGTGATCCACTCCTCATATGAGGGTAGTGTCACCCCTGGGGGCTCAAACTCATGCCATCCTTGGCTCCAAAAGAGAAGAACCACCTCTTGATGAAATGGGAAACTCTAGCCAGGGGGAAGGAAGCCTCAGTTCTCCCAGCTGGTGGTAGAGCACAGAATAAGGGTCTCCTCTGCCAAGGTCTCCAAAAGACAGATCACGGGTGTAGTCTCAGGCTCTTAGAACAGCAGCTGTCACAAGGCCCTGTGATTGACAGCATTGCCACCTGGGACAAATCACGTAATTGCTATTGGTTTCTGTATCCTCATCTATAAAACAGGCATGAAATTCCTCTTCTATCCCAGAGAACCACTAATGAATATATAAAGCTCTAAGAAATGACCAGTTGTATTGTTATAAGCCTGCCCCTCCCACATTTCATATTCCTTGTCCTTGTCCTGACTGATGAGCTGGTGTCCACACCGTGAGCTCTGTGCCCCCGTTGGGTCTCACTGGTTGCTTCCAGTCCCAGTTCTGAGATGGTTCTTGCTCACCCCACCCTGCCCCACTGAGTGTAGAGCCAGGTCTGGATGGGAATTTATGCCAGGAGTCACTGCTGTGGCCATGAAACAGCAACGGGGGCTCCAGCAGTTCAGATGGGACTTAAGCAAGACTTGCTGTGTGTCTTTGGGTCACCTGCTTTCCCTCTCTGGACCTCATTCTCTGATTTATTACAGTAATCCTTGCTCTGCCACCCGGGACAAATCATGTAATTGGGACAGATCTTTTTGGGAGCGGGGAGGATCAGAGGCCAGGGCGGGACTGCTTCTTGGAGTGCAGGTTGCATTTATTGTAGATGGGTTCCTCTCTTCACTCATTCCATCCCTGCCTCTGCACAGCTGCGGACTCAGAGAAGCCCTGAGAACAGGAGAGCAACCTGGTTCTCACATCCATTCTCCTCCTGCTGATTATTTCTCCCAATCACACTTAATAGCTGCCTGGCTTTTGGCTGCAGCCCGGTATATAATAACCTGCAATTATTGTCCACTTAAGCTGTCCCTAGGGCCTTGTCTGTTGCACTGCCCAGGCCCGCACTACTGGCCCACTGATTTCCCTGTCAGAGTCCCGGCCAATGGGAAGAAAGCCTCCAAAGGGCTAGACTGACAACCTGTTTGGCAGAACTGCCGCCTCCACAGCAGCAGTTTCTTTGGAGATGGAGCCACAGAGGCAGTCCCCAACAGCCACAGCCTCATGCATCCTGTGTGCTCCACCTTTCCGGGGCCTGTCCCTCTGGGCTGTCCATAGCCATCCTCATTCCCTGGTCCCTGCTGTCATTGCAGTCTCTCTGCCTCTGTTTACCCTTACATGACACTACCAGCTTACTCTACAGATTTTGTTCCTTTTCTCTGCATACTGACAAGGGAGGCATTGGCATTTTACATACCAGGCTACTGAAGATCAGAGAGATTAGGGATCTTTCCTAGGGCCACACAGCCAGGAAATGACAGTGAAGATTAAAAAATCGGGTGAGCTGATTTCATCCTTAGGCTGTGCCGTCAAGCTCTTTTCCTCACAAGTCCTGACCTGCCTTGGTGGCTCTGCTCAGTGCTGCCTCCTTTGGAAAGCCATTCCCACCACTGCAGCAGCTCTGTGGTCTTCCCCACTGTGCAGCCTTTCAGCCTGAAGCAGGCACCCTCAGCCCTGTGTGGGCAGCATGAGTTCCCCTGCTTCCCCCTCCTCTGCCATCTGGGTTCCCACGTGTCTCTTGTGCACAGATTGGATACAACTGGGCTCATTGCTTGAGTTTCCCCTTCCTAACTCTGACTCGTATTCTCGTGAGCATCTGTCTCTTCTGGTACCGCGATCCCTGCTGCTCCTGACGGGGCCCTCCCTCATCTGTATGGCAAACATGTGGTTATCTCCGCAGTCTCACCTGGCTCTGCTGGTGCTGATGGTGATGACAAAAATCAAACTCTAGGCTGCAAAAGCACATGCAGGTCCCGTGTCACCACTGGGAGACGGCAGAACCCGAGGGTGTCAGTATTCTCACATCACTTAGAATCTACCGATTAAATGACCAGAGACCAAAGAAGATGTCCAGACTGTAAGTGCTGGTTGTCTCGGCGTGTGTGTGTGTGTGTGTGTGTGTGTGTGTGTGTGTGTGTATGTGGTCCTACACATGGTGTGGAGCACAGTGAGCACAATGGCTGGGGAGCCTGTCCCGGCCTGTGATGAATAGGAGTCTCTTGAGCACAGGACAGAAGGACCCAGGGGCTGAGAGCTTAGAGAGGCTCTGAAGGCCACAGCACAGAGTGTCCTCCTGGCTCCTGTCTTATTGGCGGTCACATTGGGCTCCGGGCTGTGAGTAAAGGAGGTCTCAGAGGCCTGGGGCCCCTGCTTTGTTGGGTTCACCCACCTCCAGGCCCCAGGCACAGTTCTGCCCAGCCCTGCCCAGGGGACACTCACTCTCCTCCTCCCAGGCTCATTCACCCTTTGTCTGAATGTTTCTCATGGGCTCTTGCATTTTTCAGCCTTTTGTCTTGGCAGCAAGAAAACTTTGCTGGCAGACAGTTTTGGGGTAGCCTGAGGCTTCTCAGGCCGGAAATCTTATCCGTTAAGTCTGAGACTGGCCTGAAGGTAAACTGCTGTGAATGTTGTGCAATGTCTTAGGAGGGAACCAGCCTTCCTCTCCTTTGCCTCCATAGATTTATAGATTCTGAGGGAGGCAGTGTTAGTCTTGGCCTTCACCCAGGGGCACTGGGGCTGACACACTCCCTGCTCCCACAGTGGGTGCTGTATTTCTGGACTCTCTCATCGGCCACCCCCCACCCCCCCCCCCCCCCCTGGCTGCCCTTCAGCCCTGGGGGGGGACCCCCCCCCCCCCCCCCCCCCCCTCTGGCTGCCCTTCAGCCCTGGGGGGAGACACCTCAGGAAGGGCTGGCAAAGGATCCTCAGGTGAGGACGGGCCAGGTCAGCCACACCCCAGCTCCCACCTGCAGCAGCACTGGGGACTTTCTGCTGAGAGGGGCAAAGATCCAGTGTCTTTATCTGCTCTGTCATTTTACTCTCCTGTCCCAGGGCCCAGTGTCTGTGATGCCAGGAGAAGAGAAAGACTTAAAGTGTGCCAGTTAAAGGTGGCTCACTCTTTTCAGGGTGATCCGGTCTTGTTTGGGCAAATCTTCCTTATTTGGCATCAGGTAGTGGGGAGCTTACACATCCTGTGGTGGGGAGGGGGCTTTGGGGTGTCCTCGTGCTGTCATCTGGGGCTTCAGTGGGCTCCCTGTGGTGTGGCAGCCATCATCTCTATCCTGGGAACCCCAGATTGGGGGCTGGTGGGCTTCCTGTCCAGATGTCATAAGGAGCCTTGAGTCCCAGTACCTGCTATACTCACCTGCAACTTCTCACCCTCACCCAGGGGCTGAGTAGACTCTGGCTTTCAGTTCTCTCCCTGCATATCCCACCCAAAGGGCAGCCAGAGAGCTTCTGGGATTCTCCTACACATCAGGCAAGTAGGAGGAACAGGGAAAAAGGATTGATGAAATCTGTTCGAACCCATCTTTTTGTCTAAATGCACTCTCCTTTTCCCCTTCTGGGTGGTAACCCCAGGTTGCCCAGAGCCACCCACACAGGAGGTGTACCCAGTCCCTAGCTTTCAGCTTCCTTTGAAAATGTGCCCTTTTCTTCCCCTCCTCCTTCTCGACTTTAGGTCCAGCTCTGGGGTGGGAGGAACTGCTGTGCAGAGAACACTTGTCCTTCTTGTCTTCACTCCGGGCTCTTCTCCCCAAATCAGGGAGGCTTCTGCTGTCTGTACCCTGCCATCCTGCCCCCAGGCCTGGGGCACTGGAGGGTGGTCCTGCAGCCTAGTCACTTTGTGAGCACAGCGGGGGTGCAGCACAGCACACAGTATGTTGAAAGAGCAGCAAGACAACCAGGGCTATCAGGACCCTACCCTGAAGTCAGGTTTGGCAGAGTCTGCTTCACATATTTATAAAACAGAAAATCCCCAACCGTCCAAATATTTCCCTCTGGGGTGGCGTTTGAAACTAGTTTTGATCATTTGAAGAGTAAATCCTTAGGTACTTAGCTTGACAATCTAAAATGATTCATTTGTCAAATATTTAGGTTAGTAGAGATTTAGCATTTACTCAACTAGTGGAAGAGGCGCAACTGTAAATTGGGCAGACACATTCTATGTGTAGCACTCTCTCTAATGTGCTCTGACTACTTTCAACACTGTAGGCATGCTCTTCAGCATAGCACCCACCCTCCTGTGTGTGCACACGTGTGTGTGTGTGTGTGTGTGTGTGTGTGTGTGCATGTGCGCATGCACGTGTGTTTGTCAGAGACGCACATGTGTGAGCGCATCTTCCTCATTGGGGTTTATTGTATTTTCTTTGTGCTGCTAATGCTTTTGGCCTCTGGGGGTGCTATATATATACAGATGCAGAATTTGAGAAACACAGGATTTTCAACCTGAAAGGAACCTTAGGAACATTAAAATCCACTTTTCTCTTTTTACACATCCAAAAAGGTGAAGTGATTTGCTCAAGGGTCACATGTAGAGTTGAGGTCTCTCTCTCTCTCTCTCTCTCTATCTCTCTCTCTCTCTCTCTCTCTCTTTCTCTCTCTCTCTCCCCCTCCCTCTCTCTCATGCACACATTCACTCATTTTAATAGTAATAGATGGGTATTTCCTCATTGTTCAGCATTTCTTTGTTTCTCTCTCTCCTCCCTTGTGCTTCCTTTTTACTGTGAGTCTGTCTGTCTTTCTTCCTCCTCTTTGTTCCTGGTCTGGGAGCTGAGGTGGCACAGGCTGGGTCCACAGAGGACTGGGGAGAGTGAAGGCAGCAGTGTGTTCCCTACTTCCCTATTAGCCAGAAGCCTGGCCCAGGAGCAGTGCCCATGTCCTGGGGCAGAGGCACAGAGGCACAGAGGCAGGGGGGTGGGTTGGCCTCACTGTTATGCAGTCTGTGTTCAGCCTGATCCTCTTTCCCTGTTTTCTCCTGGGGGAGTTGACATGATTTCAGGAGGAGGGAGCAGGGTTATCTCCTTGCCATTCCTCCCTCCTGAGTCCTTTTTCCTGGCCCCAGTTCAGATACCACTTTCTGAAAGACTTGCATGCTCCTTGTCTCATATCCAAGAGGCAGAGGAAAGGGCTCCCCTTCTCATCCTGCTTTCCGATGCGGAAGTGTGGCTCCCTGTCTGAGACAGACTGTGGAAATGACTGTTTCCTGTGGAAATGACTGTTTGATGTGTCTCTTCTCCAGAGCGGCATGGAATCTCAGACTTGGAATAGAACTCTAGGTCCTCTCGTTGACTGCCACACCCATTTGAAGACCCCATCCTCCCGCATCCCTGAGGTCGCTGCAGTCTGCCTATGCACTTCCAGCCACGGGCTGATTCCTTTAACAAGTCCCACCATCCCACATTTCTCTCAAGATGCTCTCTGTTCCCCTTTCTCCCCACCAAAGGTCTTGAAGTAGGTGGCCACCCCTGCTTTCTCTATGCCTTTGTTTCTCACTTGTTCCGTAATACACTTAGACTTGGCTTTTGCCCCTCCCACTTCACCAGAATTATTCTGATTAATGTCGTCAGTGGCTGCCTTGGCCAAATCCAGTAGCTATTTCTTTAGTCTTCATCTTAATGCTATTCATCACTTCTTTGAAATATCATCTTTCTCTTTCAAGAAATTCATTGTTCTGTCTTTGTACACTCACTACTTCCAACTAGTCCCTTTGACTGGGTCATTTCTCTGGTTAGTCTTTTAATGCTGGAGTTATCCTAGCTTCCTCCTTGAATTTTTCTTTGTTTTTATGCTTCAGTTTCCCAGGGCTGCCATATTCCTACACAGGATAGTAACCCCTTGTCATACGCCAGTGGTCCTAATTGAACATGTCCCGTCCCCTCTGCCCTCCTGAGCTTCAGTCCCTTATTTACAACTTCTAGAAGTTTTCATCAGAAGACCTTCCGATTTGGGGATTCTCTTCCTATGAGAGTAACAAACCTTCTCCACTTGAAGTCCCTGTTTTGGTTGGTAGCCCCCTCATTTACTCAGCCATCTCAGCCAGAAGGGGAATTGTTCCTGACCATGTCCTCTTACTCATCCTCCAAGTTCTGCCAGCTCCGCCACATCTTTGCCTTCTCCCCACCAAGCCCTCGTTCTCTCTTACTCACACTCTTGCCATAGTCTTCTGTCTGATCTCTTTGCTATTGGCCTTACCTTTTCTGGCATACCTGCTCTTCACTCTGCACACAGAATGAACTTGCAAAACATAGATCTGGTCATGCCAACTCCCTCCTTAAAAGCCTTGAGTGGCTCCCTATTGCTTTTAGTGCAGAGCCCAGTCTTGTTGGCTTGGTATTCCAGGAATCCTCATAACTCACCCTGTCCCCTCTGCTTCTCCTAGTTTCTGTCATCTCTCCCTTACCCCTGTCCTGGTCCTTAGCCTCAGCTGTTACTAGTCTCATCCTCATGTTCTCTCTCACGTGGGGTCTGGGTGCACACTGCTCCCTGTCCATCCTGCAGCCCTCACTCCCTTTCTTTTCAGAGCTAAATGCTGCTTGGTTTTCCCATCTCTCCTTGAGCATCACTGCTTCAGGAAGGCCTTACTTGCTGGACCCCACAGACTAAGAGGGGTGACCCATTGTGCACTCCTATGGCTGTGGCTCTCTGCTTTTTATAGCCATCTACCGAATTGTCATTATTTAATTAATTACTGGTGGAAACCTCCTTGCCTCCCCCCCCCCCACCCTAATAGACTCTAAGGTCCTCAAGGGCATGAGTGTGCCTTTCTTGTCAATTCTCCACCCCAGTGCCTGGTACCCTGTGTGTACAATAAATACTAATCTGAGTGGGGGACTGGAGAGCTTCCTATATGTCAGTCTGAGTAGGATCTTGATCCTATAAGTGGGCAATAGGGGCAGAAGATTGTCCCCATTATGATGGTGATTCGATGAAATTTGAGTTTCAGGAAGATTGGCTGGGGAGCTTCATGCAGGAAGGCAGGCTGTGTCAGGGACCGGGGGACTGGCTGCAGTACTGGCAGGAAGTTTGGGTCTGAAATGAATGACTTTTCCTCTCATGTCCCATATGCTTCCAATGGCAAGTTCAGGAGATGGAGTCAATATGTGCATAATCGAAGCGGAACAGAATCCAGGAATGGGCTTCTAATAGCTCAGTGTGCAACTGTGAAATGGCCTTACCTTACTCTGGGAAGGTTTCCTCTCACTTTCCGCTCTTTCTAAATCTGTTCTTTTTTCATCCCTTGTCCCCCGTCTCCTCCTCTTGCAAGGATAGAATCCTGAGGAAGGGGTCCTGTTTGGAATAATGTTCCAATCTGATTGACTGCTAATTAGTTAATATTGCTCTCATTCTCCACAGTCCATATGCAACTTTCTGATATCGCCTCTGGAGGCTTCTACCCCAGAGAAGAATAAAATTGGAGTTGGAAGAATCCAAAAAGTGGCTGGCGTTCCTGAGGTTCAGACCAGCTATTTTAGTAACTTTTGTGAGCTGGAATTTCTGTGATAGGAGCAAGGAGCTCCCGCTCATGGCTCCTGCCCCCGCCCCCCCCCCCCCCGCCATATACTCTCCAGCCCAGTGACAAGATAGGAGGCTGCTTTTCCATTCCTTGTTATACTGGGTTCTGCCCCATCTCTCTAAAGCAATCTTATAAATCATTGATGAGAATATTTCTATTTTTGTCTTAAATATCCTAGCCAAGAAAGCCTTATGAATACTTTCCAAATCAAATGCTGGCATTGCATGATGCTTCCTCATTGATGGCAGCCCCATTTCATTGTTTTTTACTTTTTGGCTCTGCCATCCATGTCAGCAGTGCCAAGTCTCAGCCTGGGGGTGGGGGCTGACCCTGTGCAGAGCTCCCTGTGGACTCCCCTTTTTGGGCGGGAACTCCTTTCCTTTCTTCATCCCCATGGCTGCCCCCTCAACCTCCATATCAACCCTTTCATCCTTGAAATGCTATAAATTATGACTGGTATTTATCCTCACTATAGTTTCCTCCTGCCATCCTTCCTGCCTCTGAACCACCCCGCCTCCATCCCAATCATCATTCATTTTGTGCCTAGGAATTCAGCTGACTTGAATATCAACCTACATTTGAAAGCATGACGTTCCAAGATAAAAAAGATCCTCTCCTGTAATATATTCCAAATTCCACTAATTCATAAGGACCATGTATGTCCCTGTCCTTCACCACCATACTCTGGGCATTAGTACAGGGCCTGGCTGTATAACGAATTAGGGAATAAATGAAAGGCCTAAAGGATCAGATGCCCCCACACCCCCAAAACACAGTTGGTTTGTTACATCCCCTGGGACCATCTTGACTTGACACCCTAAGATGGTTAATACAGGGTTTTCTGAAACTCATTATTAGTCTCTATTGAGAAAGTAAGAAGGTTCAAGTGCATCTTTCCTGATTACCTTCACCTTGTCTGAATTTTTCTTTTACTTTGATTTTTCTTCAGCATCCATGTAAATAATTTACATTACCTGTCCTTTGCTTATGTGTTGTTTAGCTTTCATAAGGCTAAATCTTGTATTCTTGACCAGAGCAGAAACACCTGGAGGAAGGAACTATGTCCCTTTACTTTGTAGCCTAAGATTTGATGCAGTGGGTGTTTAATAAATGGTTTCCAACTGGCTAATGGAATGAATGGGTCTCAAGCCTGACATCACTTTCATTTTTAACATTAGAGGTAGAGTCTAAGCCCAAGAGGGAGTGTAAAGTATATTTTTGATCCTCTATATAATGACGTACATAGTAACTCTCTCTAATAGCACGAAGTGTTACAGATTTACATAGTTTTTTTAATTGTGTAGGTACATAATAATAAAAGTTAGGTAAATCAAAACTATCCAGGACACTGGGCAATTTCTATTATGTCTTTGCACCAATTACATGTTACAGGTAATTCATTCCTTGATATTTTAAATCATTATTTCAATAACATGTTTTTTGTTGTTGTTAATCCTCACTTGAGGATATTTTTCCATTGATTTTTAGAGAGAGTGGAAGGGAGGGGGAGAGACACAGGTAGAGAAACATTGATGTGAGAGAGACACATTGATTGTTTGCCTTCCACATGAGCCCCGACCTGACCAGGGCTGGGGATCGAGCCTGCAACTGAGGTACATGCCCTTGACCGGAGTCGAACCCAGAAACCTTCAGTCCGAGGGCCGACACTGTATCCACTGATCCAAACAGGCTAGGGCCGTGGTTGGCAAACCGTGGTTCACGAGCCACATGCGGCTCTTTGGCCCCTTGAGTGTGGCTCTTCCACAAAATACCATGTGCAGGCGTGCACGTACAGTGCGATTGAAACTTCGTGGCCCATGCACAGAAATCGGTATTTTGTGGAAGAGCCACACTCAAGGGGCCAAAGAGCTGCATGTGACTCGCGAGCCACGGTTTGCCGAGCCGCAGTTTGCTGACCACTGGCTAGGGCAACATACATTTTTTTTGTTGCGGTTTATATGCCAATGGGGAATGATGATCCGGGAACGTTGGAACTGCCATCAGTCCAAATCAGATTGGATTGATGATCAATAATGGGGCTCAATGCCATCAATGCCACCTCCCTGTCTCTAAGGAGCTTACTGCGCTGGGGGAAGCAGATGTATGCCTGTAGCTCAAGGCCAAGCGTAAATATTTGAGCATATAGAGAAGGATGAGGTTTCTTCTCATCAGGAGACTGATGAACACTAAGTGTTGAGGAGAAATCTGATTTTACAAGCCAGGATTGCCTAGTAGGTGCTTCACAGATGTTTGTGGGCAGTCTGGGAGAAGGCAGTGATGTTCTAAGAGGAGAGAAAGAGTGAGAAACAGTAGAATGGAGGAGCAAGTCTCACTTGGGATGCAGTAAGTTGTGCTCTGGGCCTGAAGCTGAAGCCGGAGGTATCTGAGTCAGTAACTGGGGTCAAATCTGTTTGGTGGGTTGCAGGCTGTGTATGAAAGTCCTTGAGTTGAGCTGAGGATTCAAACTTTAGTTATAACACAGTGAGAGTCTCCATATGGGTTTGAGCAGATCTGTGCTGTGCTCCAGTGAGATTGGGCTGCACTGGTAAGAGGGCTATGTTGGGATGGAAGGGGCAGGGAGCAGGAGAATCCTTGTGAGGCAACTGCAGGTGATTGGGTGGAGGGTAAGCAGGGTTGTGAACCCACAGTAGCTGTGGGTGGTAAAGGGACTTTGTGAAGAGAGGATCTGCGGGCCAGGGAGCTGCCTACATGGCAGCTTGTCCTTGCAGCCTCTCCCCCTTCTCCCATCACCCACCGTTCCATAATGTCATCCACTTCAGGAGTCTGGCACTTGCATCTCCCACCTCACAGGGAGGCTCACGCTCATGGGGAGAATTGACTTTGGGCAAGGTGCGTGGATGTGAATTTATTAAGATCTCTCTATTTAAATTAGTTATTTAACGCTTTCATGGGGCACAAAAGGATTTGAGGAACATGATGTTAATGTACATAAACATGTTTTTCCACCAAATGGGACCTGCAGTTTCCGCCTGATTTCTTGTTCAGCAGCACAGTTGCAAGTAAGAGCTTTGTGGTAGATGAGTGGGTTTGAATCCTGACTCTGCCAGTGGCCAGCTGTATGCTCAACAAGTTTCTTTTCTGCTCTGAGAGAGTCCTTCCTTGAGAAGTGTGATGAGCATACCTCCCTCCCAGTTTTGTTGTACGGTGTAAATGTCAGCTGTTTAGTGTAGCACATGGGCAACAGGGAGGTAAGCACTCAGATGGACAGTCAATCTCACAAGACTTTACCCCATGTGACTACTTTTCTTTGGGCATCAGTGTCCTGCCTTTCTTAAGCCCTTGCCAGTTTATCCTGTCTGTGGCTACTTCCCTCACTGATGAGATAAAGAAGCACACATACTCCTCTAAGGCACAACTTCCCATCTGGTTCCTGATATTCTCCTGCATCAAATCCTGCCCATTTTGACAAACTGGCACAGGGGAAATACCAGTAGGTGATAAAGGTGAGAAAGGCATTTGCATGTAGGACTCATTCATTAGGTGCACCCTGTGAAGAACTGTAATACAAAATAAGACATGACCTCTGTTCTTGGAGACTTCCTATGGGGGAGGCATAAACACCGGTGTCTACATAGATAATCAAAGAAAAGTGAGCAGGTGATAAAAAGAGGTGGATGCAGTGCTGTGGGAGCAGCCCAGACTAGGTTTGAGCTGAGTTAGGAAGAAGCAGGAGTCACTTGGCAGACAAATGATAGAGGCCAGCAGGAAAATTGGTGATCTGAGAGCATGGAGTATTGGGTAATGCTGGGGAAGCACCAAGTATCCCAGTGACATCAGACTGTGGAGTTTCTCATCAAGAAGACAAGAGGCAACAAGTGTTGATGAGGATGTGGAGAAAAGGGAAAACTTGTGCACTGTTGGTGGGAATGTTAATTGGTACAGCCACTATGGAAAATATTATGGAGGCTCCTCAAAAAATTAAAAGCAGAATTACATATGATCCAGCAGTCTCACTTCTGTATATATACCCAAAGGAAATGAAAACAGGATATTGAAGAGATATTTGGACTCCCATGTTTATTGCAGTGTTATTCACAATATCTAAGATTTGGAAACAACCTAAGTGCCTCTCAACAGATGAATGATGGATAAAGAAGGTGTGGAATATACTACACACACACACACACACACACACACACACACACACACACACACACAATGGAGTATTATTCAGCCATGAGAAAGAAGGGAATCTTGCCACTTGGGACAACATGGATGGACCTTGAGGACATTATGCTAAGTCTTAAGTCATACAGAGAAAGACAAATACTGTGTGACATCACTTATATGTGGAATCTAAAAAAGCCAAACATGTAAAAAAAGAGAGTAAAGTGATGGTTACTAGGGGCTAGTAGGAGAGATGTTTTTTAAGAGTACAACTCAAAACTAGTAGGTAAGTCCTGGGGATCTAATGCACAGTATGGTGAATGTAAACACCAGTATTGTATTATAGTCATAAAACTTGCTAAGAGGCTAGATCTTAATTATTTCTACCACAAAAAGTAAATGATAGCCATGTGATGTGATAGAGTTGCTAACTATATCTACAATGGCAATCATATTACAGTATATAATTTTATCAGATTACCATGTTGTACACCTGAGGTACACACAATGTCACATGTCAAATATATTTTAATAAAAGAGAAATTGATATCAATCCTAAAAAAGACTGTGGAGTTTCTAATGGGGCATTGTGTATCAATCAGGGTTTAATAATGGAAAAAAGGCACGAGGGCAGGTGGGAGATATTTAATGGGCCATCCAGGTGTTCTTCAAATCACTCGCAGTTCATTACTGCCTTCTACAACTGGTCTTCACAGTCAAACTATGTACTATATTTCCTGGTATGAAATTAAGATGAAAAATGAATAACTTATTTATATAACAGATTTATATTCAATGTCTTAATGTTCTTTTATTCCCTTATACTCTGGAGAGCGGTGTTCAGTGTCAAAGAGTTTCTGGCTTTATCAGCTCAGGGCACCATGTCCAGCCCCATCTCCCACCCTTGGCAGAGAGCAACAGGACAGCTTTTAAGCAGCTGTCTTAGGTGAACCTGGCATCCTGTCCCCATACCTACCTGAGGCTCTGGGTGCTCCCCCACCTGCTCTGTTGTAGGGTGAAGGCTGACACTACCCCTCGTGGCCATCTGAGAAGTGCTTGAGAGAGTTGTTTGTGGCGGGGGAGGCACTGTGAAGGCATTAAGATCCGCACAGAACTACTCTAGTAACTGCAGGGTAGACAGGACCCGTCTGGGACCATTTGCGAGGACCTTGGGTACAACACCAGGCCTTGATGCCCTCTAGGTCTGGGGGTAGGTCTTTGTCTTTTCTTGTTGTTTGATTCCCCATCTGGCTTATTTTCCTTTCTGTTTCTGCTAAATGTCAAAGGACTAAGGGGGGGATCATGATGTTGTTTCCCCTGGAGAGGGAATGAATCGGTCAGCTGCTGCTTCATGGCGTTCAGGGCCCATGTGATCTGAATCTGCTGAGCCTCCAGTATCATTTCTCTGACTGCCAATTCCAACTTGTGCCCTGGTCAGGCAGTGTCCAATGTGCCTTTTCCAACTAGACTCCTTTGAGTCTGCAGCTCTCGCCTCTGCCTTCGATGGCCCCCTGCCAGCCATCATGCCCCCCATCCTAGTCTGCTGCTTCTCGGAGGTCCAGGCCCAGGATCTAACCTGCGAAGACCCTCATGAATTTTTGGGCCCTCCCTTCTTTTCAGAGCTCTGAACTCAGAGCCCGAAGAGCACTTAAAGGTCTGAGAGCTTAGATGGAAACCTCACTGTTAATTCATGTGTGCACACATAATGAATTCCCAAATGAATCTGTCAGCTTCCAGATCTAGCATGATTCCTTTGTGATCTCTCTGGGCCTGTTTTCTTCTCTGTCATGGGCATAACCAGCTGCTCACTGGCCCACAGGATTGTGTGAAGATGAGGTAATGTGAGGGTTCAGAAATGCACTTTTGAGGATGGGGTAAGCACCCCAGTCACTCTCTGCATCAAATCATTGCTGTTGCACTCCAATTTAAACTTCACATCATCAGCCTCACCTTCTTCATTTTCATAGATTGTTGATGAGTGGATTGTACTCTTTTGTTTTTTTTTTAAAGATTCTTTTAAAAACAATCATGGGGTAGTTATGTAGTTAATGCATTGTTTTAATATAAAGCTATACCAGTTCAGTATAGCAAGACGCCTTCCGTGTGTGTGTGTGTGTGTGTGTGTGTGTGTGTGTGTATGTATATGTATGTGTTGGGGAAAGTCACACTACAGGGGCTTCGCCTGGCAGGAAAGGAACCTGGAGATGGTTGGGATACATCAATCAGGAGGTTCAGGCTCTTTAGTGCATCACTTTTAAAATCAGCTATGAATAAGGCAGAACTTGGAGGGAGGTGCCCTAGAGGACTTGAAAGTTTAAATCAGGGCAAGGTTTAATTTGGGAAATAGGTGTTTGTTCTTAAACATCACACTGTGCTCAGGCGCAGCTGCCTCCCCCAACTGTGGAACAAAAGGCTGTCCTCAGGCCTGCAGGGCAGGAAGGGAGCCCAGCACTTGGCATCTCGTCCACTTGGAGCCAGATCAAAGATGTCTGTGGATAATGGTATTCGAGGCTCAGTCTTGCTTTTTCCCGTTTTACTGGGATTCTTAAGATCAGAGTATGTGCTTTGGAAACTTGATTGTTTCTGCTGGTTTGATTGATTGATTGATTGATTAATTAATTAAGTGCTCTGGCCTGCAGACAGACATAATTTTAATTAGTTGCCAAGATTTAAAAAGTCAGAGACTTCAGAAGGCTGGACCCATTAGGCCATTATTCCTGCCATTGAGCAGAGAGGGCACCATCCACTCTGGAGTTACACCCACTGCCCAGCTGCCTTCTCCCTTTAGGCCACCTGCCTGGGCCTCTGAGTGCTTGAATTTGCAGCCCCGAGCTGGTCAGCTTCACCAGTGGGTCTCTGGGGGTACTCTTATGTGTGCCTCAAATTGCTGCCCACACTAATCACAACCAGCTTTCTGAACCCAAAGTAGTCACTTCCCACCCATTGCGAGCTCTGGCAGTTTCTCTACTGTATTTCAAAGTATGGGTGTTAAGGACTGAATTCTGTGTCTCCCCAAATTCATATATTGAAACCTAACTCCCAAATGATAGTATTAGGAGGTAGGGTCTTAGGGAGGTGAGTAGGCCATGAGGGTGGAGCCCTCACGAATGCTATTAATGTCCCAGAGAGATACCTGGCCCCTTCTGCTCTGTGAGGACACAGCAAGAAGGTGGCCCTCCGTGAACCAGGAAGTGAGCCCTCACCAGACACTGAATCTGCTGGCACTTTGATCTTAGACTTCCAGCCAGCAGAATTGGGAGAAATACATGTTTGTTGTTTAAGCCCCTGGTTTATGGTATTTTTGTTATAGCAACTCTCACAGACTAAGGCACAGTATGATCCAGCAGCCCGTGCCCTTAGGCAGGGGAGAGGGCTGGCTGTACTTGGCTGAATCAGAGAGGCAGTAAGCAGGGGGTGTAGTTGGGGGCTGGCCATACAGATCCATCCTGGCTGGGAGTCCGTGAGCTTTCCATATTTGAAGCCCCATTTGGCTCTTTAGATAAAAACTCTTTAGAAATTTTGCCGCTATAGGGCAAAAACAATTTTTCCCCGATAGGCATAAGAATCTTGAGAGAAATGAAAATATGTGTAATCCTATTTTTAACATATTTTTCAATAATAATGTCATTTTAAAAAAAGTATGAATATAAACACTTATAATTATAAACTGTTGATAATAGATGCACAGAAATGTAAAAACATAGAACAAAGCCCTCCGCTTTCAGTAGAAAATGAGATCTTTATTTAAAAAGCCATATCTTCCGCAGAACGTAGCACATCATTTTAGAAACTCAGGGAGGGAGAGCGGGGCACCTCCTCAGGCTCGGCAGCTCTGAAGTTCTATGCAAACACGTCTCCTCATTTTCCATCTAGTAAAATGGTTAAACAATTCTGTAAAACCGTCTCTTCATCGGTTATGCCGTCTCTCGCTGTGCTCTAACCAACATCATATTAGGAATTGCATTTTCCTCTCTCCGACTCAGATTTAAATCTTGCAATCACCGCTGGGAAGTGAGCTGTATCATCTGAGAAATCAGACCACAGAGACGAGCCTGCAGCTGGCAGGCTGGGTCATCTTTAATCGCTTAACCCTTCCTATCAAAGGATGGGTTGTAGCAGCAGATTCCTCCTCCTCAAGAATTCGTCATGGCAGGTTTTCTCAAAGAAAAGCTGGTAGTTCAAGTGAGACAGAGTGTGTAAGGCAAAAATCTCGCCTTGTACACAGACTTTTGTGCTTGCACATGTGACTGGGTTTATGCACATCTTCATGTAACTCTCTCTCGTGGGCAAGTGTCCGTGTCTGGGGGCATGTGTGCTGATGATGTGTATGTACATATGCTTTATGTGAGAATATGCAGTGAGTCTTCATGGGAATGTGTGAATGTGTGTGGATATATTGTGTGTCTAAGGAAAATTCTTCCCTGTCTCATAAAATAAGACCCAGACTTGTCAAGGCTGGTATTGTTGGAAACAGTGGCTACAGTAATTCCCTTTTTGCATTTACAGCCTTGGCAATGTACTTTTCTTTGTCAATGAATGTAACACAAAGAGGGAACCGGCATGGCTCAGTGGTTGAGCATCAACCTATGAACCAAAATGTCAAGGTTCTATTCCCAGTCAGGGCACCTGCCCAGGTTGTGGGCTCCCATGCAGGAAGCAGCCAATCAATGATTTTCTCTGTCATCACTGATGTTTCTATCTTTCTCTCCCTCTCTCTTCCTCTCTGAAATCAATAAAAATATATTTAAAAAGAAAAAAGAAAAGAAAAGCAATTGCACATCGAAGTTGTCTCCTCTTGCTGCTCTTGGGAACCCTTAACCAGCAGAATGTCTGCCAATGAACTGGGGCAAGCCTGCCTGAGACCTATGGCCCATTGACCCCTGCCACCCCGACTGACAGCTACCACCACTTCCAGGCTTGCAAATGAGGCTGTCCTGGACCAAGCAGCCCCCATCCCACCTGTGAGCTCTCCACAGCCACATGGGCGAGCCCAGGGGAGGCCAGCAGAACCACCCTGCTGAGCCCAGCCCAGATTGCTCACCCATCTAATCATGAGTTAATACTAAACGATTGTTATTTTAAAATCACTAAAATCACTACGTTTTGGAGCAGTTTGTCACACAGGAAGACCTAATTGCCTAAATGATCTAGTCTGTAATAGAAAAGCCTCTCCATTGGAGAAAGGGGTGTTTGGCAAGGACTGGGGGGCATGAATCATAGGAAGACATGTAATTTCATGTTTAAACATTCTTTATAATCTTGTTCTCACTTTATGAGTTTAAAAACATAAAATAGTAGCTTTATTGGAGGACCTGCCATTAATTCTCACACATAAATGTGCATTAACAAGACAAGCATGGGCACAGGATGGTGGTGCTGGCATGCTCCAACAATGCGTACTGGGGCCTTGGGAAAGAAGCCAAAGAGAAGGAAGCCCAGGAGATTACGATGCTCTAGGACCTGCGTTGAGGCTGCAACTTGCTCTCTGGAAGTGAAAAGATTCATCCAGCCAGGCTCCCAGCCTGCCTCCTTGGGTGGGCATCACTTTAGCATCTATTGCCCAGGAGCTCACCCCAGGCATCTTGACTTCTTGAAGCGCAGAGCCTGTAAAATGATCCTCCGAGAGAAAGAAGACTCTCTTCCCTGCCTGAGGCCTGCCTTTCGGGAACCTGCCACCTCTTTGGATAATTGACTCTAGGGATGATTGGCCTTCTCAGGACTGTCCATGTGTCCTTCCCAGGACAAGACCTTTACCCTTCAGACCACAGCAGGATATCAGGAGGTAATAAACAGTCTTTTCTAGATGGCTCTATGTATGGAAGCCGAGGTTGGGTGAGAAAACCGTGTGTGTGTGTGTGTGTGTGTGTGTGTGTGTGTGTGTGTGGTGTAAATGCCAGAATATTGGCTCAGAAGTCAGGGCACATGATTTTGGCAGTTCCAGCTCCAGTCTTACTTTACAAGAAATTCCTATTTGGTGTGATTTGAGAGAGTTTAGGAAATCAGCTATTAATATCAGTATTTTAGGTCTGAAAGATACTTTATTTCCAGGAATACTCTGAAAACACAGAAACACTCACAAGCAGCTTTGTCATGGGTGAACACCTACATGGAAATAGCAGAGGGTAAATGCATTAGAGTTGTTAGGGAACTCTGAGGATTGTGTAGGCATCAAGGACTTATTACATGTTATATGTTAGGTTTCAAACAGGCCTGGACCTGCCCAGCCTTCTTGTAAATAAATACATCTCACTCACAGTTTAAAAGCATGTGCTTCATCAACTAGGTCAAAGTTTACTTACCTTTTTTGGCGGAGGGAGGGTAGATTTTAGGACATTATGTGTAAGAAAGGAAAAAGGATTGGATTAATTATGTTGTCATTAACACAAAAGAAACTGCCTTTATTAAATACTAACTATTGCCAAGCCATATAGGAAGCCCTTTACCCATAGGTGTATGTTGTTACTGCTCCTATTTTCCAGGTAGGAAAACTGAGATCCCTTTAAAAAAATCTTTATTGTTGAGATTATTACAGATGTCCCTCTTTTTTCCCCCCATTGTCCTCCTCCACCTGGTTCCCACCCTACCCCAGGCCTTTGCCATCCTATTGACTGTATCCATAGGTAATGCATATAGAGCATATAAGATCTTTGTTTAATCTCTTCCTCTCCCCCTCCCCCTGCTTCCCTCTGAGATCTTCAGTCTGTTCCATTTACATGCCTCTGATTCTATTTTATTCACCAATTTATTCTGTTCATTAGATTTCATATTCATTTATTTTGATATTTAGATTCAGTTGTCTTATTTTTAGATTCAATTGTTGATAGGTATGTATTTGTTGCCATTTTTTTGTTCATATTTTTTATCTTTTTCCTCTTCTTAAAAAATACCCTTCAACATTTCATATAATACTGGTTTGGTGGTGGTGAACTCCTTTTGCTTTTTCTTGTCTGAGAAGTTCTTTATCTGACCTTCAATTCTAAATGATAGCTTTGCTGGGTAGAGTAATCTTGGTTGTAGGTTCTTGCTATTCATCACTTTGAATATTTCTTGCCACTCCCTTCTGGCCTGCATAGTTTCTGTTGAGAAATCAGCTGACAGTCGTATGGGTACTCCCTTGTAGGAAACTAACTGCTTTTCTCTTGCTGCTTTTAAGATTCTCTCTTTGTCTTTAGCCCTTAGCATTTTTAATTATGATGTGTCTTGGTGTGGTCCTCTTTGGGTTTCTCTTGTTTTGGACTCTCCATGCTTCCTGGACTTGTAAATCTATGTATTTCTTTCACCAGGTAAGGGAAGTTTTCTGTCATTATTTCTTCAGATAGGTTTTCATTATCTTGCTCTCTGTCTTCTTCTGACATCCCCATAAAGCAAATTTTGGAACGCTTGAAGTTGTCCCAGAGGCTCCTTACACTATTGTCATATTTTTTGATTCTTCTTTCTTTTTGCTCTTCTACTTGGGTGTTTTTTGCTTCCTTAAATTTCAATCGTTGATTTCTCAGAATCCTCTACTGTTGAATCCCTGTATATTATTCTTTATTTCAGTCAGTGTATGCTTAATTTCTGACTGGTTCTTTTCCATTTTTTTTGAGGTTTCTAGAAGATTCTTGAGTAACTTTATAATGGTGGTTTTGAACTCTATATCCAGTAGTTTGCTTTCTTCCATTTCTTTCATTTGTAACATGTTTCTTTGTCTCTGCATTTTGGCTGCTTCCCTGTGTTTGTTTCTATGTATTGGGTAGAGCTGCTATGTCTTCTTGAGTTGGTACAGTGGCCTTGTGTAAAAGGTCTAATGGCTCAGCCTCCCCAGTCACCTGAGCTGGGAGCTCTAGGTGCACCCCTTTGTGGAATGTGAGCATAGTCTTATTGTAGTTGAGACTTGATTGCTGTTGGTGTCACTGGGAGGAATTGACTTCCAGGCCAATTGACTGTGAGGACCAGCTGAGACCAGCACAGTGGGAGAGTTGCTGTGCAGGAGACACCCTATGGAGGAGGACTTGCTTCAGTGGGGCTTTGGTGCTCACTGAGTCTGCCCCTTGATTATGTGGTTTATGGATGTGTAGAGTTGTAAACTGGTATGATCTGACACTGACCACTGGGTACATTGGCTATTGGGTCTCTAGGAAGGTGCAAAGTCAGCCACTGTCTAGCTCCAACAGGAGCTACAGAGAGATCTTCAGATTCCTCCTCTTTGTAACAGATTTGGAAGTGCCCAGATGAGGCCCAGCTATGAAGCCAGGCAGGCTGGTGCTGGTGCTGGGTCTTAGGCCTTTTATTGATAGGTTTAGAGTTCCCTGATCCAGCTGCAGCTTGTTTGAGAGATTTTAGCCTGAGCAAGGACAGGTCATTCATATGCAAAAGCCAACACACACAGCTTGGGTGGGGTTGTAAATAGGATGAGGTGAGGTCTAAGGGAATCACCAGGGCAGAGCAAACAGAAATGGCTGCCAGTCAGCCCTGCTACTGGGGAGGTCCCAGAATAGGAACAATGATCCCTGTGAGCACCTCCGTCTGGGAGAAAGCCACCTCTGAGTTCCTGCCCTGATGCTAGACCATCCAGTTTCTCCTTGTATGTGTCTGGGTCCCCCAGAACCTTGCTCTGGTGCTGGAGCTCAGAGGAAACATGGCCCTGTAAGTTCATTTCATGGTGCCAGCCTTTTAAGAGGAACAGCTGGGTTTCCAGTAGCCTCTGTGTCACTGAGCCCTAATCTGCACAGGTTTTTACAGCCTGTAGTTCTTACTGACTGTAGGGACTTCTTTTCCCAGCTCTAGGATTCTCGGCTGGGGTCTGGTGTGGGGTTGGGACCCCGTGCTTCTTCAGGTGGCCTCCACAGAGATGATCTCTCTCCTGATTAAAAAAGTGACACACATGGGTGCTGCCGGACCATCCCTTTCTACAACTCTATACCTCCTACCAGTCTCAGTGTGCTTTCTTTTTTACTTCTCTAGTTGTAGGACTTTCATTCAGCCAGCTTTCCAGCAGTTATGGATGATGGTTTTTCTGTATTTTAGTTGTAATTTTGATGTGGTTGTGGGAGGTGGCGAGTACAGGTATTTACCTATGCCATCATCTTCCCACTCTCCAACTGAGATCCTTTAAAAAAATTATTGATTTCAGAGAGGAAGGGAGAGGAAGAGAGAGATAGAAGCATCAGTGATGAGAGAGAATCATTGATGGGCTGCTTCTTGTACACCTCACACTGGAGATCAAGCCTGCAACCCGGGCATGTGCCCCAACCGGGAATTGAACCATGACCTCCTGGTTCATAGGTTGATGCCCAACCACTGAGCCACGCCAGCTGGGCAAACTGAGATCCTTAGTGCAAAGATAAAGTGTATCATATGTAGTTGCTAGGAATTGAATGTAGCAGGCCTGTCTGATATTAAAGCACTGCGTTTATTTCTATTTAACTTTATTTTGAGATATTTCAACCAAAGAAAACTTCAGAGAACAACACAACAAACACTTCTGTGCCCCATCACCCAATTTTATTAGACCTTAATATTCTGCTATACTCGCTTTACATTTATGGTAATTTTAAAACGTGGGACATTTGTCTTTTAAAAATTAACATGTTGAAATTTTTTGTGAAGTCTGGATATTCTGTGGATTGTAACTATCGTCACTTTATTGATTATTATATTTAAAAAGCAGAACATTTTATTTATTGAAATTTAATCAAATGTTTGTGGTGAGCTTTTTCATCTTTTTAGGGTATTTTTATGGCTAGTGATTTGTGGGTCCTATTTTTGAGATATTTTCCCTTGCTATCCTCAAGATATCCTCTTCTTTTTCAATATCAGAGTCTCCTCTCACTTAGGTATCGCATTTCTCTGATGTTTAATGTTTGTGCATGGAAGGAGGTAGAGATCTACTTTCATTCTTCCCAAATGGAGAATGACTTACCCTGGGACACTTCTCTCAGGAATCCAATCTTCACCCTGTGCCCCATCTACTTCTGTGCCCCATGAAAGCTCTCTCTGAGCTGTGTTCTGTCTCATTGTTCTGTTGTTTGTTGCTGTGGCAGCACCACGCTATTGCTTTACTATAAAACTTGATATGGGAAGGGCACATCTCTTGATGTTATTCTTCCATTTTTGGCCTCTTACTCATGCACTTTAGGGTCAGCCTGGGAAGCTCCATAAAAAAACCCTGTCAGAATGTGGATTGTATTTGCTTTGGGTCTATATATTATTTTGGGGGTGGCTTTGCACCTTTATGCAATTGAGACTTCTCAACCATGCAAAAGGTGTAGCTTCCCATTTATTTAAGTTTCTTTTATGATTCCAGTAACAACTTGACCATTTTCTCTGTAAAATTCTTACCCAGAGTTTTTAGTTTTATTCTTAGGAATCTTACAGTTTTTCTTGCTATTGTAAATTCAGTTTTTATTCAAATTGGTGTGCAGAAACACTATTCATTTTATAAGGATTATCTTTCACTAGATGTACCAGTTAATAATGCAGATTTTTTCAATAGATGGAGTTACACATATGTTGATATATATGCGATTTGATATGTATGCTATTTTGTTGTATTGACAACAAGCTTCAAAACTTCATATGTCAAATTTTCTGAAGGTGTTAACATCATAGATATTTTTATGCCTAAAAATGTCGAATTTCATGCCAAAAAAAGAGCATTTTCGGGAAGTTTTAATTCATTATTTTGAAGAAAAGTGCTGCTGAAAGCTTTGGGAAGCTTATGGTGAACATGCTCCATCTCAAGATACTTGTGAATGCTGGTTTAAACGCTTTAAAAGTGATGATTTCGATGTGAAAGACAAAGAACGTCCAGGTCAACCGAAAAAGTTTGAAGACCAACAATTACAAACATTATTGGATGAAGATGCATGTCAAACTCAAAAACAACTTGCAGAAAGATTAAACGTTGCTCAGCAAACAATTACCGATGGTTTACAAGCAATGGGAAAGATTTTAAAGGAATTAAACTGGGTGCCACATCAACTGAACGAAAGACAAATGGAAAACCAAAAAGTTATCAGTAAAATGTTGCTTCAACGGCATGAAAGAAAGTCTTTTTTGCATGAATTGTGACTGGTGATGAAAAGTGGATTTATTTTGAGAATCCCAAAAGCACAAAATCATGGGTTGATCCAGGTCAACCATCAACATCGACAGCAAGGCCAAATCGCTTCAGAAAGAAGACAATGCTCTGCATTTGGTGGGATCAGGAAGGTGTGGTGTATTATGAGCTTCTAAAACCTGGTGAAACTGTTAATACTGACCGCTACCGACAACAAATAATCAAATTGAAACACGCTTTGATTGTAAAACGACCAGAATGGGCCAGAAGACACGGCAAAGTAATTTTGCTTCATGATGATGCACCATCACACACTTCAAAACCAGTTAAAGACACGTTAAAAGATCTTGCTTGGGAAGTATTAACCCACCAGCTTTCACCAGACTGTTCCTTCAGATTACCACTTGTTCTGATTGATGGCACACGCCCTTTCTGAGCAGCACTTCAAAACGTATGAAGAAGTGGAAAATTTGGTCTCTGAATGATTTGCCTCCAAATAAGAAAAGTTCTATTGGGACGGTATCCACAAATTACCTGAAAGATGGGAGAAATGTGTAGCTAGCAATGGACATTACTTTGAGTAAAGCACTTTGATATTTCTCTTGAAATTATCGTGTTTTCTTTGATTACAAAATCCGCATTATTAATCGGTACACCTAGTATATGGATTGCTTCACTTCCTTGTTCTAATACTTGATAGATGCTTCCGATTTTCTATATATGCAAATTATTACTGCAAATAAGTCTAGTTTTGAGTATTCCTTTCCAAGTCTTCTATTTAATTCTTTTCATCTTGATATTATTACTTGGCTACGAGATCTAAAACAAATGTTTGTGTGTGTGTGTGTGTGTGTGTGTGTGTGTGTGTGTGTCTATTGAGAAATTCATGTATTTCTCCCTTTATATTGGGGCATCCTTATATTCCTTTAATAAAAGTCAGGCCTGGCTAGTGTTGCTCAGTGGTTGAGCACCAACCTATGAACCAGGAGGTTCAAGTCCTGGTCAGGGCACATGCCCAGGTTGTGGGCTTGATCCCCAGTAGGGGGTCTACAGGAGACAGCCCATCAAGGATTTCTTCTCATCATTGATGTTTCTATTTCTCTCTCCCTTTCCCTTCCTCTATGAATCAATAAAAATATATTTTAAAAAAGTATTTGGTCAGACTTCAAAAAATATACTCCTGAAGTCTATTTGCTTATATTTTATTTAGGATTTTTATATTTGTGTTCACAAGAATGGTTTTTAATTTGATTACTTGTACTGTCCTTGACACATTTTGGTACCAATAAGATGAGATGTGTAACTCTCCCTTATTTTTTCTTTCTCTCAAATATTTTATACAAGATACGAATTGTCTATTCCTTGTATATTTGCTATTTACTTTTAAAACTGTATCTATTGGTTCTGGGGGAAGAAGACTTTGATTCTTTCCATTTCATGTAAATATTGTGGCTGCCTCCAGCTGGATCCAAGTGTTGGGGCTCTTGTTCTGTGTTGACATCTCTCTTATCCTGTCATGGAATCTGTGACAGGATATGAGACTTGCAGGAATTCCTGGCCACAATTTATGACCTATTTTTTCTTCCAGTTTCACTGTGCAATATCTTCACAAGCCTGTTGGCCCTGGCAGCAGGCTACCATTTCCCCGTGGTCTCCTTTCACTTACGGGAGGGTTCTGCCCAGCCCTAACTTCATGCAGTGGCCCTAGCCGGTTTCCTGTCTAACTTGGGTCTCCTTGGTTCTCTGTTAATCTGCAGAAGCCAAACTCTAAGGCTTCTGCTTCTAGCTCTGGGGCCCAGGAGACCCATAAGTCTAATCAGTCCCTTGATTTTCTGTCCTTTTTTTTTTCTGGTCCACAGCAATTGTTATCTTGTTTTTTTTAAGCTTGGCTATAGTTTTATTGGTTTTCTCTTTTAAGATTTTAACTCCTTGTAGCAGAGAGGTTTGTTAGAGTGGGAATTCATTGAGTTATCATGATTGGAAGTTTCCCAGCACCTGCTTTTATCCACCAGACTATATTAGCTTTTTAATTAATCACACCTTTAGGCAATATCTCATCATCCAGCCAGGAAACTGATGACTTGTTCCATTTCCTGCTCCCTGCATTGGAACCAATGAAGCTCCTTTTGCTGAGATTACTCTTATTTTTGTCTGGAACATACATAGAAGAGGAGGTCATGAAGTTAGTATGTGAGGGTCTTTAGATGCCATGAGTCCACTGGCCCCCTCCTCCTTGCCCCTGGCACCCTCCAATTAAGAGATGAGGAAATAGAGTTTCATGGAGATAAAATTATTGGATCAAAATTTCTGTAGCTGATAGAAGACATGGGATTAGAACACCTAGGTAACCTCATTCCCAGCCTAATGCTTTCCCCACTAGATTAGTGGTTCTTAAGCTTTGGTAACACACTAGTAACACTTGGGACTTTTTAAAATATTCTGATATCAGCCTCAATCAGATGAATGGATTTAGAATTTCAGAGGGTGGGGTTCAGACAACTGTACTTTCTCAAAACTCACTAGTTGTTTTTTGAGGCACAGTGAGATTGAGGACCACCACACTGGATGATGTCCTCACACTTGCTTAAGCCTCCCTATACCCTGTGGCTTTCCTTTCCAGGGAAACCTTTACTCTGCAGGTAAGTTACACGAGCTGGGTCATTATTGCTCTTTCTGTCTTTGTCTTATTCTACTAGGTTCCTCCTCCCTCCCTTATGATTTGATGATTAGAATTTCAGCATGTTTTGTTGCTTCTTCATCTTCATTATAACATTAATAGATTCCTTTTAAGTGCCCATTTAGAGACAAGTCACATTTTTTTCTGGTGAGTGTATGATGAAATATATACACAAATATGCATGAAAGGGACCTGAACACTAAATAATCACATAATATTTTCAGTGCTTAGAATTGGGCTAATCTTTGGTCCCAGACACACTGCTGTCATTGTCTATGTATCTTTTTATGGCCTCCTTTGGGGCATGTATATGTGTGTGTGTGTCTGTTGTCATAAGTACCCAAGAGTGTATATCTGCCGCAGGGACTAGCACCTGTGAACTTGCCCACTCTCCTGTGTGGCTTTTCTAGTTCACTGCTTACTTCCCCCAATGTGAGCTAGTTGCTTTTCTGAATCTTGTGCTTATCTTTCTCTTTAACACATAGTTTTATTATATGTGTTATTATATATGTATATTCTCAAGAATATATTGCTTGGTTGGTTATTTTTAATTTTTTAGTAAAGGAAATCATGTTGCCTGTAGTCTCCTGGAACCAACTTTTTTCAACAATATTGTATTGCCAAGAGTCAACCATATTGTTGTGTGTAGCTGCAGTTCATTAGTTTTGAATGCCTCACAATATTTCATTGTGTAGTACTCTAGAATCTACTTACCCATTTGGAATGTTTCCTGATTTTTGCTTCCAAGAATAGTACTGCTATGAATACATTTGTACATCTTTCCTGGTGCACATATGTACAAGTTTCTCTTGAGTACACATCCAGAAGTGGAATTTGGGGTTGTAGGATATATGACAATTTAACTTTATAAGATAAAGCCAAATTCTTCCCAATGATGTTTCACTAGTTTACTTCCCCCTGTCAATCCTGTGTATCCATATCATTTCTAACACTTGATAATATCAACCTTCTTAATTTTGCCAATCAGATGGGTATCAAAGGCATCTCATTATGAATTTTCTTGATGTTTCCTCAAATGTGTATTGACCATATGTATTTATGATTGTTGACATATTCTGTCTGTTTCATTATATCATGTTGTTTGCTCCTTTCTTATGGATTTAGAGTAGCTCTTTGCATGTTCTCAGTACTAACCTTTGTTGGTAGTATGTATGGCAAATATATTTTTTCAAACTTGTGATTTCTCTTTTCCTATATTGAGTGTGAAAAATCACATTTTAGAGCCTTTTATCCCTCTTTTGATACCATCAACTGTCCCCAAAACAGAACCAATACTTGCCATAGTCTTGTATTATATTCCTTAATACAATGGGCCTTAGAAGCTCCTTTAGGATCTGGTTCTGGCTCTAGAGACCCAAACCATTCCAGTTCTTTGCACAATACTCTCTGTATTTTAGTTTCCACGATTTCAGGTAACTATATGCTAAGTATGTGTTGGGGTCCCAGTGGTACAGAAATATCCCCCAAGGTATTTATTTGCACTTAACTGGGGAGTCTAAGGCCTAGGATTGTGACTTGGAAGAAATATTCCTGGCCAGAGGGACTACCACCCCTCAACTCAAGCCTGTCTATACCCACAGCTCTATGGGCAGCTGAAATATGTTAAGGATTCTCATCTTATAGAACTGTTCTGAAATGCAATTCCCCAGGAAGCTTTCCTTTTTCTCCAAGTAGTAAAACTCCCACTTTCTGATAGTTACAAAGATAGGTTTTTGTTGTCATAATGCTTTCTCTGTGTGCTGCTTTGCAATCAGAGTTTTCACCACTCAATGGATCCATCACCAAGCAGCACATTACAGCAAACGCATATCCGTTTGCCTCTATTATTGTCATAATCAAAAGGCGGGGCTACATTGAAATATTTGCTTCGCGCATGCATATCTGTTATCCGAAGGGCCCTTTAACCTAAATGGTGTGCTTTCTGTAATGTCTTCGGTTAATGAATGGGTCTGTGAGGGCCTCAGAGCGGTGCAGTGTGGGAAGAATGCTATAATTTCTTTTTAACATGCAGGAATTCTGAATACGAGAAAATGCATGCCAAATTTTATTGCTTCTAAATCTGAATAATTGTATTTCTGGGCTGTGCATCTGGGTAGATAATAAAGCCACAAAACAATTTAATGAAACATATAAAAAATAAAACGACATTACTAAATATTATAATATGAAGAAACTATTTTTTTGCATATTGTCACCTAATCTTTCAACCATATAGCAACAAATAATGCAATCATAATTGAAAGTTTTATTATCCATCTGAGTAAATTGAGCTCAAATTTACCTTGTTCTCGTTAGTTGGTGGGCAAGCCTATTGGGGTTACTGACACAATTTCATTTTTATGGCAGATAATTTTTTTCTCCATTTTTATGGAATTTAAGGTGGTCAATAAATAGCCCTGTTGCTTAATCGATTCTGAACCCAGCTATTCAGAAAGCCACTCCTCAGCCCTGTGACCCATGCTGGCAGTCAGCCCTGTGTCTGCTGAGTTTCAGAAACTGACTCCACACACATGAGCTTTCCTGGTCCTAAAGCCCTACAGACATACCCTGGAGCCCGATGTCTTTACTCTGCTCGCTGCAGGCCATAGTATTTCCTTATTCCACTCATACAGTTCTGGAGGATGATTCATTTGCTATGGGAGGAATTTGGTTGGGTTGCTAGAGTGGAGATTGGGGATTTGTTGGCATGTGTTGCCTACCTGAAAGGTCTCTCATTCCACTCCGTAAAAAGTCCACAAACTGACTCCATGATGCAAGGTAGGGTGGAGACTGTGCCAAGAAAAACAACCACTGGCATTTCTGATCTTGAGACCTCTGTGTAGATTATTTTGGGTAGTATGGACATCTTGACAATATTGTCTTCCTATTCATAAACACAGGATGTTTGTTTCATTTATTTGTGCCTTTAATTTTTTTCAGGAACATTTTGTAGTTTTCAGTGTACAAATCTTTAGACTCTCTGGATAACTCTATTTCTAAGTATTTTATACTTTTCGATGTTTTTGTATAATTGTTTTCTTATTTTCTTTTTTTGGATTGTTCATCATTAGTGTGGAGAAATGCAATTGATTTTAGTGTGTTGGTTTTGTGTCCTGCAACTTTGCCCAATTTATTAGCTCTATTTGTTGTTGTTGTTGTTGTTGGTGTGTGTGTGTGTGTGTGTGTGTGTGTGTGTATACTGTTTAGGGTTTCCTACTCATAAGATCAATTTTAGACACACTTACACAAATATTCTCTAAGTGAATCCTCTCTAATTCTTCAAGTTTTCTTATCTCTCACCCCCTTGACTTTCTCCCTAGTATCCACTTTTACCCCATTGGACTTTCTCTGATTAATCTATTTCGGTGACTTCATTGTATTTCTGGTAACCTCAGGGCAATGCCTCAATTCCTTAATGGGCCTTAGAAGCCCCTTTAGGATCTGGTTCTGGCTCTAGAGACCCAAACCATTCCAGTTCTTTGAATGTGCTCTGCTTGCCTCAGGACCTCTACACTGTCCCATATTTCTGAATGACTACCATCTCCCCAATCCCTATCTGTGGCTCACTCCATGGGTCAGAAAGTCTTTTTGACATGGTACAACTGTGCTAGGAGACCATGGTGTGTGGCCCCATAGGACACTGTGCTTTATTCCATGGTATATCCACATAGGATTTTGGTTGTCTATTTCTGTATGTCCCCAACCAGACTGTGGTGTTTCCTGTGTCCTCAGCACCCAGCCTAATTTTAGGCAAAGAGCAGGTGCTCAGAAAGGACACATGATGTGCAGCTTTGGAGAGGAAGGGTCCCCTTCCCTGAGAGGGGCGAAGCAGCATGGGTGGGATGCCAGGCGAGTTGGGGAGGGGGCAGATCTCCCTTTTTGATATCCTAAAGTGAGGTAATTATAACCACTTCATATAGTTCACATAGTAAAACCAAATTCTATACAAACAATGTTTATTAAGCATCCACCACCCTTCTTTTCCTGTGGGCACACTGAGATGGAAATGGGATAAGATAAAGAGCAACATTGGCCTGGAAATTGATTAGGGTGAGGCATCCTGGGGAAGAATGCAAAGTACTAAAAGAATTTAATATACAAAGAATACAACCAATGGTAAGGAGGGGGGCTTGAAAGAACGAATGAAAATGAAAGTGGTTTGATAAGGCAAAGAGCAAGGCCAGAACCCATTGTTATGGTGTGTAGAGAGTCTAATGAAGGCTGCGGAATGCTTGGGGCTTGGGGATGAACCCCAAAAGAGACAGGAATCCTTCCCCATGCTCTAGGGTCTTCTCTAAAGGGGAATTTACAGGGGAGAGCAAACAGTTCTTTTCATCACCCCAAACATTTCGGTCTCAGTTATAATATAGAGTTAGGACCAGAGCCTCAAGAAGGGAAAGGATATAATACTGTGGTTTATGAAGCTGCTGCTGTGTGCTAGGCATGGCCGTGGCCTATGCCCACCACACAGAGGCTTTCTTTTCTCACTGTTTCCTTGCAGTAACACCTGCAAGCACCAGGCTGCATGGCAGATGAGTAACTGAAGGTTATAGACTTGACCACTGCACAGTGGGATAAGTACTTCTGGGAAGAATTACATGGACCAAATAAAACATTATAAAGATACTTAGGGACTTAATTACCAGTTTGGGATTGGAGGCAACTTAAAAAATACTTTTTTTGAAACTAGAGAAAACTGTTAATATTATAATTTCAAAGACTTTTATCGCCTTATCATTAATATTTTAAATATCAGGTAAAAAGTATCTTCTGCTCCCCTGCTGTGTGCACCATGGTCTGTTTGGTGCTTTGAGAGCCAGCGGGGAAGATGCTGGAGTCTTGGTATGGCTTAGCTTTACAGACTGAATAGTGGATGTGCTTTCCCATAAGGTTTTTTTTTAAAAATATATTTTTATTGATTTCAGAGAGGAAGGGAGAGGGAGAGGGAGATAGAAACATCAATGATAAGAGAATCATTGGTTGGCTGCCTCCTACATGCTCCACATGGGGGATCAAGCCCAAAACCCAGGCATGTGCCCTGACTGGAATCGAATCATGACCTTCTGGTTCCTAGGTCAACACTCAACCACTGAGCCATGCCGGCTGGGCTCCCACAGTGTTTTAAGCTCTGAGATCTCTGGAGTTTTTGTTTTGTTCATAGGTGTATCCTTAAAGCCAAAAAGAGTTCCCAGTACATAGTTAGTAGATACTCAATAATATTTGTCCATGAATCAATTAATAAATGAAAGTTCACTCGCAAGAGAGTGTCAAAAAATCATCCTATATAATAAAAGGCTAATATGAAAATTGTCCCCTTGACCGGGAGTTTGACTGGGAGTTTGACCAGGGGGCAGGGCCAGCCGGCCAACCACCTGCAGCCCCTCCCCCCGGCTGGCCCCAACCCCGATCGCCACCTCCCCCACTGGGTGTGGGGCTGGCCCACCAAGCTCCTGCGTCCCCTCCCCCTGGATGGCCCGGCCCTATCGGCCCTGATGGGGTGGGCTGACTGGACCCCACCCATGCACAAATTCGTGCACTGGGTCTCTAGTATAAAATAACATGTAATCTAACTCCAGGATATGTTACCTGAGACTTAAGACCAAAGGACCATCCAAAAAGAAAGTGATGGCTACCAGCTGCAATGACTGGAGAAATCAGGGCTGCTATTTACTCTTCTTAGCATCGTCTTAGAGTTGGGTATTGAAGGATGAATAAGTGGCTAGGAGTAAGAAGGATGGTTCAGGATGTGAGCAAGGCCTGAGCCAAGCACAAGGTATGAGGAGGATGCTGAGTACAGCTTAGCAAACTGAGGCTTCAGGAGGGGAAGGGACTTGCCTAGGAGGTACCACTTGGGAATACGTAGATTTAAATCCAGGCAGTCTGGCTGCAGAGCATAGTCCACATTTCTTTAGTAAATCTGGATGATGGATGGGAGGAGGGAGACTCTGAGGAGCTGTTCCAATGTCAGGGAGTAGCTGTGAGGTCGGCTGTCCTCTGATTTACACAGATATTCTGGCCATGGAGGTCTTCTTATTGCTTCCTCTTCACCACTCAGAAAGCAGGGACCCAGTTCACATGGCCATTTCTAAGCAGGTAAGTGTTAATGAGAGAACCACGTGGATATTCCTAGGTGAAGAGTAGTGCACAGAGACAGAGCATTTCCATAGCAGCAGGTGGTGGGAAATAGAGGGCATTTCAAAGAATATCATCATACAGCTTGATTTTTTTTTTTGCATAGAGGATTCAGACAGGCTGCTTTTGCAGACTTAAATAATCCCAGGATGAAAGGTACTATATAAATGCAAAGTTTTATTATTATTATCCAGTGGTAGAAAAGAAGGGCATTTCAAAGAATGTTTCAGTACAATACAATTTTATTTTGCACAGAGAGTTCAAGGGAAAAAGCTTTATTTTATAGACTTAAATAATATCGTTATGGAGCTATAGTAAAATAAATAATACAGATATGGTGTTAAAATAAATAATACAGTTAGAAGGCTTAAATAAATAATGGTGGAGAGAGAAGAGAAATTAAGAGTCTTGAGAGAAGGCGGGGGAGATGCAATTTTGAATTATAAGTAGTAGAGGACTGAGGTTCAAAAAGTCCTAAAATATCCAGGATGTTTCTAAATGGACCAAAAAAATGGCATTGGACAATTCACAATTAGGGGATTTATATGACATTGTTTTTATTATTTAATGATAGACTTTCCTCCCCATTTAATGAATGCAGTATTAAAACTTTTGGCTGAAAAGTTAAAAATAATTAAATTAAATGTTTTATGGCATTTACCCCAAACAGCTTCCTAACCCTCCTTCCCTAATTCTTGTTCCGTAATCTGTCCCTCATTTCCTTTGTTCATTTATGGGAAAACTACTTCATTTTCTGACCCCTTTAAGAAGCCTATCCCATCCTGTACCCTGCTCCCACTTTCCTCCTCAGTGGATGGGGGTCCTGTCCACATTTTGTGGTTCTGATGCTTCTTTAGGTTCTGGATTCCTTATTTTTTATATTTAGACAGGGTTGCAATATTCTAGGCAGAATAACTGAACTTCTTCTTCAGCTATACTAGTAAACTTGAGCTGGGAGACTTTGACCTAGATTCTGAGGCAAATGAGATGGGTATTCTTGGGAATGAGCAGGTACGGAGCTGCCATTAGTGCCACGGTTGGTTCTGAGCTTGGGAGGGGAACCAGAATCAGGCTCCTGTGGGTGGGAGAGTTGGAGCTAGACGGGGACCAGGGAGTCTGAGAGCTGAAGGTGAGGTGAGACTTTATCCTCTCCAGGAGAGGGTGGGCTTCTGAATTCTCCCGGCTGAGGGAGGAGGTAACAGGCTGCAAGGTAAAAGGCCAGGAAAAGTTCAGACCTGTGCTTGGAGGATGGAGAGATTCCCAGGAGGCCATCCCCTTGATGTTTGGGGCATCCTGACCTAGGAGAAGGGAGGGGTGTAGGCTGCAGTTTAGGATGGGCTAGAGGCCCATGTAATGCACACCCACCTCAAAGTTTGGCAAATTGGATTTTTTAAGATATTAGAGGAATGGAGAGAAAGTTCTCATCTAAGAGATCAATTCCCTGTTGGGGACTCTTGCCAGTGCATTACCTTCTCATTCTCCATCCAGACATACTTCTTAAATGAAGAGGTGTCACTGTATTTGCAAAGGACTTGCCATCAAAGCTTTGCTTTAGGTCACAGCCTCTTTTAACCTGACCTGGGTCCCCTCCAGCTGAGCTCCTGATGTCTGGCTAGGTTAAAGTATTTCCCTTGTCACTATCAGATATTTCCTTTTTTTTTTTTTAATGAGGCTGTCTCACTGGGTGGGTCTTATTTCAGAACACGATGAGCTCCTATCTTCTCTCGCCCCTTCTAGCTCATTTTGCTCAGGTCTAGGCATAGGGTAATTATTTAGTGAAAGAAGCAGGAAGCTGTGGCTAGCAATGAAATTGGGAGGAAGTGAAGGGAGAGTGGGGAAGCCCCAACCCCAAGCCCCCTGTCTATAGGATGCTGCAGTGCCCCTTTGAGTGTCCTCCTTAGCACTTGAGGTGACATGTCTATTTGGACAACCCTGTGCGGAGGCGGGGAGGGAGTCAGGCAAACCTGGGGGAGCTTTGTTTCCCTGGGAGCAAGGAGACAACCAGTTGGATGTGCTGCTATGTAACTTTGAGAGGAAAGAAAAAAAAAACTAAAACAAACAAAATAGAAAGGCACGGAAAATATAAATAAAAAGAAGTGCAAAGTTTTATTGTCAACTGCTGCTGTCACCTCCTGAAACTACAGTCATATCTAAGAAATATGTGACATACTAATAGGAAGTAATTTACCCAAGGATGTTTTTGCGCATTGAATTGCCTTCCCTGCTCAGCTGTGGGAACTTTGCTGTGTATATGCATGAGAGCCAGCTCGATGCTTCAGAAACTTCCCAATTTGTGCACAATGTGACTTTTATAAGGCCATTAAACTCATCTTGGGAGGAGTGCTCTGGAAAACTGTGATACATGGGATCTCAAGGAGCCTGGGAAGGCAGGCAGAAATGGCAAAATGATGGCCAAGCCCTCTTGGATAAAGTGACTCTGAGGTGGCTGCTGTTTATCTGCTCACCCTCCTGCCACTCCTGATTTCTCCCCCTTTCTCTGCCCTTAAGGTTCTGCCAGTGGCTGGGTGGGCCTTCATCTGCATTGGCTTTGATCCAAAGGGCACTGTCATCTTTTCTTGCTGTGGTTGGTGGGCCCTCTGGGACCTGAGGTCAGGACGCAAGCACATGGGGCTTAGCTCTCAGCCCAGAAACAGCCACAGAACTGTGCGACCCCATGCAATGCACACTCTATGGAGCTAGTGACGGAGCTCCAGGAAGGCTACCCAGGTCATGTCCACAGGCAGGGGAGGCAGGCTTTCACCAGCTTAAGCATCCCAAGTCCTTGTGTATGTGTATGGCGTGGGGAGGTAGAGAGAAAAACAGTACAGGGAAAGAGGGTGGAGAGAGCACAAAGAGGAATAAAGAAAGAAGGAGGTGGAGGGAAGCTGGAAGGGATGTGGAGATGGCAAGAGAGTGGAAAGAGAGAGAAGGAGCAAATAGGAGAAGAGCATATGGAGGGAGAAAGGGAGGATGGGGAGGGGAAAGAAGAGGAAGAGGAGCAGGAGACTATCCTGCTTATGTTTTCTCCTCAAGGGCTTTCCTATGCTTGTTCTGTAAGCAGAGGCAGGGCCATGGTCAGAATATAGAAACCATGAAGTAATTGACAATACAAAAGCAGGAGAGCTGCCTGTCAGGTGGGTACCGTCCAGGGGAGAGCAGGTAGCCACTGGAGGTTCCTTGTAGGTTCTTTCCCTCCTGCTTTAAACACCTCCCTCTATTCCAGCCACTATGTCTCAGATCCCACCACCACCCCAGGCTTCTTCTTCGCAGTGCAGCCCCGTCGGGGGAGGGCGCTGTGCAGTCTTCAGCATGCTGCAGGCCCGGGCAAGCGTTCTCCTGGCTGAGTGTGGCAGCAGGAGCCCTGAGCTTCCACCATGGCTGGGTGATTACAGAGATCAGGAGCCAAGGGATGGCTGGTAGAGGTGAGGTCATGCCTCTCCAGCCTCATCACTTGACCAGGGAGCAAATTTGGCACAGAGCCGCCAGGAAGAGGACCCAAGAGAGCTCACTGGGTGGGAACCACTGGGCGGGGATAGGGGGAGGGAAGGAAGCGGGCGCCTTTAATTTGTACTCTGGCCTGTATATCTCTCCCTGTGTCCTAGCTTGGGAAGAAAGAAATGAGCCCTTTATCAATTTTTAATAAATTGAAATGACAAATAATCCATTTAATAAATTATTAAGTGAGAAAATTACTGAAAACTGAAATATCAAACAATCGTGAGCAAATGCTCGCAGCAGCGTGTTTATTAATAACGCGTCCTGCTGCAGGAGAGCCCGGTGCTGCGGCTCCGATGGCCACCGCCCACAACCCCTGTGCCAGTGTGTCAGGCACCCAGGTTGGATATCCGGGGGGCCATGCTTGGGGGCAGGTGGGAGCACAAAGACAAATGGAGCAGTTTCTTTAGCCCTTGGAGCCTGCAACTTGACAGCTCACAGACAGCTCTTGGGTAGGTGGTATCTGGATATGACACTCAAATGGCACGAGGGTGAAGACCCCAGATTCTGCCCTCAGGGTCCTGGAAGGGGCCCAGGAATAATCTCATCCCAGGGTTTAGTTCTTTAAATCAAGAGCTTTGTGTTTAGAGAAAAGTGTGTGTGTGCACGTGCATGAGATTTTGTCTATATAAAGGGTGACGTCACCCTCCAAGCTGCCTGGTGTGATTATCAGCTGAGCTGGCTGTCCCACAGCACCCTCACAGGCCACAGCAGGAGGCCTGGGATGCTTTGTGACTGACGGGAGGCCTCCTGGGAGGGCCCTGGCTGGGGAGGGCTCACACCCTGTGTAGGGAGGGGCTCCAGACCGATTTCAGGAGTTTTTTCACCAGTGCCCCTGGTCACACTGCTTGTCTGTTGGGGGCCTGGCATCTAGATCATCATTTACACTTAGAAATGGGGGTTCAGTGAGAGAGGTGGAGTGGCAGCCCTGCCCAGGGCCCGGGTTCCTAGTCATGCTCTTCCAATTGTGGCTCCAGGTCTTTAGGCTGGTCCTAAGCTGCTGCTTCTCCAAGAAGCCTCCTCTTGCACCACAGCCTCTTTCTCTCCCCATAGCCCCCCTCTCTCCCCATAGCCTCCCTCTCTCCCATAGCCTCCCTCTCTCCCCATAGCCTCCTTCTCTCCCATAGCCTCCTTCTCACCCATAGCCTCCCTCTCCCCCCATAGCATCCTTCTCATCCACATAGCCTCCTTCTCCCCCACATAGCCTCCTTCTCACCCTATAGTCTCCTTCTCACCCATAGCTTCCTTCTCTCCCCATAGCCTCCTTCTCCCCCCATAGCCTCCTTCTCGCCCCATAGCCTCCTTTCACCCCTCTCGAAATGTCCGCTATTGCATGTGGTCACATCATGTCCAGTGTGACTGGCTGAGGCAGCCTCTCATGACTTCGAGGCCATGGTCCTCTGTGTTGGCCTGGGCTGTGGGGGGAGACAGCAGGCATCGTTTCCCCCTAAAAGCTTGCTTTCTCGAGAAGCATCACCATGCCATCCTGCCCACAGCTACTCTCTCAAGGCTGTGTTAACCTGGAAATGCATCTTCTCCATCATAGTCCTGCTGTGGGGCTGGGGGCTGGTCAGGCGACCTCCCTGTGTCCTAGTTCCTTTATCTGAAAAATGGGGATAGTAATAAACAGGGTAATTTGATGGCTGGGATTGAAAGAGTCCCATTATAAAAATACAATGCAGCGCTTCAGGATGACAGGCTGTGGGCTCGAAGATGGTGCCGCAATGGGTATTTTTAGGAAGGAGGGAAGAGGGGAGGGAAGGGGTGGTTTATAAATGTTTGTTGCATTAAAAAATGTGCTAGTTTGAATTGTGCAGAACAGAGTATCATTTGTTTCTAGAAAAATTCACTGCTGTGGAAATGAATTAGTTTACATTGAATATGTGATGGTTCAGAGAAAGGGATATTAACCCAATTTGCATTTCTTTGAACTGAAATAAATTATTGCCGTGTTTGCACTAGTTGGGTCAACTGGATGTGACTGGGTAGACCTGCAGTGGGGAGGGCTTCCCTGGGCTCAGAGGGTTACACAGGGTCAGTGGGTGCAAATCAGGCTCCTTTACCTTTGGAGGCACTGTGGACCCCTTTCGGGGTCTGTTGAAAGCAGCTCACACACCTGCCTCACAGGATTGTGGGTGGGTGTCAGCACTCTCCAAGTCTTCCAGGCTGTGCAGGTCCAGGTGTAAGGGCTCCCTGTCCCAAAGAAGGCAGTGCCCATTGTCTTAGTGTCTTACGCCTTAATCGTAGTACAGGTTGGTCAGAACTCAGTTTCTCAGGGCCCTCTGATCTGTGGAAACAAAGCAGATCTTTGCTCTGAAGAGGGGGACAGCCTAAGGCTGAGCACAGAGTCACTGCGCTCTTTAATGCCTAACAAATGGGGCATTAGCCAGTGGCGGGCAATTTGTGAACTCTGACAGCATATGTGAGCAGCAGGTGACTGTTTTAAAGGTAAATCCAGAAGAAATGGAAGTTGGAAATATTCAGAGACATGTGCCTGGAATGTGCTGTTGACTTTTGCACCAAAAGAGCGTCAGCTTCCTCGAGTCAGGGACAGCACAGGATGGAGGATGGAGAAAATCACCTTCCCTTTTACTCCATAGAAGGTGGCAAAATGAGCTAATTAGCACCCATGGCCAGAGAGCCTTATTTCCCGAGTGCCCCCAACCTGAACTCACTTTTACTGGAAAGAGGCAACTACAGGACAACAAGATGATAAGCAGGGACTTCATTTAAACAGTAACTTCAGGGGGAAATCCCTCTCATATCACTTCTCTGCTTCAAACCCATCACTAGTGCTTTAGCAAATTCAGGGTAAAGCTTTCACCCTTGAACTCAGCATACACCTCACTCTACCTTGCTTGACCATGCTCTCTTATCTCCAAACCTTTGTGTCTGCTGCTCTGTCAACTTGGGGTAACCTATACCCCTCCTCATGAATGTCAGGTCCTCTGAGCAATGTTTTCTGGCCCCTAGACCAGGTGTGAGCTTCTGTGATAAGGCCAACAGGAACCAGCCAGCCAGTGTGTTTCTGAGGGCAGAGACACGCCTGAATGACTGTTAGGTCCCTGTGGCCAGCCAGCCATACAGTAGGAGCTTGGGGAAAGCATTTTGAATGCATGTATTCATAAAGGAATGACTGAATGAAGGACACTGTAGTCTCAATTGTCCTGAATTTCCTCCAATCCCTTGATTATGTCTACAATAGGCAATATGACTTGTGTTTACTGAGCCTCTCTTATCTGTAAAGTGGGGATGATACTGTCTGCCTGATGATTGCTGTGAGAAAGAAGTGAGTTCATATACACGAAAAGCAATGCCTGCCACTCAGTAAGTGCTCAGTAAATGTTAGGTATTATTGTTCTCCACAAAGAAGTTGCGAGAGACCAAACCTAGTGCTGTCCTGGATACAAGAGACTTCTCTTTCCTCAGTGGTTAGGATCCCACTTAGCAACTACCTAATGAAAATGCTTCTAGAAAGTGACCTCTAGGAGGTAGTCAGACTCAGACCTGGCACCAGGAATTAGACTTTTGGAGACCATCACGCCCCAAGAAGGCTGTCAGTGTTGCCCCAATGTTGGGGTTGGATTTGGGGAATGATGGCCAGGCGGGGATGGAAGACACTCCTAGCAGAGCTGGTGCCAATCTCTGGCTAGGCTTTACTTAAGTTACGAGAAGGAATTCCTGCTGGGTAAATGAGGTAATGAATGTGCGAGTGCTCTGCAAACTGCAAAGTGCTATACAAATGTGGAGCATTATTGCAGGCATGTATTTCTCTTCTTTGTACTCCCAGGGTTTCCTAATAAGGGCTCCTTCTGAAAATCCTAGGCTGGCTTTAGATTAACTAAAGGGAGAGGGTATGTGCAGTGGGGCAGGTAGGTCTACCCTGAACATAGCAGAAGTCCTGGCTAGGAAAGGAGGAATTCCTTTCCTCCTCGCCGGAAGTAGGAATTGGGACATGAAAAGCCTGAATGTTGTGTGGTGATTAATCCCTCCTCACCTGGACCATTTCCCAGGTCCAGAGCCACCCTGGAGCTGTTCAGATCATTCTAGAGAGATAGAACGGCCTGTGCAGAGAAGGATGAGAGCAAAACTTAGAGCCCTGTGGCTGTGGATAAGTGTGGAGTGTCATGGGAAATGTCCCCAATACCTGAGTCTGTGCTTGCAACTCGGTTACCCAGGCTGGCCCAGACCAACGCAAACCATTCCGACTGCTTTGTGCAAGGGACACGGCCTGGCCTGGAAGAGGGAAGAATTCTGACCTTTAACACCATGGTGATCTCGGTAGCATGGATTCACCAGGCTGATTTGCTTCTGCCTGTGTTCAGCATGCTCCCGGCCCCTCTTCTTCACCTCACAACCGTGGTAACCAGGCAGACAGGTGACCTTGTGAAGATCTGCAGTTCTGTATCAGCAAGGTATAGCCAGCCAGCCTGGACACAGGAGCAGAGGCACTAGGTCCATATTCAAGGCAAATATTCTCAAGTTTATGGTTAAATTCAACTTGCTTATGTGTACAGACATACCTCGGAGATATTGCGGGTTTCATTCCAAATCACAGCAATAAAGCGAGTATCACACAAAGTGAGTCATAATCTTTTTTCTGGTGGAGAGTCTTGCTTTCAGTTTGTAAGTAAGTAAGTAAGTAAATAAATAAATAAATGAATAAGTAAATGCAGCGTCTGTGAAGCATAATAAAGTGAGGCACAGTAACACGAGATGTGCCTGTATATTTTGCCAGGGACAGAGTAGCCCCACCTAGAGAGAGTCATATGAAATCTTAGCCTCTTATTTCCCAACTAGGGCATGAGAACAAAACCTTGGATGATTGAATGGATAATCATCGGGATAATGTCTGTGATTTTTCATGAGAGTTGTGTCTTAAACTCCTGGGAGCTGTCTACACCATCGACTTCCTAAAGCACTAAGCTGGAGACTGCAAATAACTCTTAAGCAATGAGGCTTAAACACAAAGCAAGGATGGTGTCCCCATATCTGTTTGTTCACTGTTCCATGCTCAGCACCTAGCACAGTTCCTGGTAGGAAGGGGTCAAATATGTTTGTTCAATGAGGGAATGAGTGGATGTGAGTGGAGCATCCCAAGGCGAATATCAATGGTTTCAGCAAGACAGTGTGGAGGCAGGTTCTTTGTCCTAATGTTAACTGCTTTTCACATGATTAACCATAGCCAATCATTTCCACAAACAAATGGCTGTGATTTGGAGAGGATGTTGAGGACCCAAAGGGCAATGTAGGTGGTTGAAGAATTCCATAACTGAGGACAGGGGCAGGGAGTGACCATGGCATGCTCAGTGGACAATGAAGACTAGAGGGACCAGATGATTAACTCGCACTATTTTAGTCACTTGTTTTGTATAAGACTTTCTGGGGTTTTAGAAAACCACATTAATCTCCACCACCACCTCCCAAAAGAATACTTAAAAAATGCAGTTGGAGTTTTCCTTTTCCTTTTTTATTGAATTTATTGGGGGTGACATTGGTTAATGAAATCACATAGGTTTCATCATGTAGGTAGGAGAAGAATCATCTGTGTATTGCATTGTGTGTTCACCACCCCAAGTCAAGTCTTCTTCCATCACCATTTATCTCCCTACACACTTGGAATTGAAGAAGGAAAGGATGTCAGCCATTGCCTGGTCCTGCTGTTCTGATTTTTCAGAGCATATCAAGATCAGCTGTGAAAGTGTAGGAACTACGGCTGTCCAGGCTCCATCGTAAACCTCCTCAGTCCCAATTTCCAAAAGTAGAGCTCTGGGTGTCCAGTTGATAAAGTCTCACAGATGATTTTGATGCTCTGAGGACGACTAGCACAGTTCTATATTTCACCCAATCCATGGAGCACTTCTGCAACATGAAAAGCATTATTAATATGGCACATCCTAGTTTCCGGGGCTTCTTAGAGTGTGCCCTGAAGTGGTTTCCACATCCCACATGCCCTCTGATCAGGGTAGTGAGTAGAGGGACCCTGATGCCACCCACAATGAGCAGCATGATCTTCTGTCCTTGCTGTTTCCGGCTTAGTTCTGCTGCAGAGGGCATGGGCACAGCACAGGCAAGGTTAGAGGAAGGTGGAAGAAGAAAGAGCAGAGGGCTTTGGCCAGAGGGGCTGCTCAGAGCAGGATGCCTGTGACAGTTTTCTGAAAGTGCCAGACAGTATATTTCAGGCCTAATTTACTCTTTCACTCATCTATCTTTCCTTCATTCATCAGTTGCTTACTGAGTGCCTCCACTGCAGATGCCCTAGTGTACCCCACAGCCAAGTCTCTGCCTCGTGGAACTGATAGTCTGGGGTGTGGTAGGAGATAGAGAGAATAAGTCAACAAATAACATTTATACAGGCTTTTGTAAGAATGACAGTCAATAGAGAAAGCGTCAAACTTATTTGCACACTATTTTGACTTCACCCAACCCTCCATGAATTCAGTGGAAGTGGCCTTTGTATTTCCTGACAAACTGGCCAATTCTGCCTCATTCCTGCCCAGGAGCCCTCCCAGGAGCTCTCTGTCCTCCTTCATCTCTCCCACTCCCTTTGTGTAATTCACATGCAACACTTGGCAACGCTAAGTGTTCTACAGCTGGCAGCTGAGGCCTGGAGAGCTGAACCGACCTATCCTGCAGCCCAAGGCAGCGAGGGGTGACATCAGACTCCCCGCAGGCTCTTCCCACCTAGGCCTCTCTTCATCCCCAGAGCAGGTTGCCTCAGTTACTTCTCTTTGTTTCTAACTTTCTTTATTATAGTCAAGGCTTCAATTAACTTTTCCCTGTAGAACGACTATATTAGGCAAAAGTTTGTGTGGGATCCAATAAAACGTCAAATGATATTGAGCATACGTCAGGCAAAGCCTGCAGCCCAATAAGTTATTATGTGTAAATGCTACAACTTTATTTTGAGAAGAATACATGTGTACTATCAAGCTGTTTTATGGATACGCAGAGTGATTGATTACAGCATGCGGAACTGTCGCAACAAGATAAACTCAGATAGAATAATCTGTGGATATTTAGGCCTCAGCAATTTGTTATCCAAAGATGACTCAAAGTGATAATTCCTCCCATTTCAGCGATTTCTCTATGCCACACCCAATAAAAACCTATTTCCAGGGAGCTGACTTCTGCTGCAGGGGGTCCTCTTCATGCTTGTATCTCTTCCTAGTTACTCAGTAGTGAGCAATGGAAGGTCGTGTTTGCCATGGAAGCCATAACCACAGCTGGGACTTGGCCCAGAGTGGGCAGGTGCTGGGGGGTCAGGAGCTAGGGCTGCTGCTCTAGAACAGCCTCTGCTTGTAAGCTAACAAACAAGCAAACATGTAAAAAAAATAGCCATGATTTGTGTAACACATAAAACAGTTTGGGTAAAATGGATTACGTTCAGTAGCAGACTATTTTGCAGATCAGCCCCAAGCAACTTGTTGCTAAAAAAAGAACTGGATGGAATTCATCAGCAACTTTTAAAATAACCATTTGTTTGCAAAACAGATTTGCTGGAATGAATCAATTCAAGCCCAAGCCCCTGCCCTCTTCCTTGAAGGTCTCTGTGGGGGACACACTGACCTTATCTTGGCTTCTTTAGGGTCTGGGGCTACTCTTTTGAGAACGAGTCACCAATGTGCATTCCCTTGGCTTCCTGTTCTGAATTATGCCATCTCTTGAATTCTTACAGAACTTTTACTGTGTGTAGAGAAGAGTCATGGGCCCAGTGGAGCAGAATTCTAGGTCAGGAGGACAAAGCCCTGTGTTGGCATCTTGGTTGTGCCTTCCACTAGCTCCATGACCGTGGGCAAGGCCTTTCCCCTGAGCTGCAGTCCCAGCATCTGAAAAGCAGAGACAGTGATACCTGTGCTACCCACCTTGCAGGTTGATGTGAGAAGCAAATAAAATATTTCAAAAATGCTTCACAAACAGTGCAGATCTATTTAAGAAATTCTTATGAAACCACTAAGCCATTTCACTCACTTTGGGTGCAGATATGATCACTTCTTTTTTATTTTTCTCATCAATCACTTAATACCTCACCTACTCTTATTATTAGGAGGCACAGTTCCTTATTTGTTATCCCCACC
>NW_005359397.1:848169-944465 GCF_000412655.1 Myotis brandtii | reverse complement strand
TGGGGGGGGAGGGGCTGGAGTCTTTGCTGAATTCTGGTCCACAGGGCCTGTTTTGTCTGTGACTTCCTGCCTGGCACCCTGCTGGGTAGAGATTCCTGTACTCGCAACTGTTTTTGGAGTTTTCTGTACTTGGCCCCTCATTCTCACATGCTGAGCCTCTGTTTCTCCAGAGTGCCTAGGTCCTGAGGCATTTCCAGTTCTTACTACATCCCGTGCCAAAATCACCTTGTCCCTGTGAAACCCCATAGGCTCTAGGATGGATTCTGGGTAACGAATCTACATCTACCCTTTCCTTAGGAGATCCCCTTTGGGGTCTCAGTCCTCTTTCCTTGCCAGAGGACTTGTCCGACTAGCATGCTGAGTACAGCAAGGACTCTGGAGGTTGGCCTGCCTCATACCAAATTCCAACTTCACCACTTCCTAGCACTATGACTGGGAGAATTACTTAGCATCTGTGTATCTCAATTTCCTCATCTGTAAAGTGGAGAAAAAATGGTCCCATTTTATAGGGTTTCTTTGAAATTAAATGAGGTAATAGAAATAAAGCCCTTAGAAGAGTGTCTGGCATGCAGTAAGAACTATAAAAGTGTGTTAGCCATTATTTGTCCCGACTGATCACGTGCTCCATGTATTTCCCTAACAGAAGCTTGTGCTGCAGGAATTGGGAAATGGGCTATGTCCCCTTCAAAAGGCTATTGGGCTTCTAACTCAACTAATACAACTTAGTCCATGCCTTTGCCTCCAATGACACCTGCCAAGAGTCTGATCTGCTAAAGTTCAGCAAAAAAGGGCTGAGGGAAAGCTCTATCAGTTAGCTTTTGCTGCAAAACAAATCACCACAAAATGTAGTGGTTTAAAATGAGAAGCATTTAATTAATCTGTGCTTCTGCAGTTTGACGGGGTAATCTGTGCTGGATTTTCTCATGTGTCTGTGGTCACCTGGTGGGTTGGCTGGTTGGCGACTTCATGACTAGGGTGTCTCACTCATATGTCTGGATGTTAGCAGACTATTGGCCAGGAATTGGCCACCTGTCGACTGGGGTACCATGGTTCTTCTCAAAGGGGGTTCTCAATGTCCAGCAGGCTAGCTCGTGCTTGTTCACAGGGCTGTCTCAGGGTTCCAAAGGAGGCAAGATAAAAGCTACAAGACCTCTGAGGCCCAGACTTGGATGTCACACATTCTCTTCATCAAATTTACTTCTGATGGAATATGCTTTGCTGCCAAGAACTTGTGGTTATTTGCAGTTAATCATAGCAATTAAACCCTTTGCTTAGGGCAGTGGGCTCTTTCTTAGTTTCTCTGCATTCTGAGAGGGCTGGTAATTTCACCATTACTAAGAGCACGTTCTCTCTATCTTTCTCTCTCTCTCTCTCTCTCTCTCTCTCTCTCTCTCTCTCTCTTTTAAATTTTAATTTACCAAGTTAATTGCCAGGTACATTGAGCTACAAAAAGGTAGGGTGCCACAGAGTCCTCATGGAGAGGCCAGCAGTGCTGTATCAGTGTCCAACAGGCTCTTTAGCTTGGTCTAGGGCAGTGGTCAGAAAACTGCGGCTTGCGAGCCACATGTGGCTCTTTGGCCCCTTGAGTGTGGCTTTTTCACAAAATACTGACTTCTGCGCATGGGCCATGAAGTTTCAATTGCACTGTACGTGCACGCCCACACGTGGTATTTTGTGGAAGAGCCACACTCAAGGGGCCAAAGAGCTGCATGTGGCTCGCGAGCCGCAGTTTGCCGACCATGGGTCTAGGGCAATGAGGAAGACCTTCCCAAGAAAGCAAATATAAGGCTGAGATTTGAAGGATGCCTGGAGATAGCGCTGTTTGGGGTGGAGGCAGTAGAATGCAAAGGTAAAAATGAAAGTCATAGAAAACGATCACCCAGACCTGCTCCTTAGTTACAAGTGAGAACAGTGAGGCCTGGAAAATCTCCCAGTTGTACCCACATTTAGTGGAAAAGCAGGAACCCAGGCCTCCTGACTGCCCGGTCTTTATTTTACCAGGCATTAGGTCACCAAATGGCTACATCTCAGTCAAGGCCACCTTGGAGAGTCTACTCACGAAGTTACTTATTTTTCCCCTCCAGGTGTCTGATTCCATTCTCCACTAGGAGAAGATACATTCCCTTGCATCCCTGGATCCCATATCTTGAATGTCTGTGAAAGTGAAGATCTGCTCTAGGATTGGCTGGTGAGTAACCCAAACAGATGTATCTGCTTAGGGCTGGCTGTGTGGTCTGTACACCTATGTGGCCAACGAGGCATCTCCAAGCAATGGGCCATGCCGTGGCACCAACCCCAACATCCATGCTGCATGCAACATGTCAGGAGACACAACCACACAGAAAGTTTCATTAGATGCTGTTTTGTTGCCAAAAGGTTCAAGTGGTCATGAGTTAATCATTACGCTTCTAGAACATTCAGCCTTTGGATCCTGCCTTAATCAGAAATTCACTTTGCTGAAGGGTGTTGGCTGTCCTTCTGGCTATAATTCCCAGCTGAGCATGGGCTGTCCCCAGCCAGACAGAAGTCAGCCATGATCCCCAGACCTGGCCATTGCACACTGCTTTCCTTTATAGCCTTCAAAGCATTCTCAAATTTGTCACCTCATGGAATTCTCCCAAAACTCTATCAGGGGGCCAGATAGAAAAGTCCTGATTTAGTGGATGAAGAAATACTCAGTGGAGTTAATAAACTTACTCAAATCCTCCAAGTAGGGGCTGATCCAGGACAGAAGGCCAGGTCCTAGGCCTTCAAGTACAGAACTTGCATGGAGAAATAGAGAGCAAACAGCCTCTGGCTTGGCATCAGACTACACCCTTAGGGTCTTCCCAGACCCAACCAGGCTAGGTGTTGTACCTTCTTGAGCCATTCTCTTTGATTTGACTTCCCTCTACATGAACTGGTGCTTGACTACACACACCCATGTGTGTGCCAGGGTGCTTTGTTAGTGGGAAGCAGAGATTACAGGCTGTTATCAAATAAATATCACAGACACCTTGCATCTTCTACTCTACTGTAGGCCATCCTCTGGAATCCTGAGCCATGCTTTATTTAACCAAATCAACGCACACATACTGCCCAGCTGTTAGACATGGAGGAAGGACCACTGGAACTCCAAGGGAGAGGAGGACTGGCTTAGAATATCTGACAAGGAGATGGTGATTAGACTCCCTTCGTGTTGTTGAGAGCAGAACGAGGGCAAACTGCTGAGTATCAGGAAGCAAATTTTAATCCACAGCAAGGAAGAACTTTCTACCCTTTAGAGCTGTTCAGAAGGAGAAAATTTTGTCGTAAACGATCGTTTGTCTGTCATGGGAGTTGCCAGACCCACTGCTGAAGAGCAAGAACTGACAGAAGAGGCTTTTTCCATCAAACTAAAGCCCCTCAATTTTTCTTTATTAGGCCCAACCATTGGTCCTAATTTTAGATTGTGGAGCAGCATCAAATAAAGCTAATCACTCTAGCACATTTTACAAGAGGGGCTTATAAATGAGTTTCTAATTGGTGGAATTTCAGGCATGGTTATAAAGTGAAAAAGAATTTCAGGCCAGTGTAGAGATATTTTGGGACTGTGTGGTGTTTTCAGAGCCCTTAACTCATGCTGCAAAGCTGACCGGCTATCGTTGTCGGTTGAGTGAATGTATGAGAAATTCATTTAACTTTCAGTTACTTAGGATCCTTTTGGTGGGAATACAGTGGAATCAATAGGGCTTTAGAAGTTTCCTTTGAGTCTTTGGTAAATGCCCCTTGCCCTTTAGACTCAGATTATAAAGATGAGGCCTCTAATTTAGGAAATGGCTATGCTGGATGAGGGCGAGGGCAAGAGGGGACCACAAATGATTCCTGCATCTTGTCCACTTGCTGAGGGATCTTTGTGGAAAGAATGCAAAGTGTTAGCTTAAGCTGTGCTGATTGCACCCACAAGCTGGACTTGAGAAGAGTTCCACCAGCTCATTAAGACCGTGGTACTAGACATGGCACGTCCTCACTGGCTCCTTCCTGTGGGATCACTGTTAGCTGGGTGCAGCACCCTTGAGGCATTTGAGCTTCCCGCTGGAAGTCACAGCACAGACAAGTGCCACTGCCTTCACAGTGTGTCTTTGGGGTCTCTAGCTCCCCTTTCTCTATCACTTTCCTCCTTCCTGCTTTCTTGTGTGCACCATTTGGGCCACATTGAGATATTTTGGGACTGTGTGGTGGGATTGTGGAAGCAATAATGTAGTACTTTAGTTCCCACTGTGCTAGTGTCTCACTCTGTACAGCCTGTATGCCTAGCCCAAGCAGGGTGGTGCAATCAATTTCCTGGATACTTCTTGCTTTCTCTGTCTTCTTCCCAACCAGTCTACTAATCCAACCAATATTAATCTTTCTTTTATATGGTAACAAGAAAATACAGCCTGGCCTTCTATGGATGCACTTATGCATTCATTCATCCATCAATCCACCCACCCACCCACCCACCCACCTATCCTTCCTTCCTTCCACCCATGCATGCATGCCTTTATGTGACAAGTACTTATTGAGCTTTGCCATAGAGGCAGACACTGTGCTAGGAACACACTCATGGTAAAATGAGGTCCTTGCATGACCAGCTGATAGATATGCCTGCAAATACACATGTTCCACATGAGGTCATTGCTGCAATGGAGGTTTGCACAAAGGACAGTAGGACCCAGAAGAGGCCTGGCTGCCTGGAGGGAGTCAAGGAAGGTGAGAAAGGAACCTTGGTAATTGAGTCAGCACATTTTAGCCAGACAAGTGGTCAGGGACAGCTCTGTGCAGGCAAGCCCAGAGGTCAGACAGCACTCTATGATTAAAGAGAGGTTCCAAGAGGGCAGGGTCTGTATCTGCTTTTGCTCCTCACTGTACATCTGTTCATGGTGGGCTCTTGCTCTTTCCGCAATACACAGCTATGTATATAGCATTAAGTTTATGCACCTGAATTAAATTTTTACTTTCTATCAAACTAGTACATGTACATCCTTACAAAATTCAAATTTATGAGAAGACTTCATAAAACCTAGCATTTCGTTGGCCTCCCCATTCCTTAATCCTGAGTCTTACTCCCTAGAAACACTATTTTCAACATTTTAAGCTCTTATTGCTGGCATTTACCTTCATATTTCTAAATAATGTTATTATATTGCTCTATCTTCAGGACATTATTTTTTAACTTCCATCTATAGAATGGTAGGCTTTTTCTCTTTGGCTGACACTGTGTCTTCTTTTTCTTCCATTCTCCCAGTACAGTTATATTGCAATTTTCTATTAAGTGAATTTTTAGGATTTTCATATTTATATCTATGAAGATATTCACAAAGGAATGAAAATATGATTATTTCCTTTCTTTTCCCCGAGTTTTACTGACATGCAGCTCTGCATAAGTTTAAGATGCACAGTGTAACGACTTGACTTACATAGACAGTAATCCCTCTCTATCTGCAGGGGATAGATTCCAAGACCCCCCGGGGATGCCCAAAACCATGCATAGTACTAAACTCTGGATATATTATGTTTTGAATGCACATCTATGATAAATTTTAACTGATCAATTAGGCACAGTAAGAGATCAACAACAACTAATAAAATGGAACAATTATAACAATACACTGTGAAAAAAGTTATGTGAATATGGCCTCCCAAAATATCTTCTTGCACTGTAATAAGATACTTACTTTCATTTAAAGGAAGCACATTATGGCTTCTTTTTGACATATTTGAATTGCCAGCATCATTACTCTTGTGCTTTGAGGGCATTTTTAAGTAAAATAAGGGTGACTTGAAAACAAGCACTGGGATAGTGCAACAGTGGGTCTGATAACCGAGTTGGCTACTAAATGACTGATGGGCTGGTAGTGGATATGCTGGACAAAGGGATGATTCATGTCCTGAGTGGGAAGGAGCAGGACAATGAGAAATTTCACCATGCTATGCACAAGGGTGTGCAGTTTAAAATGTATGAATAGCTCTAGCCGGTTTGGCTCAGTGGCTAGAGCATCAACCTGTGGACTCAAGGGTCCTGGGTTCAATTCTGATCAAGGGCACATGCCTGGGTTGCGGGCTTGATCCCCAGTAAGGGGTGTGCAGAAGGCAGGCGATCAGTGATTCTCTCTCATCCTTAATGTTTCAATCTCTCTCTCTCCCTCTTCCTTCCTCTCTGAAATCAATACAAATATATTAAACAAAAAGAATGCTTTAAAAATAAGTAAAATGTATAAATAGTTTCTGGAATTTTCCATTTAATATTCGTGTACCGGTATTGACCACCGGTAACTGAAAGCATGGAAAGTGAAACTGTGGATAAGGGGGACTACTGTATTGTGAAATTTTTTATCATAATAAATTTATCATCCCTCATCTCATATGGATTGAAACGTTTTATTCCTTGTAAAAATAATGGGATATTTCACGAATTTGCATGGTATTCTTGCACAGGGACCATGCCAATCTTCACTGTATTGTTCCAATTTTAGCATATGTGCGGCCAAACGGAGCACTTATTTCCTTTCTTAACCAACTTTTTGTTTTCCCAAGAATTTAAAATTGTAGAATTTAATAGGTTTCCTGGTTTTCTATGTACCTACCATTGATTCTTCCCCAAACTTCCCAGTGGAGCTACCAAGACCCCCTAGACACAGTCAGTCAAGCCCAGTGGGTGGTTGAACAGTGTTGATTTTTCCTTGAAACCATCCCTCTGGGGTCCCTAATCCCTAGCTCTATGTGATTTAGACTGGCTCCCTTTAGGTATGCTGTACCTCTCATGCCTCAGTTTCCCCTGCACTGCTCTCCTCTGATGATCTTCTTCCTGGATCTCATATCTTTTTTGTTTTACTCTCTTGCTTTGGTGAAATCTTCTTAGAAGATTTGGCTGGATATAATTTCTAGGATGGAAATACATTGTACCATTGCAGCAATTTTCAACCTTTTTTATTTCATGTCACACATAAACTAACACAGAAATTCTGTGGCACACCAAAAATTATATTTTTCTGATCTGATAGAAAAGATAGGCATAATTTTGATTCATTCACACGAGACTGCTATTATTGTGTTGGCTGTCGTCACTTAAAAATATATATTTTTATTGATTTCAGAGAGGAAGGGAGAGGGAGAGAGAGATAGAAATGTCAATGATGAGAGAGAATCGTTGATTGGCTGCTTTCTGTATGCCCCGCACTGAGGATCAAGTCCACAACCCGGGCATGTGCCCTGACTGGGAGTGAAACCATGACCTCCTGGCTTATAGGTCAATGCTCAACCACTGAACAACACTGGCCGGACTGTTGTCATTTTTTTATTTGACAATCCAGGGGAAAAGAGGTCAGTGCTCATGACTAAAGAGTCAGTTTATTGCATGTTTTAAAAATTATTGTGGCGTACCAGTTGAAAATCGCTGCTCCACTGTATTCTAGGTCTAGTCTTGCTATTGAGAGGTCTGATGCTTTCCTGATTTCTAACCTTGTCCATTGATCTCTTTTTCACCCTTTTCTGAAAGTATTTATCCCTACTCTTCATCCTGGGGCACTTGGAAATTTTACAATAATGTATCTAGATGTGCATCTTTTTTCATACATTATATTTGACCTTTTGATGAATCCTTCACATCTGGAATTTCATGTTCTTTAGTTATGGCAATCTTGGGATTTATCCTTTGGAATTGCCTCCCTTATTTTCTCTGATCTCTGGCATTGAAATTTCTATTAAGAGACTATTGGACCTCCTTGATGGATGCTTTCATTTTTCCATTATTTCTTTCCTTTTTTTTCATCTTATTGTCCTTTTTCTACTTCCTAAGAGGTTTTTTATATTAATCTTTTAGAAGTCTATTTGATTCTTTAAGGTTATTTCATATTTAATACCCATGCACTCTTTTTAGTTTTCTGACTGTTCTTTTAGAATAGCTTTCTGTTCTTGTACCTATCTTATTTTTTTCTGAAGATATTAATAATTTTTTAAAAATAATTATTTTGCTTCCTGTTTTACCTTTGTTTTCTCTAAGTCCCTTATTTACAGTTTTTGTTTTTTGGTTAGAGTTTTTCTTAAATGTCTGAGATCCTTAGCTATCTGTTCATACTTCAGAGTGAGGAACCATGTTGTGCCTGGGATTCTGTGGTTATGGGTGTTCCTTCTTACTGAGGGGTTGCAGTGTAAAGTGCTGAGGTCCTGGATATTTGCTTAGCTATCTCACCAATGCCAGACTCTATGGAGACAAACTCTCTAGCTTTTGGTCTCGTTGCCAGTCTTCTGGGAGTCCAGTAGGTGAAGACGGGGAGAGGCCTCACATTCAGTCTTTAGATGTCACCTCAGATGGGTGCTAGTTCTGAAGGAGGCAGGTCTGAGGCCTATCCTATAGACCACCCATGTGTAGGAGAGAGGAGGAAGGTAAAGTTAACGAAGGGGAGAGAGGGCAAAGTGGTGGTCAGAATGTCAGGACGAGAATCAAGGAAGCGGGAGAGGATCAGCAGCATTGATTGTAGTCTCATCAGTTGGCTTTAGGCAACCACTGAGGATCTTCATGTTATAGTGGAGGTGGAACCCTGCTTGTGGGAAAAGGGAAGCCAAATGGCCCTGCAGAGACTGAAGTCCCCTTCTCACTCAATCTATGTCCCTTCTATGGGCACTGCTACCCTCAGTTCTGTTTCCTCCAGAGGTTCTGAGCATATCCTGGGGAGATAGGGGTTGCAGGCACATCAGTCACCAGAAGTGATTGACAGAAGACAAGAGGAATTCTTAAATCTATGAAGGTAAAACAAACACTTTATTTAAGGAAAAGGAAACTTGGGAAAAAAAGCCTAATAAATAACTCAGTACAGTTGGCTTAAGCACTTTAAAGCCAGTGTCTGTGATAAGCAATGGAAACATTAATATGAAATGCTTCACCATAAATGAGTACAATTCAGGCTGATGTATTGCAGCTGAGCTGGCTGTCGGACGGCATGCTTTTAAAGTGATATTTACAATCAGTAGTTTTTTCCTTTGGTAACTAGAAGAAGGCAGAAATGGCTAGTAGCCCACCCAGGGGGCGGCTCTGAGCCTCAGGAAGCTGGGCGCCCTGCCAGGCAACTGACTTTCCACTATGGCCCCATCCTCAGGCAGCTTGAGACAGGGCAGGAGGAACCCCAGAGCAGGTTGGTGAGGGCCATGAGTGAGTAGAGAGCTCAGGGCCTGGGTCCAGTCAGTGGCCAGCTGGGACATCTGGAGACAGTGGGTTGGTATTTCTGGGCTCTTTGTCTCCCAGCTAGTCCTGGAGGTCTCAGAGGGTATCTCCCAGGTGCTCTGAGACCATTGTCCTCATGTCCCTGCTGAGCTGCCTCCTTCTCTGACCCAGAGTCTGTCGATGGTGCCCATTGAGCTGCTTAACCCCGAGTCCATTCAAAACAAGCATGTATTTTTACTTACCTTTTAAAGTTTATAAAACAAAGGGAAAACTACCACCGGTCCTAGCACATCAACATGGTTATGGAAGAATCAGATAAAATGATCATATGAAAGAATGTAAAGCCTTCTTTTTCATGTAGGGGTAATCTGATAATCGTCATCCGAAGGACATCCTTCTTATTAAGCAATAATAATAATAAGAGCAGCTCACATTTGCTGTGTGCCAACTTCATGGCAGGCCCGAGCTGAGCCCTCCCTCTGGAGATGCTCCCTTGGCTTCCTGCTGGCCCTGGCTCCATGCCTGTGTGGACAACCTTCCTCTTGGCCTTCGAAGGCACTGTCTTTCTCCCTCTCTCTGTGCTCCAACAGGACTCTGCTTCTCCCCTCTGCCAGCACTGCTTCTCTATCCCAGGTTTCTGCAGTCTTGCTGGCTGATTGGGCAATGGGAGCTGTTTTGTTTTGCTTTGTTTCATTATCATTGTTGTCCCTGACATGGGTCACAAGACCCTTTACTGAAAGTGTTCACCTGTCAGTCACTACAGGGAAAATAAACAAAACAAAAAAAATAGATGGCGAAAGGGTCAAAGGTGCAGGGTCCTCCTGGTGGTTGTTGCTAGCTAGTGGTTCCTAAGTCTTTTTTAAATGATGGCTCCATAGTTTCCCAGAGGGAGTGCAGTGGAGGGTTTGGCCTTGGCTGAAGCCACCAGCCATGATTTCTAGACCCAAGTCAGCCCAACAACTTCTCTCCCTTCTAGAAACCTGCACACAAAGTCTCAGGAAACGCAGCAACTCAGCCCTCCCCGATCGCACTGCACATCTTTCCAGGTTCCAGTTATAAATGTGAACTGAACAGATGTATTATATGGAAATGCCTTAGAATATCATTAGAAACAGCTTTTGCATTAATGGTCATAAATCCATACCTGCAGTCACGTTGGATTTCTGCCTAACTGTTTGATCACTTGAAAAATGTAAATTCTGTTCCAGTATGAATTTGGGGGAATGGATTGAACGATGCCTTCCTTCACTATTCTGCTCTTTTCCCACCCAGTCCATTTGCCCCATCCCCCTAGGCCTGCCCCACAGCACCATTAGGATGGAGGGGAAGGAGGAAAGTGGAGAAGTCACATTTCCAATCACCAAATCTGACCTCAGATCTACTGTATGATCCTGAAGGATGTAGGTCCATTCAGCACCCCGTGTGGTAGGCTGCTTCTCAGATGGCTCTCCAAGGTTTCTGCCTCCTGGTGTTCACACCCTCTGTGTGGGCTGGATCTAGGGCCTTGCTTCTAATGACTAGGATACCACAAAAGTGGTGGGGTGTCATTGTGGAGATTAGGTTATAAAAAGCTCTGATTTTTTTTATTCCTCATCCGAAGACATGTTTTTTTTTTTTAAATTGATTTTAGAGGGAGAGGGAGGGAGAGAGAGAGAGAGAGAGAGAAACATCGATGTGAGAGAAACATTGATTGGTTGCTTCTGTCATGGGGATTGAACCTGCAACCTTTTGGCCTACAGAAATTATACTCCAACCAACTGAGCCCCCTGCCCAGGGCAGAAAGCTATGATTTTTATGTTGCTGGCACTCTCTCTTCTTGGTTTGCTGGCTTTGATGAAACCAGGTGCCACGTGGGGAGACCAACATGGCCAGCACCTTGGGCAGCCTCTGGTTATCTGCCAGTGAGAAACTGAGACTGTCAGTCTGATGGCCTGTGAAGACACGAATCCTGCCAGCAACCGTCATGTGCGTTTGGAAGCAGATACTGCCTCATCTGTACCTTGAGATGACTGTGGCTGCAGCTGACACCTGGATTACAGCCTGTGAGAGTTAGTTACAGCCCTACAACCAGTAAGAGAACCGGAAGTTGAAGACCCAGCTAAGCCGTGATCCACAGAAAATAATAGAGCGGATGATAAATAATAAAAGTGCTTTGTTCCAAGCTGCTAAGTTTTGGAGTAATTTGTTGTGCACCAATTAATAACCAACACACCCCTAATGTCACTAATCTGTAAAATGGAACCATTCCCACCAGTCCTCCTAAGTACAGCAGGATAAATGGGGTATTAAGACCCATTGCAATACTGAAACCTTATTCTGGTTGCATCAATAATAGTCAGTCATTGATTTATTCCATAAATATTTACCAAGTACCAATTATGGTTAGATGCTGTGCTGCAAAAATAGGCTATAAAAATGAATACAGCATCCTTGTTTCCTTCGATGAGGTCATGGTCTTTATGAGGAGAGTGATATATAGTTTGGAAACAGAGTGAAATACAATATATTTAATGTTCTGAAATACCCTCAAACTGCTTTTGAGGCCCAGATGCCAAATACAACTTCATGTAACAAAACTGCTCACTAGAGTAGTAAGAATTCTTGGAAATCTCTAGGCATTCCCGATCTCCCCTTTTCCAGTGAGAGCACCAACAAGAAAGAATGAGTTTAAGAAGAGAAAGCTTAGAATTTGATGAGTATAATCCCAAAGTGTGCATGAGATGCACTCTGGCGTTTTGAATGGAAGTCCTAGGACATATCTTCAGTAGGGACTCCCATTCAACCTCACCTTCCCAGACACTTGGTACTGGCTCCATGATGTATTTCATTTGCACAGCCCCTGTCCTTTAACACTAATCTTAATCCTTCTCAAGTTTCCTGTGATATCTCCCTCTCATCTGACCTCCAGGAGCCCCTGGAATCCTAACTACATAATACAGCACCAGTCATAAACATGACTGGTTTATGTCATGTATATTGTTTGTTCACCATTTCATTCCTTAATTCAACAAAAAGGCTCCAGTCCCTCCAGGAAGTGGCTGGGCTAAAAAAAGAAAAAAAAGGTTTGTTGAAAGTCTGTTTAGGGAGTTGTTGGTCCCCCAGAGTTCCTTCACGCCGTGGCAGGAGAAGGGAATTGTAGTCTCTGTATAAATTGAACCACAGAGGCCCAAACTCTTCATCACTGGCCACAACAGAGGGTGGGGTGTGGTGCCTTAGTGAAAACAGCAATTAAATGAAGACCACGCATAGTCTATGTCATAGCATCCTAGCTTCTACACAGATGAGACTTGAATTGGTTATCTCTGTCTCTGACCACTCAGAGATAACTGCCTGTAGAACATCTCTGCTTGGCAGTCTCAGTGCTACTGCACTCACAACCATGCAGACCCACGCAAGTTTCCTCGGCATCATTTTGGTCCCTATATGTCCAGGCATAAAGTGCCCCAGGGCCTTTGCACTGCTATTCTCTGCCAGGAATGCTCTCTCCACATATTGGCAAGGCTTACTCAATTTTCCACTTCAAGTTCTTGATCAGACTTCACCTTCATAATGAGTCCTCCTCTGATCATCCAATTTAAACTTGCAATCCTCCCCCAACCCCCAACCAGGAATAATGCTTGGCATGTAGTCAACTCTCAATATAATGTGGTTTTGGAATGAAGTGAAGAGTTTGAGTCGAGGCTGGAAGCCCATATATTATCTTTGCTTGTGGTAAAATATATATGACATAAAATTTGCCATTTTAACTATTTTAAGTGTACAGTTAAGTGCCCTTAAGTGCATCCACATTGTGCAACCATCACCACTATCCATTTCCAGAACTTTTTCTATCATTCTGAACTGAAACTCTGATTCCATTAAACACTAACTCCTTATCTCCTCTCTCTCCCCCAGCCCTTACTTTTTGTGTCTATGAATTTGACTACTCTAGCTACCTCATATATGTGGAATCATACAATATTGGCCCTTTTGCATCTGTCTTATTTCACTTTGTGCAATGTTTTCAAGGTTTATCCATGTTGTAGCAAGTATTAGAATTGCTTGCCTTTTAAAGCTGAATAATACTTTTGGTAAGTATAGATCACATTTTGTTTATCCATTCATATGGTGGTGATAGAAGCCTGCATTTTTTTCAGAGATGATGCCTATAGGACAATAGGGTGGGATGGCAGGTGGGTTCATTCACCCCTTGTGTTTCTCCTGATGGGTAAGAGCCACCAGGTTGTTTCTCCCACAGGTTTCCTTGGTGCTTACTCACCAAGGGAAGGCAATTCTAGGCAGTTAGAAGAAGTCCTAAAACCTTGAGTGTGAAAATATTTTTCTTTCTGTAGTACTGCAGGTGAAGCCGAAGGTAGAAAGAATGTAGTGAAAGCTGCGAGGATAAATTATCTACTTTATGCTTTCAGAAATAATGAAACAATGGACTCCATGTCTTCAAACATTATATAAATTTTTCCTTGAATAGGTGACTTCAGGCTAAATGCTAAACCCAAACAAACCCTGAGATTAAAAATAAAACAACTATATTCAGGAACACTGGAGAAATCACCCTGGTGGAGAACCCAAGGGGATTTCCACTGGGTTTTTGGTGGGAGGTGCCAGAGCTTCCACGGGCTGGGAGAACCCAGGACATGCTGAGCGTATCTGGTGCCCTATCTCATTTTGTTTGAAATGTTTTTCACCCGATAATGCACCCAGGGATGATGGTCATTTTAAAGGGACATGTATCAGTTTTGTTTTGAGCTTGAATCCCCATGTATAGTTTGTTTCTCTTCGGATGTGTTTGGTGCAGTTCTGGGCACTAAGGGTGCTTCCTGAGACAATGAAGTGAGTTTTAAGCACCCTCCCGCCTACCTCCTTTGGGCCTCCCTTTTTCTCCACCAACCACCAAAGCCTGATAGAGCCTACAAAGGTAGCTACCTCTCTGCCTCTCAGATGTGGCCTTTTTCCATCTTTCTCCCTCCCCGAAGGCAGGACAACTTGGGTGAGTGTCTGATTGCCTGTTTCTCACTGATGTGTTGTGGGGAAAACATTTAACTGATAACAGCAAGAGTGGAAGCAGAGGGGAAGACTAATGAATTCCTGAGGTGAGGCTTGGAACTTGAGATACAAGATCCATCTCTCTGAGAACCTGGGGAGATCCTGTGACCACTCCAACAACCAGTAAGAGTGGGATTTGGAGGGGAGGAGGAATCCCCACTTAAAACTCCAAATGTGCTCTCCCATAGGAACATGTCAGGGTTTAGGGCACTATTAGGACATGATTGCACTCCAGGTACATGGGGCTTTAACAGGCTTCTGTGGGCTGCCTGGGCACCTAACTACCACGCACAGCATGGTTTCTATGGGAAAATGCATATACACTCAAACTTTTGGCACAGAGCCTGCTCTTAAGTAGAAGACTGCTTGAATGCCATATTCATAGCTAAAGTATATACATAGGCCTATTTTTAAGACATATGCCTATTTCCAAGATACTCAGCGTATGAGTATGGGCATTGGAAGAAAGAATTGATAGAAGTAGAACTCATGTTCTTGCTGGGCAGGTTGAGGGATATGTGAACATTCACAGTGTGGAACACTTTTAATTTTACATGGAAGGAGAGTAGAGGGCACGAGATGATGCCTAAAATAGTCTCTTGGTTTGTGTGGTTTGCTCCACATGGGCTTTCCTTTCAGCAGCTCCATATGCACACAGTTCTTCATTTTGATACTAGCAATTGAATTCTACAGTAACAGAAAAGACTGCATTAAATTAAGAGGCTAGGGTATGAACAAGACCTGCATTTCATAGGGTTTGCCAAAGTAATGAACCACCTTTAGTCTCCTGTCTCTCCTTGATGCATGATGCTCCCTGATGGCAGACCTAGCTTTCCTGCCCCCAAATGGGCCTAACCTGCAGGAGCTGGCAGGAACTTTGCCCAGGACACATCTTGATGCCAGTTTTCCCAAGCTCTCAGTTATTCAAGGTCAACATCCATATCCACTGGTCACCAGCCCAATGTTAAAAACTCTGGTTACTCTCATTATAAAAGTGAATTAACCTAGATTCACTTCATTTTACTCTACTTCAGATAACTCTATTCAACCCAGTAATTCATGGAGTTAAATTAATTCACTTCAATTTAATACTTTGAATCAGTAACTCAAATAAGCTCAGGTAAGAACTGAATTCAATACCCCAAACATTGATTAAAACCAGTTGGCTGGCCGTATGTTCTTAACCATGGAAAGTCACGAAGATGGTTCAGTTGGCCTTTGGGTTGGCAGAGAACTGTGGGATGAATAGTCTCCTCCTCTCCAACTGTGTGTATTTTATTCATAGATTGTCCTTGTATTCTAGACAAAAATAACGAGTGTAAATGCTGTTGTTTTTCAGTTGTGAATTTAAGAAACAGAGTTTTTGTTCTGATTCATGCATCGTGTTTGGAATAGGGTAGCTGGTGTCTCACGACAAATAAGAATGGCATGGAAGACGAGGATGGACCTGGACCTGAATTCTTGATGGAAAACTGACATTTATCCATGGCATGCTCCCCATGGCATCCCCAACCTTTCCCTGTGCCTCAGTGAGGAGGTGGCTTCCACATCTAGGAAGGGACATTCACGCGATGTGTGTAGCATCTCCATGCCTGGCCTTTCCATTAGCCTGTTACCCATGGGACAATCTACCCAAATCTGGAAGGATAGATCTGTGTGCTGATAGTAGGGGCAGTGAGGAAAGAATGAAAATAGGTATGGATGCTTTCTCTCGTCCTGCTCATTATGGGGATGAAGGAACTCAAAGAGGAATGGAAAGAATGCTAGGCTCTGGGTTAGGAGGCCTCAACTCTGACTCTTGCTCTGTTACAAACCAGCTGGGTGATCTTAGGCAGATCATTGACCTTGTACGGGCAAGCTGATCACTAATGTGCCTTTTAACTCTGCAATATGAGCCAGTGGTGGTGTCTGTGGGAGGAGAGATGAGCTGCCAGTGTCCCCCGAGCCTAGCTTCTGCCAGCTTCATCAGTGGACAACTGGAGCTGGTGCAGGCTTTGGCCTACAGCTCTTAGGTGCCTCTGCCCTGAATCTGGAATTGAAAGTGTGGCTGTAGCCCTCCATGGCACTGTTAAAATTTGTCCTTCATTACCAGTAGCCTCGTCTCTGCAATCAGTACCATCATGATAGTGTGAATATGAGTCAGGCTCTGTATTAACCACTTTTTGTTTATCTCATTTAGTCTTCACAGTGGTTCCAGGGGAAGTTACTTTCCCCATTTTTCAAATGAAGAACAGGCTGGATTCTAGCCCACATCTCCCAGATTCTGGAACTTTTCCCTCAGGCCCAGTGATACAATCCTCAGGGTGGTTTGCTGTGGCTGTTTCTACCTTGCCATCACTTCTTTGGGATGGACAGAATGTTGTCTTGAAGCACAGGCCATCTGGGTTTGGCCTTGACTCTCTGGCAAATTTTTGCCTAGACTCTGTGGGCCTGGACTCTGTTCCTTGCCTCCCAACCTGGTGTCAGTTTCTGGCTCAAATACCCCACGCCAGGATGCTGCTCATACCTGAATTTTATAACACATGCCATTTGGGTCCCCCTGTGGGCATATCATTTCCACCTTCTGAACACTAGTTCTGGGCATCTCAGGTCCTGTTGGAGCCAAGGCTGGCTTTGCTACAACTCTTTGGGACCTTTGGAATCTGATTTGAAGTTGGCTCTATATTTTTCCAAATTTCCTTACTCATCCTCTGGGCATCCTCCTCTTTGCCACCCGCTCTGCTGTGAGCTCTCAGCACCATTCCCACCTGAGTTCACTTGGCTTCCGACTTCTGGAACCGGTGAAAAGAACATAGCAGAATATGGTGATCCAGCCCCAGACTGAAAGGTGACCCTGGGGTCAAGCCAGCAGGGGGCAGTGTCGGGGTTGCCCAACAGAGCTCCATAATTAATGCCTTTTGTTTTAGTCCTGTGTTGCTTTCCACTCTCACTTATTTCTTTGCTGTGGAGAGCACTTGAGCACAGAACCACAGGGGAGAGAAGCCTTTTCACCGAGGCGGCCCAGAATTGTTCTGCCTCTGCTCCTCTCAGGATTTGGTTGTTTTCCATCTTAATTATGCTCTTTGCATCAGTGGCTGGCGGGCACACAACCTTTAAAGGAGTTTATCTTAAAAACCACTCTCTCCTGAGAGAAACAGTTTTGTGGGGGAACTGTGAGACTTCCAGGGATGTGTGTGTGTGTGTGTGTGTGTGTGTGTGTGTGTGTGTCTAGGCAGTGTGGGTGTGGTAGTGATTGCTTTTCCCATAACCTTGGGAAAGTCAGAGCTTGCTAGCACAAACTGGGGCTACTTATATTCCTCATAGCCTTGAGTATCATCAGCATGCAGACTTCTTACTATACCACTATCAAGTCTACTGGGGATAGTGTTGATATTGTGAAGGGGAGCCAGAACTTGTCATTGGGTTAAACGGGTGACAGCACCACGAATTTAGCTTACATTTGACTAACTTAATGACTAACTGTAACACATTCTTTTGGGTTAAGACTCTGAAGATTCCTGACTGAATGCAGATGTCATCCTCTAGAAATAACCACTTATAATGATCAACCATTCACATTTTAGTGTAAATTAACTCTTAAATGACTCAGTTGCCAAGTGCAAGAGCTTCCCATATCTAGGAGAACTATTAGACAATCCATTCATTTACCCTTTGATTCATTCATATGAGAATTTTTTTAAAGCTGTATATTCTGTCCTATACAGGGAGACAGAGAGAAGGAGAAGATCTGGCCTCTTAGGAACCTAGAATCCCGCAGGAAACAATAGGTATATTGAAAATAAATTATAGTAAGGTGCCAGAACAGGTGTCATAGACATAGCTGCACACTGATATTAAATGGAGCGGGGTTAGATGGGACTGAGATTAGCTCCAAGAAGGAGATGAGATGTACACTTGATTTTTACTCTTGAAATTGCCCAGATGAGATTGGCATGATTAAATTCAGATGAATACTATAGAATAAATATTGCAGAAAGAAAAAATGGGTGGACTACAGGAACTGAAGAAAGCAGAAAGCTTGCATTGAATGTAAGGGGATATCAACTGTGTAATTCTGCAATGATGATGCAAAGAGAAAGCCCTGCTTCTTCTTTCCTGCCTAACTGCCTGACATTCTCTCCAGCAATGTTCATCTCTGGCTTGAATTTTCTAGCTCCCACTCAATTCCCCCATTCGTTTTGTGGGTGGGAATAATTCTCTGCCTACACCTAGTAGGTGCTTAATAAATGTATTGAATCAGTGAACAAATCAATCATAAATAGATAGTCTTGAGCATATCTGCTAAGCTGAACTATTTCAGAGGCCTCGGTTTGGATTCTTCTGGATTAAAGTTGGTTTATCTTAAACCTGAACTGGAAAGGAAAGGATATTCTAACAATAAATGCTGTGTTTCAATTGCTGGTCAATGTTCCCATATCTCCGTCTGTCATGATCATTCACACAGTCTCACTCAAATTCAGTCAAACACAGAAATTATTTATTTTGCCATTTTATGTGGTTATATGCTACGGAACAGCCAAACTAAAAAGATGTTACCCTTGCTTCCTGAGAACTTAAAATTAGTCATTAATTTTATATGGTGAGTAGTAAGGAATTTCCCCAGAAAGAAAGAAATTTTAGAACTGTAAATGTCACCCAAAAGGTGTACAATTTGGATTTCTTTACTATATATCATTGTTGTGATACCTTCTTAGGTTATAGCTTTCAGAAGGTGAACCATCTGAGAAGAGGGTTAGACATTCCTGACCCTTGTGTAATACTCTTTCTGGCCATGGGTCCCTCTATTCAGCTATAGGCCAGGCAGAGGAAGGGCCCCCAATACAACACAGGCACCAGGGGCTCCTGGAGGGATGCAGTGACTGTTCTCTTGGAATTCCATGGGCCTAACCTGGTCTATCCTAAAACTCCAGGATGTGACTGAATATTCAGTCCCACTGCTTCTACAAAAGGCCCTACCAGTGGGAACTCAGCCTCCAAAGGAGTTTCCTGTTCTGGAGATCTGGGGTCCATCCATGTCCTTGATCTGGAGCTCTAACCTTCAGCTCAGTTCCCAGCCGCATATGAGGAATCTGGGACTGAGACTAATACTAAGATGCCTTTGTAATCTGTACTTCTCTCTCCCTGTTTCTCACTTATCAGGAAGGCAGAATGTTTAGACTTCTGCCAAACTCTCAAGAAGTCGACCTTCGAATCTGCACTGTCATTGACTCAGGACTTTCCCTGCCCATCCAATGGCCAAGCCAGGAATCTGGACTGACTGTTGCAAGGTGCCAGGAAAAGGTGGATGATGGCTTCCCATATACCATGATGATGACAACAACTGTGCCATCCCTCCAGTCTGCTCTATCTGAGTGATTATGAAGAGAATAAAGCAGATAACATTGAGCTTTGTGATGGCCCTATAGTTCAGTCAACGTCCAGCACAACAGAATTAGAGGCAGCAAGTTGAAGAAACATTGAAGAAACAATGGACAAAATCAGACCCAGCCCAAGAGGTGAGGGCAGGGTTACTGGTGCTGGACAGAAGATGCTCAGGTGGAGTGGAACAACTTTTAGGACTGGAACAGCATAGACCTCAAACCAGGAGAGTCAGGTGGAAAGAGGACAGCTGAACATAATACTCATGCCTGAAATCTTGGCAGGTAAGCCCTTCCCAGTCATACTAAGGGGATGATAAATAAAGTGACATTTTATCAAGTCCTATTGTTGGGGTGGGTAGCTCTTTTCTGGGCTAGATCCAGCTTTCTCTTTCCCCAGAAAATGAGAATTGTGGTTGAACCAGGGTTAGCAGTTAGGGGCTAGGGCAAGAGTGTGGTTTGCACCCCACTCCACTGCTTCCTGACCTGGTGTAGGCCTAGCACATCTCTGTGTGGTTTCCAGGCCTCCTTCTCATAGCAAGCCCTGCCCATCTGTTGCAGCCTCACCCCGTTTGCCTCTGCCTAATCCTTTCTGTATCCACCGCAATCTGGGACAGCATCACTGTAACTTAGATTAATTAGTGATTTTTCTGCAGGTGACTCCAATTTTCTCATTATGCTAGTATTTGCCTCCTTCTGTGTGTTTTTTTTTTTTTGGATGGAGGTCTTGGGACTGGTGCACAGTAGGTCCTTTGTCTGTCATGTTTGTTGATTGATGGTTCAATGTCTCCTCTCCATACTACACCACTCACACACCTCCTCCAGCCCACTAATTTCTCATGACAGTTGGGGGGTGGGGTTAAATTTACCTTTTCTGTCTTCCATTAGAACTGTGCTTTGGTGTTGATTTTTTAAGCTGTGTTTTTGGTCACCTGAACTGACCCCAATGTATAAAAAATGCCAATAGTACCATGTACCTCCTGGGTATAGAATTAGTTTTATCTGTGTATCATATTTGTAGTTTCCTTTGGGTCATTTTTCTGGTAGTAACATATTTGAAGACCTAGCCAGGCATGGTCTGGGACCATTGGGATGAGGAAGACCTAGTGTGAATAAGATTCAGTGCTGCCCATGGGGGGAATGAGAACAGAGGCTCGGGGCCACTATGCTACCCATGGGAAGTTCCAGAAGGAGATTCAGGCCTGTGAGTAAAACTCAGTGGCACACTGGCCCAATAGTCACAGGCCATGTTTCAGTCATAGGGGCTGAGTCAGCAATGGGTACTGGGACAAGTAACACTCATGCATAGAAATGGAAAGTGTCTCAAGGCACTGAGACAGCCAATAGTGAGGGACACACCCTTTGGCCAAGAGCCAAAAAGCATTCCATCCTGGGAGGGACTGGGATGGCTTTCTTCCTTCCCTCCTCCTTCATTTTCTTCACCAAAAAATTAATGAACATTCCAGTAGCTCCGTTGGGTCCTGGGACAATCTGGATACAAACAGATGATATTCTTTCTTGGAGCTTGGAAGGGAACAGACTAAAACTAATGAAGAAAATTATGAAATAATTATAAATTACTAAAAGATCTTTGAAAGAAAGAGTGCATAGAGAAGAAATAATTGGTTGGGAGTGTTGGAGAAGCACTTAAAATATGGAGAACAGAATTTAGCATGGGTGGCCAAGAAAGCCAAAACTTGAAAGGTGAGGTGGAGCTGGCAGGTTTAGAACACAGAAGAGAGAAACCCAGTAGAGAGAACAGCATAGGTAGAGGTCCCGACTAAAAGATCTTTGAAAGAAAGAGTGCATAGAGAAGAAATAATTGGTTGGGAGTGTTGGAGAAGCACTTAAAATATGGAGAACAGAATTTAGCATGGGTGGCCAAGAAAGCCAAAACTTGAAAGGTGAGGTGGAGCTGGCAGGTTTAGAACACAGAAGAGAGAAACCCAGTAGAGAGAACAGCATATGTAGAGGTCCCGACTAGGTGTATGGGACAAAGCTCCAACCACCTGAGCCATCAGGCCAGGACAGAAGCTTTGTTTATTAATTAGGTGCCTGGTCTGGGCTTCATTTAATTATTCCTTCTGTCCTTTACTTATTTGTTTTTCCTCCTCCTTCTCCTCCCTGTCTCCCTCCCTCTCCTCCTCCTCTTCTGCTTCCTCCTTCTCCTTCTCCTTTTTCTATGATCTGTGTGTCAGGCCCTGTCTCAGATCTGCTGAGTAAGTTGTGGACCTTACCATCAAGTAGTTCATGTGATAGCACGGGGGCTACACAGACAGCCACCTGTAGTTTAGGGTGGTCAGATTTTCAGAGGAAGTGTTTCTGATGAGAGACAGAAGAGGCCAGACCAGCAAGTAGGTCAGGGAATGAGCGTTTCGATGTCTGAGCTGAGTCCTGAGGAATAGGAAAGTGAGGACGGGCATTCATAGAGCAGAATGGGAACCAGGCACACGTGTGAGGCTAGCAGACATTGGATGCTAAGCCTTAAAATGTGGGACTGGGCCTGCGATCACCCCTCTGCTTCAGGCCATGCTTGGTCCCGAGTTCCAGGGCTGGGTTGGGCTAGAATGCACAGTGGTGATGGCAGGAATCAAGGGGCCAGCAGTGGGAAGGAATGGGGATGCGGCTGGGTCTAATAGGGACAGCAGACAGTCCTGGTGTCTGCGTCTGCACCCTCTGCCCAAGGCTCTGCAGCTTGTGCCATGCGTCTCCCATCAGACCACGGACCCTGAGTCATAGAGTCTGTGCTGGCAGACACCGCAGCAGAGCCCCAGGACCTCTTTGCTAGAAATAGGCTCTCAATTCCCCCAAACAGATTGTGTCCTGAGGGCCGAGGGGTATGAGTGTGTCGTTCACTGCGCTCTCTCTCCATGTGCTGGGGATGGAGGTGGGGCAAGAGAGAAAGACTCAGGAAATGTGTAAATTTATCCTGGCCTCGCCTCAAGGAAACCCAGTTACCACCAATCCATCAAAAATGAATTTGAGTTTGGATAACATTAGCGTTTAAGGCAATGCTCTTCTCTTGTATTGATTCTCTGTGGGTTGAGATGGAAACACTTTTAGAAATGTCGTCTTCGGTTTCTTTAATCTGCGTGGCTCAGGGAGGAAAAGGCTGTTGTCACTCGTGCTAATAACCACGAGGAACATGATTCTAAAGTGCTTAGCTGGAAAATGAATTCCAGAAGCCAGCCCTGGTCGGGCCTCCAGGGGAGTTATTTCCTCAAAATTCAGTCTTTTTCTCTCCTTCAAGGGAGTTGCCTCAGGTGCAGAACCACTTGGGAAATAAAAACTAACAAGCCCAAGTGAGGATTCCCAGAAAGGGAGGAGTCAGCTTGGGGTGGGGTCCTCATTGTCAATTTCAGGGTGAGGGGAGAGATGTGTTGGATGGAAAACGGAAGAAGAAAGGTTTGTAGCATGGGGCACTGCTCAGGGAAGGGAGGGTCTATGGGGCAGCTAAGTCTGGGTGTCTAAATGCAGGGAGGCTGGCTACCCCCAAAGGGAGCTCTGGTCCTGCTAAAGGATTTCATGTCTCTTTGTAGTTGGGGCTGAGCTTCCTGAAGACCCAATGGTTGAAGCCTTGTGTCCTACCCACTGACTGCAGGAGAGAAAGGCAGGGAGGTAAAAACTGGGAGAGAATGGAGGTCAGCAGCCCTTTTCCATCAGAACTCACCGTTTTGCCCCTGGCAACTAGCAGAGCCCTTGCGGGTGTTTGTATAAATGTGAGCTATATTTGCATGAAGTGTTGGCATGGTTTGCAGTGTCTTCCAGAGGAGCAACCTGTCCCGTGGCCTTTTCCGTTTGTCACCTTAGGGTTGCCACTTTTCACCTCTCTTCCTTCTTACCACCCACTTGTCTTGACCCAGATCTGGGGACCAGAGTGTGGGAGGGTGATGACAGCTGGGTGGACCTGTCTTCCCAGCCACTAAGAGGGTCCAGGTTCTGCCTCCCTCAGGGAATTCCCTTCCCTTTCCTCTTCCCAGGCCTCTGTCAGCCTTTCTGGGGCAGCCATGCGCCTCCAGAGCACACCTTGTTCTCACCAGAAGTGATTTGGTTCTAACAATTATGATCCAGGTCTCCATCAGTTGTCTGCCTTTGGGCATGGCCGTTGTGCATGGTAGACTCAGACCTCAGCATGCAAACAGGAGCCGGAGGTCTGGGGAGTAGGCCTCTCCTGTTGCATTGTTCCGACTCTAAGGTAGATGTGAGATGCTCAGTTCACATTAGGCACTGGGGTTTATCTTACATCAGGTGAGGCCATGCAGGCACATGTGGAACCCCTGGGACAGGAACTTAGGAGAGCAGGGCTGGCTGAGGCTGTGGTGGATTGGGCTGGGGGTCTTTCAGATTCTAGGGCAGCTCTGGTGTCATCTGTCTGCTTGTGCTGAGGAAATCTTACGTGGTCCCCTGCTTCTAACACTGCAGTTTTATGTTGGTGTGTCCATTTGTCCTCCTGGCTTAAGGCTTCTGATGTCTAGTGCAGTGCCTGGTGCATTCTTAACACCCAATAACCATTGGTGGAATAAGTGTGTACTGGCTAGGCCACCATGAAAATATATTTTGTCCACCTACCTAGATTATATGGCTATAGGAACCCTATTTAAAAACTCTCTGATACCTAAGAACCAGCTAGACAGTTGGAGATTATTAAATACTCTGCTTAGTAATAAACCGAGAAATAGAACAGAGACATTAGAGGGTATGACCTACCAGCCTTCCTAACGGTAAAGGACTTCAGGTCAGCTTGTCTAGTAGGAGATAATTAGACATTTGAGTGAGGAACCTGAGCATGTGGGATAAGGGACTGAAGAAACAAAACAATATCTTATTCCAGGGCCCTCGCAGGCAGAGCATAGGCCCACTTGACTAGAAGGAGAAAAACGACCCTCTTAAACCTCATTAACTCAAACTCTACTAATTTAGAGTAAGCAATCACTCAGACCCACAGAGCTTAGTTTTGCTTTTCCAGTTTGAAAAATGTATCTGTAAAGTTAGTGAGCTGTGTCAGAGGGAAGCAGGAAGTGGGTGTGGGGAAAGCATCCAGCTGATCACTGACCACCAAGCATAGTCCCAGTTTCAGTGTTCAAAACATCCTCCCTGATTTCCTGTTCCGTAGGGGCTCAGGCCCCTCTGTCTGCGTCACCTCTCCCCCACCCCCATCATAGCCTTTACAGAGTCAGCAGACTGGGGAACCCTGGAGGACAGTGGCCCTGGTGCCTATTCTCTGTATCTCCAGTTCAGAGCCTGCTTAATAAATGTTTGTTGAGCAAATAAATAAAGCAAAGCTTCCACCAGAGTCTTTACATGAAAATGATACTGTGTTTATTTCAAACAGGCATTATCATAGGAATAAGGTTTTGTAGTTTTTAGCCAAGTCCTGGACAAATTTGGTCTCTCAAACCTAGTATTACCACTATAGAGTCAAAATTGAAACAGCAACTCGATGATAAGATGAAAGCCCATAGCTTTTGCGTAGTTAACCTATTGCTAATTATGTACTTAATGTTGTGTTGCACTTTCTTACAAAGGTGTCTACCCCATCCCCCTTACTCTAAAATCCAGGTCATGAAGAAGGAAATGAATAAATGAGTGAGTGAGTGACTGACTGACTGAATGAATGAATACCTTGTGTGGTTCAGGTCCTTCATCTCATGTTGTGGCCAGGTTGCCTCCTGGTGGGATTGGGTGCACAAAGGGAAGCTATGAATGGGATTTAGTGTCATGGACAGGCCCAGGTAGGTAGAGGACAGCTCTGAATGGGTAAACATAGGGCAAGGGAGGGTGGAAGGCCAGCTTTGCAAAAGAGACCTTATGGTGAAGTGCTGAGGAGCAGCTAGATAATGTCCTGGCAAATAGCCTCAGGGAAGTCCTATAAAAGGCAGGAGGAGGGATCATGTGTCAGCAAACCAAGGACCTAGCCAGCAGGTCGCATCCTAGGAACATTGGCAGGTCTCAGGGTCCTGACCTTATGCTCACGGAGCTGCTGTAGTTCAAGGCTAGGAACCCAGTCCTGGAGGTGTAGAGTACAGTGCATGTCTTTAGGTGCAAAGATAAGGACATGGATGAGTTTACCAGAATCAAGATGGGTATTATGTGGTCTCAAGAATAAGTTGTAGCCCAGTTACTAGTACTGGGACATGAAGCCAAAGCCAGACTGGGGCAGAGGTGACTTGGAGCTGAGTTCTCTGAATAACAGTCTACAATTCATTCAATTCCCTTTAGTAGTAACATATCTTTAGAGAAGAGCTGAATGGAGCAGAGTGTAGTAAAGGATTTCTAGGCATCAGAAGTGGGACAGTGCCAGAATTGGGAAACTAGTCAAATTGGACAAACCCTTCTGCTGAGGACTAGAAAAGATGAACAACTACAACAGACTGGGGCAGAGGTGACTTGGAGCTGAGTTCTCTGAGTAACAGTCTACAATTCTTTCAATTCCCTTTGGTAGTAACATATCTTTAGAGAAGGGCTGAATGGAGCAGAGTGCAGTAAAGGATTTCTAGGCGTCAGAGGTGGGATAGTGCCAGAATTGGGAAACTAGTCAAATTGGACAAATGCTTCTGCAGAGGACTAGAAAAGATGAACAACTACAACAAAAAGAAACAGTTTGAAGATATTGGAAATCTAACAAAATTGTGAAGAATTTCTCAGGAGAAGATAAAAATCCAGAGATGTAGCATTGGTAAGTTACTTTCAACTTGGGTTGTGACTTTGAAAGGGTATATACTCTAGGTATAAAGATGAAAATAAGTAAAGGATCCCTCTCAAGACTTCAGTCTAACTTGAGTCATTGGATGGCCCAGAAATTCTTGATATCTGAAACTGGATTAAGTTAATCCAAGATTGTTATTATTCTCAAGTGCATGGCAAAAGCAAGTAAAAATCCACATACGGAAATACCAGGCACAGACTTTTAAATAATTATATTTACATTTTTCAAACAATTAAAACAAGATGGAAATTTTAATAGTGAACAATAAACTATGAAATTGATATACTGTATTTAAAAATTAGTTATATAGAGATTGTTGTAAAATACTCTAAGTTAAGAACTTTATGGAATGGTTTACTTGAGATTAGACTTAATTGAAGAGAGAATTAGTTAATTGGAATATAGATCAGAAGAAAATATCCAGAATGAAGCCTAGTCATATCAGAGGTGAAAACAACAACAGAAAAAAGGGCAAGAGACAGAAAAAAGAGTTATATATTGTACCACATGTTTAATTGGATTCACAGAAATAGAAGAGAGAATAAGATACAAGAGGAATATGATAAGATCCTCAACATCATTAATCATCAGGAAAATGCAAAACAAAACCTCAATGAGATACCACCTTACACCTATTAGGATCTCCACTATATACTAGTAAAAAAACAAAACAAAATAAGTGTTAGTGAGGATGCAGCAAAATTGGAAGCCTTACACACTGTTGATGGGAATGAAAAATGATGTAGACACTATGGAAAACAATGTTGAGATTCCTCAAAAAATTAAAAATAAAACTACCATCTGATTAATCAATCTAACTTTGAGATATTTATCCAAAGCTATTAAAATTAGGATCTTGAAGTGACACTTTGCATTCTCATGTTCATTGCAGCAATATTTACAATAGCCAAGATGTAGAAGGAACTAAATGTCCAATGATGCACTAATAAAGGAAATGTGGTATATATACATACAATGGAATATAATTCAGCCTTAAAAAAGAAGAAAATCCACCCTAGCTGGTTTGGCTCAGTGAATAGAGCCATTGGCCCACGGACTGAAGAGTCTCGGGTTAGATTCTGATCAAAGGGCACATACTTCGGTTGCAGTCTAGCCTGGTCAGGATGCATACGGGAGGCAACCGATCAATGTGTCTTTCTCCCTGTCTCTCTCCCACCCTTCCACTTTCTCTAAAAATCAATGCAAAAATATCCTCAGGTGACGATTAACACACACACACACACACACACACACACACACATACACACAAAGGAAGAAAATCCTGTCATATGAGACAACTGGGATGAACCTTGAGGACATTATATGTTAAGTTAAATAAGCTAGTCACAGGAAGACAAATACTGCATGATTCCATTTATATTAGGCATCTAAAGTAGTCAAACTCATAGAAACAAAGTGATTGCCAGGGTCTCAAGGGAAGGGAAAATGGGGAGTTTCTGTTTAGTGAGGACATTATATGTTAAGTTAAATAAGCTAGTCACAGGAGGACAAATACTGCATGATTCTATTTATATTAGGCATCTAAAGTAGTCAAATAGAAACAAAGTGATTGCCAGGGTCTCAGGGGAAGGGAAAATGGGGAGTTTCTGTTCAGTGGGTATAAAGTTCTAGTTATGCAAGTTGAAAAAGTTTTAGAGATCTGTTGTATAACATTATGTTCATAGTTAATAATTTTCTACTGTACACTTTAACAATTTATTAAGAAGGTAGATGTTATGTTAGGTACTATTACTACCCCCCAAATCATCAAACCACATCTGAGTCTGACTTTGTGAAGGAGATGGGAAGAAGATTGGGTGAAAGTGTCCTAGATTAGTTTAAGGAGGTTCTAAAAAGTCACAGAGTCCTTGAGCTCAAGTCAGTAGAGTTAAACTATTAGGAGTTGGACTTGTGTTCAACTTAGTCAGACTTGTTCATTTGAAGTGTACTGTGTGTAAAAGGGGCCCTGTCACATGCTGGACAGTCAGACTTGTGTTCCCTGTAAGTCCAGCATTCTCATGGCTGCCAGGGCAAAGAAGGAAAGGGCAGGTGGGATTCTGTCCCTAGTGCCTCTCCAGGTAGGGAACTGTAAATGCCGGCTAACTTCCTCTTTGCCCCTCTGCATTGTAATCTGATTGTTTCCCTGCGTATCTTGTTTTTCATGTGACAGGGATCTCTCTTAGGAACCTGTTCTTTATCTCTGCCAGATCATCCATGAAGTTAACCTGTCATTAAAGCTGCAACCCTATGATCTTAGCTGCCCACATCCTGCCAGCGTTGGTGAGGCTCTCCTGAGGTTCCTGGTCTAGGTGCACACCAAAGCATTCCGGGAGTTAGACTCTGAGGCAGAGAGGGAGGCTCTCAAAGGCAGTGTGGAAGGCCTGCACTGTTTCTTTCTGACAATGTAGCTGCTGAGACCATGTGCCATGGTCGGGTCAGAGCAACCCCAGAATCCGTCCTGGGGAGATTGCACCTGGCTCTGTTCTAGAAGAGAAGGGAAAGGAAGTCTAGGTTCTGAACATTGGTTCTGGTATGTTTTTTTTCTCAGTTCCCTGAGCCAGCCCCATTGAATATAACATTCCCTTTTGGACCTCAACAATTCCCTGTACCTGTCTCTCCCTACCTGCCCTCTGGAGGGCTCCTGATGTCTGGGAGCAGGAATCATACATTTTTCTTCTCTTGCCTCCACACAGGGAAGGCCATAGAACCTTCCCTTTTTCCTCCTCCCAACTTAGCCCTCATTTCCCTCAACGCTCACTTGAATCCTCTTCCAGGAAGCATTTCTGGCTTACTTCAATCAAAGCTTGTCATCCCCATGGCCTTGTAGTATGTCCGCATTACATAGGGTCTCTGTTGTTGTCTGATCATTTCCCTGTGTGTCTTGCCTTTCATTAGATGGGGAGCTCTCCCAGGAATCTGTTCTTTATCTCTGCCAGACTGTCCAGCATGTGACAGGGCCCCTTTTACACACAATACACTTCAAATGAACAACCAACAGGACTCAGTGGGGTCAAGATTGAAACTGATGGTTACCTTCCAAGTCTGGTTGGGAGAATTACATGAAGAGAAACCTCTAGAAGCAAAGCTAGTTTTAGGGGAAGATATAAACATAGTCAACATGAGGCACTTGAGAAGTCTGTGGAACATGCAGGTGGAGAGTCCTACAGCAAGAGGGCTACCAATGTGGGAGTCCTCATTATGGGGTGGAGATTTTTACTCTTACTAACACGCATTTACTCAACATAGCATTGGCCCACTCTTGAAACACTTGGGAGCAGGTATCAGGCAAAACGGTCTCCTCAGAGAGTAGCTAATCTCCGCAGAAGATGAAGCATGAATGTGCTAAACAATAACCCAAGATCATTTAAATAAAAGTCCAAGATAACAGAAGTGATGTGCAACCCAGTGAGAGATACAGGGAGGAAGTCCTACTTGTCCAAAGAAGGAGAACACATTTTAGGCTGGGGAGATCCAAGGTACAAATATATGCTGATCTTTAAAATTGGGAGCAAAGAGGAGAAAATCCCAGGTAAGTGCAATTCTTTAGCAACATGTGAAGGTGGGAGTGTGCAAATCAACTTTGGACATTTTCAGAAATGTCCAGGAGATTCCACTTACAGGGAGCATCCAGGGTAAGGCCATAGTTACACCAGGGAGCCTCACCTATCTGACTTTAACATATCTTTGTAAGAAGTGGCAAAGGTGCCTGGGCTAGAATGCATGGACTGGGCCCCAATGCTGCACCACTACTAGTAGTGTGACCTTGAAGAAGACATTTAATCTTCCCGAGTCCCTGTTTCCCATTTGCAAAACCAATTCCTGTCTATGTTAAAGGAGTTTTGTGAAGAACCAAAGAGAAAACATTTTTTAAAAGTCCTCTAAACATAGCAGTTCATGGATGTTGGTTATTATCACTATTTCTGGCCTCTTTAATATACACAGTGCCTTCTCCATTGTTTGAATTCCTAAAGCCATTTAATGCTTGTATCATTAATTTTGACCTCCCTGAACCACATGTTATTATCTCTTAATTGTTTCATGAGTGTGTAGGAGCTTCTTAATTAGATAAAAACTCACTGTGGGCAAGGGTTTCATCTTAGACCTTCATTGAATGCTCAGAATATTGTGAGCACACACTAGGTGATCAAAATATTGCTGCAATGATGGATTTTTATATCCACGATGACCAAAGTAATCCCAAAAGATTTCCCAGGGGAAGTAGATTTCGGGTTGACATTGACGGATGGGTAAGTAACGAAAGATAATGTTCAAGAGGCAGGATGGCCGGTGAGGGGACTGATGTGAGCATAGTGGCAGGTTTCTTTTTTTAAAAAACTTTTCCGGATGACTGATTCCTCTAGAACATTCCATCAGGTTTTGAAGTCATTTATCACCCTGGTGCTTTGTGAGAAAACCAAGTGAAACAAAACCAAAAGAGAAAATATCCATTCAGCAGCTGGACAGCTCAGTTATTTTTAGGGACAGGAGAAGAAGCCAGTGCTTGGGACTCAGCAAAACATCCCACTCTGTTTGGGGTTGACCCAGTCCCTGGAAATGCACGGGTCTAAGCATTTTCTCCACTGCATCTCTCTAGCACATGTGTATTTGAAGGGAAACTCTATCCATCTGTTTCTAATTCATTTACATTGAAGTCATCAAAAAAGCTGTTGATGCATTCTTTGCCTAGCCAAGTTCTCCATGAGTTTTCAGGAAACCCGAATATACTGCCGAGTTCTTTCTGGTATCTCAAGGTTATTGGGTTTTGTCTTCACTGAGAACTCAAGGAGAGTGGAGAATGCTCTGAATTGGCCTCATCCCAAATCTGTAAGCTCTGCTCTGCCTTTGTGGAATGTCAGTGGCTCTCAGAGTCTGACCAGCTTGGAGTGAGAACAAAGTAAAAGGCAAGCCTGAGGTCTCAGATCTCCTCTCCTTGCTCCAAGCAGAAGCTGAGGATGGCCCAGGAGATGGAGAAAAGTGCTTTAGAGGCAATTTGGCCATTAGACTAATTATGGGATAAAGAGAGTTTTAATTCTAGGTACTGTGTGACCTTGGGCAAAAAAAGTTCCTTTTCTATTTTTTAATTCCCCCAAAATAGTAGGAGAATGATACTGCAACTTTTGATCCATTTTCTAGAGATGGCTTGCATGGTTGGTATGTGGCTTGTGAAGTAAAGATATCACATTAAGAAATTATTGTTTTCCAGACACCCAGACAGCAGTCCTAACCCCCTTGAATAGAGTGTGTTCTGGGTATCCCGTCTCTAGTACTGAGCATGGACAAAGCTGAACCATCTATCCTCATTCATTCTTACGTTTGGTGAGTCCTTAGTGATGGTTACTGACTCACTGAATGGGTTTGATTGTTGATAGCTGAGTTCCCCAGCCTCTTCATTCAATAAATACACTTGGGCAGACCTGGAAGGAGAGTTGTGTCCCTGCCAGTATAGACATAGGTAATACCCAGTTGGAGGAGATACATGTATGCACTTTCCAGAGAATTGAAAGCTAAAATGAAACTTGGGAGCTCACAACCCTCCTCTTTATTTTAAATATGAGGGAGGTTGGGCTCCAAAAGGCAAGGTAATGTGCCTAGTACTTGTCAGACACTGATTTTATGCCAGTCCTGTGCTAAGTGTGGTCATATTTAGTAGCACTGAATGGAAGATATAATATTATTCCCATTTGGCAGATGAAGCAATGTGTGAAAAGGAGGCTGATAACTGGCCAAACTCACTTAGTGAGCGAGTTATGACCTAGAATTTGAATTCAGCTCTACTACCTTCAAAGGCCAGTTGACACTCAGCTAGCTAATGAGGAACCAGAACATGGCCCCCTGGATTTCCCAGTGAAAGAATAATTTGGAATGTAGAATTCGAGTTGTACCTCTAGTTTACATGCCTTGCCTCTACAGCACCTCCCACTGTTTGGTTGATCCACCAAGGGGTTAGCTGCCTGGGGAGAAGAGCCCAGTGGCAGAGGTAGAGAGGGTGATGAGAGGGTAAAATGGGGTGAGGGGGGCTGAATCTTCCCCTGAGGAGACTGTGGATGGTAGTTCCTGTGGGTGGCCTCCAAAGACTCTGTGTGGCCACCACGAGAGAGCAAGTGAGCTAAGATTTAGAAGCTAGGGACAGTAATGACCAGTCAATTCAAAGGAGGACCACTAGAGCACCACACCTGTCAAACTTTATATCTTTTATATTTATCTTTTTTTGCCCCAACACACCAAGGGTAGAGGGTAGAGTAGAAGATGTCCAAAGAGTAGACCAAGCTCCCCCTCTCATCTGCTCATCCTTTGGGCCAGAGCCTGGCCAGTGCTGGGGGAAGGGAGGAGATGATGCCTTATTGGATATATGATGGAGTTCTTAACAAGGCTCAGATCATCTGTGCTTTTAATAATTGGAAGTGATAAACCAGCAGCAAGATATGCCTGTATTGTCATTATGTTTGGGAAAGGGGATTCGACAGAGCCTCTTTGAAAATAGGGATTGGAGAAGAAGCAAATCATTTCACGTCTGTGCCCCATGAGTTCCAACTCTTCAGTGGGCTGATTATCTTCCTCTCTTTTTCCATCTATCAAATGGAGGGAATGTGAAATGGAGTGTGTCCTTAGGTAAGAACCCTCCTCTCCTTTGGAGCACTTTTGCTTGTGTTTGCACGCCCTGCTTTTAGCCAGAAGAACAAGACCCAAATACTGCCAGGTAGGCTCTTCTTCCCAGATGAGCTACTCAGCACCAGAACGTCCACACAAGGAAAGGAGGGAGAGAGGGCTGGAGAGAGAGAGAGAGAGAGAGAGAGAGAGAGAGAGAGAGAGAGATGGGAGAGAGAACCTGGAAGGAATAAGGTGTAAGGGACAGCAGCGGAGGGGAGGTGAGAAATGCAGCAAAGGGCAGAGAAAGAGGTGGGAAGAGTAGAAAGAGCAGAAGGGAATGAGAGAGGCAGGGAGAAGACTGGAGTGGAAGGGCAAGAAGGGGGTCGGGCAGGAGGCATGGGTTTTGGGGTCAGAGCTGGAGCAGCTTCCTGCCAGGCCTGCTGGCCAGCCAGCTGCTGGAACATCTGCATCCTGGTGGGGGTGTTTCCAAATGGAGCTGCCTCTTCTCTGGACTTCTGCCCCACACATTTGTGTGCCTGCCCAGTTATGCCCCTGACAAAGTGCTTGCTTTTCCTCTTACTAATCAACCACCTGTGCCCAAATAGCTAAATTAGCTCTGGACATGGGCAGTGGCTTAGCTATTGGGAAACCCTGGGGTCAGCCAGGGGCAGAAGTGTTTGTTCTTGGACATGATGATGCCAGGCACAAGAGGAGCTGACTGGCTGCACCAAGGCTGCCCTGCCCGCCTCTTGAATAACTGAGTTTATGAAAAGAACCAGGAAATTGGAGTCAGAGCTGGGGGACAAAGGCACTGTGTGGGAGTGAGGGCTGGGGGACAGAGTCACTGTGTGGGAGTCGGGGTTGGGGGACTGAGTCACTGGGCGGGAGTCGGGGCTGGGGCACCGAGTCACTGTCATCTTGGTGAGCTGTGAGTCTTCTTGAGTGTCCGTTCTGTCATCGGGGAAGTAAGGGGCTGAGTCTTTTATGATCATTTTGGATCTTAGTGTAGCATTCTTTGCTATCTGGTTCCTGCATTTGGTAGAGAGAGTTCAGATGAAAGTTGAAAGCTGTTACCCTCTCGTCAATGCCTTTCATCTTTCTGCAGCATCACAAGCCTGTGGTGTGGTCCTACCAGGGGGGTCCCTGCAGTGATACCTTCCTGGGGGTGCCAGATGGTTTGCCATGTCAGGGCCAACCTTCAGCCCCAGTAAGGAGGAAACACTTGTCCTCCAGGCATCCCCAGCTTCTATGGTGTCCTCTTAGTTTCTTTTGGGGTCCCCCATCCCCAGGTGTCACCCTCAGGCATCCGCCCCACTCTGCCTCTCAGGTAACAGATAATTAATCTCTGCTAAGCTGCCACAATACCTGGAAGGTTCCAAGTGCTAATTTGATGAAAAGAGGTCCTTGTTCAGCTCTTTCCCGGGACATCTCACTTTTAAAGGCCATTCTGCTCTTTCCCCAGTTGGCTGTTCTCCTGGTCCTTCCTTTTCCTACCCTGTCTCCTTCTTTCCCCTGATCCCAATGTACTTGAGGAAGATGTCCTTGGGGACAAGAATCCTGGGCAGTGGGGCCTCACTTATGTGGGGTGGGAGGTAATCTCAGGGGACCTGCTCAGCCCCATGCTTGTCTAGTGGGAGAAGCCTGGATGATGCCATAACTCAGCTCCTGTTGTTGGTCTCATCCTAGAGGAGCCCCTGTAATTGAACTTCCAGGTTTGGCCACAGCGAAACTGCTGGTGAAGTCATTGTTCCAGGCCTAGCCAGTCCTTCCTGAACGTTCCTGCCCTAGTTGGGAGCCCTCCCTCCCTCAGGTTCTTTACTCTCACTCACCCTGCCAAGATCCTCTCAAAGGCAGTGGTGATGATGGGTGGGGTTAGAGTTCAGCCCTCCCTGCAGCATTGCACATTTATGACACTAAACGAAACTGACGAAGGTCCCCTCCTGGTATTCAGGCCTCTCAATCTATTCATGGCAGCAGGTTTAGGTTTGCATGGCCCCTTGAAATCACCCACTATTAGGCTCCTTTAGTTTTGGCTGCCTCAAAGCTCTCCACAGACCAGGAACTTATGGGTCCTCAGATGAGCAGTGGGACTTGGGGGGGAGACACTGAAAAGGTGTGTCTGAGCATTGAGGATGATCCCTGGTGAAGGAAGCAACTGTGGGATTCACCACCCCCAGGGGGCAGTGCAGGTGGAAATGTAATTAGATGCCACAGGGATATTTATATGAAATCATGAGATAAATCCCAAATATCAGAGTGGACCTGCAGGGCAGGAAGAGAATTGCTATTTGTTGAACTCCTACTTCTTGCCATTTCATAATTCATCCACCCCTTAAACCAATCCTACTATGAACATTGTGATGTCCCTTTTACAGATGAGGACACTGGGACTCAGGTGGATTATGAAAATAAGCCTAAGATTGCAGCACAGCAAATGGCAGAGTTGGGATTTTGAACCTGGGATTTTAAGAATTTGGAATGTTTGGATCCTGACTGCCTTGGGGCAGTGAGACGGGAACAGCCTGGCACTGCCTATCCTCTGCTCCCCGTGAGTTCCTCATTACTCACAAGTTGGATTCTTGCATTTCAAAGCCAGCTTCCAACTCAGCCCTTCTGAGAAGGTCACCCATTTTCCTTGTAACATCCTTTCCTTTCTACCACTGTATTGAGCTACTGCTGTGTGCACAGAAAGACCCAAGTCTTCTTCATGTGGGGCTCCTCTGCTCCCCGTGAGTTCCTCATTACTCACAAGTTGGGTTCTTCTTGCATTTCAAAGCCAGCTCCCAACTCAGCCCTTCTGAGAAGGTCACCCATCTTCCTTGTAACATCCTTTCCTTTCTACCACTGTCTTGAGCTACTGCTGTGCGCACAGGAAGACCCAAGTCTTCCTCATGTGGGGCTTCTTCCTGTGTTGGGAGCTCCTGGCTGGCACAGACAGGGTTTTCATAGTGTCACTCCCTGACCACTCTTGCTAATGTGCATGCTGATGGAGACACCGAGTGATGACTGTAGCAAAGCACCAGGGATTTCTCCCAGGCTCTCGTTTGCCTGTCTCTGACCTGAGCCAGCTTTTCTGAAGGTAGGGATTAGTATTTTCTGATCTTAGCTGTATTCTCACTGAAGATGCTTAGCTGTATTCTCACTGAAGACAGCAAAGTGCAGAAGAACATCTGGTTGCCCACATAGCCTGGTGCTGACACACAGTCCAACATCGCTGTGCTTGACACCAGAAACTTGCCGGTGTCCCTTCCTTTGCCCTCATCTGTGTACACCAAGTTCCCCTAGGACATGGTACTGGTGTAAATGGAGTCACATTCACTATGGCCACCTGCCATAGACTTGGTCTCTCATGTATTTTATGTCATCCTTCTACCAAGTCACTTAGCTTCAAGATGGCATTTCATATGCACTTTCCTCTAAGTCTGGTGAGAAGCCCTACCCATTGGGCATAGCTTACACAAGCATTGGGCACCCCTACTTCCTCTGGGTACTGCTGCCTCCTCTGCTCTAGTCCCATGTCTCACTTTAGCCCTGTCTTGATCTCAGCAAGCTAAAATGGGGAACCTGCTACTCTAACCCATGTGCCTCTTTGTCATCTCCTCTGTGCTCTTTCTGCCTCCAGGCAACTTTGTGCCCTTTCTCTAGCTGAGTGAGTGAGTAGAGATGTATGCCTGTGTCGTAAAGTCTGGTGGCATCTTCCCTCTGCTCCAACCAGCTAAATCCTACTCCCCTTCAAGTCCCATCTAAGCCTCACTGCCTTGAGAATCTTTTATTGTTCAGTCCTGCACCATAGCTCTCTCTGTTCAACTCCTACAACCCCTAATTACAACCACCTATACAGTCTTGTGACCATTTTACTTGTGCTATAGATGGAATATTTGTGTCCTTCCAAAATTCATTTGTTGAAACACACCCCACAATGTGATTGTATTTTTTGTGTGTGTATTTAGCAGTGTTTGGAATATTTGTGTCCTTCCAAAATTCATTTGTTGAAACCCACCCCACAATGTGATTGTATTTTGAAGTGGGACCTTTGGAAGGTGATTAGGTCATGAGGGTGGAGCTCTCACGAATGGGATTAGTGCCATTATGAGGGGCCCCAGAGCGCTCCCTTTTCCCTTCTACCATGTGAAGTCACTGCAATATGGCTATGAACCAGGAAGTGGGCCATCACCAGACACAAATCTTGGACTTTCAGCCTCCAGACTGTGGGCAACAAATTTCTGTTATTTCTAAACCATCCAGTTAATGGTCGTTTGTTGTAGCAGCATGAATGGACTAAGACAACCTGAAGTTGTTCTCTGCCTAGTGTTATTCCTTCCCATCTAGACTGGATGCCCCTCCTCGTCTTGGAGTATTTCCTTTGCTTCACTTGCTTCTAATAAAGCATTCATCCCTTGACAGGTGCTCAGCAAACCTATGATGCCTTATTGGGCACAAACAGGGACATAGCTGATGTGGGGCTGGGAGGTCCCAGCAGCCTAGTTCCCTCTTGTGATTAGCCCCTTTCTGTGTGCTGCCCTAAAATCCTAACTTACTTAATGAAGATGCACTAAGACGGACGGAGAATTGGCATCTTCTGTTTGCAAACCACACTCTGTTTGGCCCTGCCCTCGTCCCCTCAGCCACCGGTTGGCAGCTCTGCAAGCGAGAGTGCCTGCTGGTCCCTTCCAGGTGTTGCCTCTCCACCTCTAAGGAGGAAGATTTAGTTATGTGTATTTTGGCAAAGATTTAAAAGCAGCAATAAATAACAAAAAATCCAGCTTACCATCCTGCATATTTTATAACTCCATCTAATAAAGAAATAATCCAAGATGGCACCTGCTAAGAAAACTTAGTTTATTGAAATATGGCTGTAATATAGAAAAGATGGCTAATGCGCTAGGCCGAGAGATATTAATGCTCTACACTTCAGCTGGTGTGTTTAAAAGGAGTCTCTCATGTATTTTATTTTATTTTATTAGGAGCCATATCATTAGCTTTTAAAGACATTGTGAGTGAGAGAGAGGAGATTTGAACTATTGGAAAAAGCAAAACAAACCCAAACCCTCAGCAGCTCAACCTGCCTTTCTCTACATACAAAACAAACAAACCAAAAAAAAGGTGTTTTTTTTCATAAACATTTTTTTTCCAGCTGGGATATTAGGACAGTATATTAAATTCCCCCAAAAGGAGGCCCTAGAACTATTTACATAATAATGTCTCCACTGTGGTTGTGACAGATGGGCTTCACTGACACAGACATACTGTTAGGGGCTTAGCAATAGATTAAAAAAACCGCCACAATACTGTGTAACATAATAAAAGTGTATTGTAATGTACATCATAACTTGTGGCCAAGGTTAAATTTGCAGTCGAGGTATGGAAGTCGTATTCCATTATACAAAATAGATGTTACACAGAAAGGCATTAAAGATGAGTTGCCTCAACCATTTATTTTTAGTTTATATTTTATTCTATTTTCCTGGGCTCTATTTATGCAGTATTTCTTAAATCATATGAAATGACATCGTTCTATACCCCTACCCCCATCTCCGAGTGAGGGGCACCCAGGGGGATCTAGAGATTTTCTTAGCTTTGTGGATTCATGTTTCAGGGGCTTGAGACCTAGCTCTACTGGAAAATGGCTGGTTGTATATATCTAGTTTTGCTTCATTCAAAGCTTCTTGCTGGAGCTGAGATGAGCAGTGACCTCTGAGAGTGGCCTCCTTTGGTTTATGCGGAGTCTTTGGAGACAAGCTGTATAGTTCCAGGAACTTTCTCCACCCTATCAAGGCATGGACACGAGAGCAGAAACCAGTGGGAGCCATTTATAGAGGATGGACTGTGGCACCATCCCAGGCATCCCTGTCTTTCTTGTCCAGGACTTGATCATGGACCTCATCTTGATGGTCCCACTGAGCACACATGGAGTAAGTGGTCTGCTGAAGATATATTATCCTCATCTATTGCCTTAAATCTCCAGGTACCTCTCAGTAAGAGAAAGAAATATTTATTTTTATGAAGCACATAAGATAACAGAATTTTAGAGCCAGAACGAGACATTTGTGCAAATAACCCTCATTTCTTTATCTGTAAAATGGGAATCATTTAGTTCCTACTTCATGGGGTAATTATGAGGTTTTAATGAAATAATATAAAGTGCCAAGCACAAAGTAAATATTCAGTAAAGGTTCGGTATTTCATATCTTGATTATAAATATTATCTCACTTAGAGCTAGCATTCTGAAGACTAAAATGGGCAGTTGAAGAGCTGTGTGTTTTCCTCTTTGTGAACTTACTCTCTCTCTTTTTCTCTTTCCTCGGGTCTCTCTTTCAAGCCATGGATTGGCTCTTTAATTTTTTATGTATTTTTTACATTGGTTTGTTTTGTTCTAGCCTCTTGCTTTCTCTGTGTTCAATAATACCCATATTCAAGGCTCCACTGGATATCCTTTTCCTTCCCTGGACTAGCTGTTCACTCCTCCAACTTGACAAGCGCTGGCCTCCTCTGACACCCAGAACAACTTGTATCTGCTCATCCATTGGGTTCCAATTTGCAGGTGGAAGTTAAGAGAGGGCAAAATGTCAGCTCCTTAGAGAACTTCAAAACAACTGGAGATATTTTGCAAGGAGGGATCTCCATGTCACAAAAAGTTTGAAACAGTGGCTGTGGGCCTTTGTGGGGATGCTAAAGGGTAGATTGCAGCATTCTAGAAGGCCTGCATTGCAAGTAGTCTGAGAGATTAACCAGCCCATGCCCTCCCTTTAAAATATGAGGATAGAGGACACTGAGGCCCGGGTGGACAATAGGCTGCTCTGCCAAGAGTCTCACAGCTCAGTAGTGACAGAGCTGGTGCTGAGCTTCAGCTGGTAGTTGATTCTCTTTCTCACCATGACACAGAGGCTGTGTCAGGTGTCAAAATTAACTGGAAAACTTCTAAATTATAAGATAAAAAGTCATGTATTATTGTCGTGAGGTTTTATTTTAGTTGTGAGTATTTCAGTTTTTGCTGTTGAGGAGAGATATTTCTAATTTGATGAGGGCAGGGTTATAGTAACTAACTCTATGTACATGTTACCTGTAGTACACAGTAGGACAGATTTTACCAACAGGTGGTCAGTTATTATTTGTCGATCCAACTTAATTGACTCTAAACTAGTCTGAGTTAGTTTCTTCACGTTGATCAAAGCCAGGAACCTCTTATAAGACATCAGAGATTTGGAGGAGAGCATAGTGTTGCAGTACTCTGTGGAAGCCTGGAGAATTTTAAGGCATGACAAACTAGGGGCCTTCCCTCCATGATGTGCAGAAAGAGGCATTAGAGAGACCACAGCCTAGATCAGTGACGGCGAACCTTTTGAACTCGGCGTGTCAGCATTTTGAAAAACCCTAACTTAACTCTGGTGCCGTGTCACATATAGAAATTTTTTGATATTTGCAACCATAGTAAAACAAAGACTTATATTTTTGATATTTATTTTATATATTTAAATGCCATTTAACAAAGAAAAATCAACCAAAAAAATGAGTTCGCATGTCACCTCTGTCACCATCACTGGCCTAGATGGTGAACCTGGCTCAGGGAATTCAGTCTGGGATCTCTCTGCTGGGGACACTGCATGTTTCCGTGGTGGGGCTGACCATCATCAACCCTGGGAGGCTGGAGAAGCTGACTGCTAGGGGTACCTGTTGTGAGGAAGAAGCACCATCTTCTAGAAAGACTGTCCTGAATTCTGAATTCTTATTGCTGCTTATAATGGGACTTCAAGCACAATATGAGCATATGGATACCTGTGTGGAGCTATTTGAAGAGTATTGAAAAAGCTTTATTGTCCATATCAGCACAGTCCAATAGAAATAGAATGTGAGCCACAAATGCAAACCACATACGAAATGTACTGTTTACTAGTCATACTTAAAAAAAGTAAAAAGCAGGTGAAATTAATTAATACATTTTATTTAATTCAATATACCTAAAATATTCTAATTTCAACATATCATCATTAGAAAAATTATTAATGAGATATTTTGCATCCTTTTCTTCATGCTAAGTATCTGAAATCCCATGTGTATTTACACTTAAAGCATATCTCAGTTGGGGTCAGCCACTTCTGAAGTGCTCAATAGCTCCATATAGCTGGTGGCTACCAGTTGGAAAAAACAAGTTTACTAGTAAATATTCTATATCTTTCAAAATTCTTCCATTTGGGCCAGGGGAAGGGAGTGGATTAAGGATTGTTACTGTTACAAGTCAAATCCCCTTTAAGTGTTCATTTTTTAATTCTTCATCAATCTATTGATCTTTAACAATAGTGATCAAATTTCTAAATCTCTTTCCATTTGGCTGGGTAGAGCTATGACCAATCCTGCTGTGGGACTTTGGATATCAAGGGCAGTTAAAAGGCAGCTGGGGGTGGGGGCAACATCCGAAGGCACTGAGTGAGCACAGACAGCTGAGATGAGGCCGTGAATGGCATCAAAGAAATGCCTGTCCATGTGCAGTAGTGAGAAGAGCGTGGGATCTGTGGGATGAAGACCAGCTGGGCTCCCTAGTCTGTCTATGTGTTTTCAATGTAGATCATGAATTTCTCTGAACTTCACCTTCCTTATCTGTGATATGGGCATAGTAGGCCCATTCCTGGCTTCCTTAAAGGGGTATTGTGAGGCTCCAATGATGTGTTTTACATCATTGTACTATCACATCATTGGACGTGGCTTGGTGTAAAAACTGAAGTCCTCAGCTAGTGTGAACTTCATGCCATCCAATTGCAAGTCTCCCAGCAGGGCTGCTCCAGTTAATTCAAAGGAATTAGGTTTTATGAAGGACCAGGGCCTAAGCCAGGGACTGTAGAGAGTGAGGAGGTGCCAATGAGAGGAGGACAGCCGCAGTAATCTCATGCCTCATTGGGAGAGACAAAACCCAGAGAGAAATCATGAGAAGACAGGAAGTGATTCACACAGACAATCTGAGGGGATACCATGGAGAGCACATGGTGTGGGTGAGGGATTAGGAAGGGTCAGTTGTGGGGTGGGGAGGCGCTGCAGGCAGGATGCAGAGTTTGAAGTGGCAAAGCAGGAGAGGAGGAGAGTGTTCTTGATGGAAGGTGTACCATAGACAAAGGTCAGGAGTCGGAATGAAAAGCCATATCCTGGGAGTAATGAGAAATCTCCTAACTAGCACAGAAGAGAAGAACAGAGAGGGGTGGCCCCCAGCGTCCCTTCCCTGCCAGCACCAGCACCAGCACCTTCCCTAAGACAAGAGATGTCAGGCAGAGACCAAACTTCTGATGCCCAAGTCTTATGTCGTGCCCCGAAAATGGGTCACCCACTGGGGAGGAGCCCAGCCCACATAAGATAAATATGAAATACAACCAGAGCCATGGTGAGGATGCTCTGATGATCACTGGTGACTCTGGGCAGCTATGTGTAAAGGGCTCTGATCTCAGACTGTCTCTGCTGCACACACTTGTCCCAGGAATAAAGGTAGACAGAGTTTTCTACCCAATAAAAGAACCTAAAGAGGCTCCGCAAGAAACATAATTGTTAGGTGTTTCCAAAGGTTCTAGGGACTTCAGATTTTCAAGCCAGTTATTTAATACTAATTTAATGTTTAATATGCTTTTTAATATCAGAGTGTTTTCCATAGTAAATCCACATGATTTTATACATAGGCAATTCAGACTCCACATGCATACACTATAGGTACCCCTTCGTTCCCTTAGCATGCACACAAAGATGTCCTTCCCCAACACACATACATGCATGTGCACACACATGTGCACACTCAAAAACACACAAGCCTTGGGAACAAAGAAGACAGAACTATTCAAATTTGATAATAATGAAATAAGGAAGACTCAGGGCTGAGCTGATACATGAGATTGTCAATCAGACACCCAACAGGTAACAGTAGAAATGACACCAGGGGCATACTTGTCCCCTCTTTTTTCCTCTCCTGTCAGTTCTCCATCAGCTCCAATATTCTTCAAGCTTTGGAATCCTTTGCTTGCCTCTCACTTTTCTCTCCATCCTTAGGTATACATTTTCTAGGTTTTAGTTGGGACTAGGAATATGGAATTTGGAAAAGATCAAATTATCTTTGTGACTTGCTTTAGTAGTTTGATGGTGGTAGGGAACTTTAAAAAGTTCCCTCTGCCCCAGGAGACCTCTACCTGACCATACTATGTCCAGCTCCTTCACTGAACTGCTTCTGCCCTGGCAAGACCAATAGCTCTCTCTGGATTTAAAAGATGTGCCATTTTCTCTTGTTCTTTAATTGGGCAGAAAACTCAGACAGGGGCCATTTTCTTCTTTCCTATGTATTCCTTACCTTTAGTGCAGAACTGGGCCCAACTTACTAAGTGCAAGATAGATGGATGGATAAATATAGGCTTGATAGTTTACAAAATAATTCAATTTGCTGGTCAAATCTTAATCTTCAACCCTGACCCAAGGATCTGGAATTAAGCCCTGTTTTGGTCTAGAGGTACAACACCAGCCAAAAAATGGCAAACCTAATTCCAGACAAATTCTTAGTCCCAGCCCTGACTCCCACGGCTGTGATTATAGATTGTAGACTGAGCCATAAGCACCATCGTAGTTTAACTGAAATGACCCATCAAAGGCAGCCAGATGAAAGAATGGCCCCAAGGGTGGACCATTGCCTACAGAGTGCTGTGATACTTTTTGTTGTTGAAGTTCTACCTTGCTCACTGGGTGATGCATTTCCCAAGAGCAAGGATTAAAGTCTCCCAGCTTTGAATCAAGGTTGGGTTCCAGGGATTTCTCCAGCCTTTGGAGCTAAATTTCATTTACAAAATTAGAGTCTGGTGAGTTTGCACCAAAGTAGGCAAGGATTAAAGTCTCCCAGCTTTGAATCAAGGTTGGATTCCAGGGATTTCTCCAGCCTTGGAGCTAAATTTCATTTACAAAATTAGGGTCTGGTGAGTTTGCACCAAAGTAAGAGGGCTATGTAGGCCCCAGTGACTAGGGCATATGACTTCAATCTTTAGGAAGGAAAATCAAGATATACCGTGTGCTGCCTACATGCAGATATTGTGCAGGTATTCTCAAATACACTCTTTTTACCTAACTTTGATGACAACTTCATGAATGGGAATTATTTTAGATAGGACTGAGTCTCCATGAAGTCACTGTCACACAGACAGTTTGCTGCCAAACACCAAAAGCTGACATCTTTGTACCCATGGACAGACTTTGAATGGAATAACCTGAACTGGTATAGACTATAGTGGAAAACACAGGATGGATAACACTGCATTTCCACATTTTGCCTTTTCTCTTCCCCAAGAGGGTCTGATAAATTCCTTCCACACTGAAGTGGGACAGCCCTGTCCAGATGATTTGCATTTCAAGGGAGGTAAGTGGTTTGAAAGGGAAATATTTGCAGTGGTGGATTGTCAGTCACGGAACAGAGGGTGAGAGACAGCAGGAGGCTGGGGTGGAGAGGGCCTAAGGACTTGAGAAGCTGCCCTGTGTTTTGAGCCTGCACTTAGGGCTCTTTGCTCCTGGTTATTGCCTTCCTCTGGCAGGCCCCCTTCCCTCTGTCCTTTCCTGTCTGGCTTCTTTGCTTTCTTGCTTTCTTTTCAGGACTCTGAGTTGCTAGGCAACTCCAGACAGGAGCTGAGGTTCTCACTGTGGTGAGCAGTTTCCAGGCAGGGACAGGGAGTTTGATGGAGCTTGGGATTACAGGTGTCTGTGCAGAAAGGAAGACAACACCGGCAACCTCCCCTCATCCCATTCTCGCCTCCCAGGGACAGAGAAAGTGAGAAGTCTGGATGAGGGAGCAAAGCTTTGTTTAGGACATTTGCCATCTCACCTTCCTATTCTCCTGCTCCCTTCTCCCATCAGAATGCCTCACCTTCCTATTCTCCTGCTCCCTTCTCCCATCAGCAAGACTTCCTTCCCTGTTGGCTCCAGAATGCTCCTGGTGCTATTGGCTTCTTACTGCCCCACTCAGACCCACAGTGATCTGGATCACCCAGACCTTTTACAACTTGCCTATTGCTGCCCTCAGCTGTTCCCCCATCAGGGGCATCACACTTATGTGGGCAGACCTTGTGGACTCACTCTTTTTCGTAGAGTGGAGGTATTCTTAGTCTTCTTCTAGCACTGAGGTCATGGATGGTGTGTCTGTGACTTGGCATGACCTGTGGGGCTTCTGTGGTTTAGAGTGAAAGTGTCCTCACAGGACCACGAGCCATATTTAAATGGATTCTTTTCGCAGTCCACTCACATTTCACAGACGATCCATTCATAGTGTTCTTGCTCCCCTCCACTGGTTTTGGGCTCATATTGTGACTTATTCGTGTTCGTGCTACTGTGTCTAAGAATCACAGCGGAACTGCCCATTCATTCAGGACATACAGACCCAGCCTGAGCTAGTAATTTCTGCTTCTGCCTTGATCCTCAAAGTCTTCAAGGAACCAGCCAGAGACAGAAAAAAGCAGAAAATTTTAAGCTCAGCAGAAATACCACTTTTGATGACACTGTCAACACGGCCTGACAGAACTCTCTGGAACCGTTAAAGAGATCCTGGGATTACACAGCCTCAGGGTTGCCGTGTCAATGACCACAGCCTCCATGACATCATAGATGACATCACCAGTGTGATGCGGTGAAATGCCCAGCTAGTTAAAAATAGAAAAGGAAAATATTTCAAAAAGGATCATTTGACAACCAGAAAAAAAAAAATAAACAAACCAGGTGAAAGTGTTTAATTTTGATACCACACATTGGAAAACAGGGTTAGTCTCTGCCCCAGCCAGGGAAGCAGGTGGTGAAAAGCTCTTCCTCTGACAACGGGCAGAGAGATGGGGTCTCAGAGAGGAGGAGATATCAGCTCACCCTCACACAGCAAGTCTCAGGGCTGAGGCCTGTCTGTGGGCAGAGCAGGAGACCCTCTTTCTGGTGCCTGTTGGCTCCCTCTCCCCTTTTCCAGGTTAGAGATTTGAGTCAGATACGAAGCAAATGCTTAGTCCAGGAAAAAAATGTTTCACCAGCCTGCTCCACAGGGAAAGAGAGTCTGTGATACAATATGTAACTGAAAATAGAGTGCCCCAGGAAAGGACTACCTCGTGGAAGGTGTGGGGGCCTCCTCCAGGAAGGGAGTTGAAATGAGGATGCGATGCCATCGCTGCTGTGTTACACTGCTGAGCACGGACGCTCCGGGCTGGGATTGGAATCCGTGTCACAAGCAGGGGTCCCGCTGGCAAGGCTGGTTGAGCAATGCTCCCCTGCTGGGGTCTGCGGAACATCCTGACGTAGTCCCAGGCTTGAACAGGGGCCAAGGATTTATCCAGAAGCAGCAAGCCCTGTACAAAGACGGTCCTGGATTTAGAACAGATGAAAGGTACTTTGAAGGAGTTCAAAGAATGGCCACACGCTCCCTGAGGGCTGCCGGCTGGATATTTTGAGAGGCGACTGGGGCATGCTTTCCCTCCAGCTTCTCCCAGGGCTCCTTTCCATCTGTGTATCTCAGGGTTCGCAGGCGGGGAAGTCTTCACATGGAAACCCCTGCAGTGGTGGGAATGGGCCCTTCCTAGTTGGGGCTTGCGAAGGCCATTATTCCGATGATGGTCATGGTGATTAATTGGCACTAGTGATGGAGGTGGCGACTGTAAGGAGGCCACCCTGACGAGGTGATGGGAGAGATGGAGCATATGGGCACATGGTGAGGGTGGCAATGGTGATGACAGTGCAGGGAGCTCAGTTTTCAGAATTTGTTGAGAACGCTGAGGGGCAAACTTGAACTTCATTTTCTTGTCTGGCAAAGTAGATTATTGGTAAACAAACAAACAAACAAAAAGTTTGCCTGGGGGGAAGGGGAAAAGAAAATACTGTTTGTCTGTGGTCAGCCCTGTCACACCGTATACTTAGTGTCAGACTTATCACTGGCTTTCTGGTGGGTTATCTGGTGAACTCAGGGCAGAGTATGTTGAGATACAAACTCCAGCTATGACAGTGGCTGCAAACAAACCGATGACTTCTCACATGTCACATGTTGGGTCAATACAAGAAGGAGCCAGTTCTCCTAATGTCCCTACTTTGAACAGTGTCTGGAGAGGAGGGGTGAGAACAGTCAATCACCAAACTCCTCTTCGGGATCGGAGACAGTCCCACTCCCAGGAGCATTTCATGGGAGGCTGCACTTGCAATAAGTCCTTCCACTTCCTGGTTTCCGCCCATGGGTCACAACCTTCTTGTCCCTCCACTCACTGGTCCAGCTGGTGAGATGACAGCATGAGGCAAAGGGAATTTGAGGTCCAGCTGACGCCTGCCCATGGCACTGATGGCAGCCCCAACAGCAGGGACAGGTTATGGATCTGGGCCTAATAAAAGTGGGGAGTGACAGTAGTTCCAGGTGATCCCAATTTCACTGATTACCAACAGCACAAAGTAAACGATGAACCAAATTTAATCAGTTGACATTAAGTTAAGAGATGTGCTGGCAGCATACACCAATTCAGGTGGCATTGTGAAACACGAGAAGCTTGATTGATTTCAGAGTTCTCCTCTGTGGATGTCCTCACCCACAAACCCCTGCCTCAGTGGTGCACAATGAACCCTCTAGTCCAGGAACAAACTCCTGGAGCACATTCACTCTGAGAATTAGAGTTAAATAGTGAGAATGCTGCTGCTAGTGCTGTTACACTGACGTGCTTCCTTCCCAGGGGAGTTTCTTTTTAGTGAGAGCTTGGAGAGAAAAATGCTTTCCCTGTGAGGGGATCTGAAATGGTGGGTTAGCACAGAAAGGGCTCTTTGCCCTTCAAACAACACCACATAAGTGGTTCCATGTATGAGAGCTATGGATGGCATAGCAGCTTGGGACTGAGGATTCTGTCTGCTCCTTGGAGCCCTACTTCTGTAAATTGCATATCCTTTTGACTGAGGGGATAAAGACAGCAGCAACATGTTGGTTGCTAAAGAGGGCCCACTTTTCCCTAGAAAGTGGCTGCTTCCTGAGAAAAGGGCAAGTTCAGAGCTGTCAGTTTCTTCATTGGTCCTCTTGTTTCATTGCTTTTCTTTTTCAGTGAGTAAAATTTTGGTATAGCTAGAGGTGTAACTGAAAGGAATTATGCAGAAGGAAATAAAGTTCAGAAAAAGTATAAAAGGATTTTTTTTATGCTGGTTCTCTTAGATCAGGCTGTTCGTAAGAAGACTCATTAGCATGCATAAGTTGGGAGCTAAAGGAATACAGTGATGGTTAGAACTCCCATTATTAACTAGTTAATTAATATAACAAATATACATGGGTTAATCTTTATAGAGCCAAGGGAATGAGGACTGAAAGTATTCCAGAGAGATTTGTGAGGCAGTAAAGAAAAAAAAAGGAAGTATAAGTAAGTTCCAGTTATCAATTACTGTGTGACAAATTACCTCAAACTTAATAATTTAGAATATAGCAATACTTTTATTGTTACCCTCTCTCAAAGTTCAGAGATTGGCTAGGCTCAGCAAGCTCTTGTTCAAGGTCTCTCATGTATTTTCACGCACATAGTAAGTAGGACCACAGTCATCACAAAAGATTTCTCACTTGCATATTGGTGGTTGTTGCTGGCTGTTGGTGGGAACTTCAACTGGGGCTCTTTGCCTGCTTGAACACCCACACATGGACTCTCCATGTGGTCTGGGTTTCCTCACAGAGTGGCAGCTGGTTTCCAAAACATAGCATCCCCAGTTGACTGGGTGGGAGCTGTCTCTTCTTTTATGTCCTGGCCTCAGAAGTCACGTGGCATCACTTCCGCTATAGTCAGAGTCTCACTCAGATTTAAGGGCAATGAACATGGACAGTACCTTTTCATAGGAGGAATGTTAGTGCTGATGTAAGAAGAGCATGTAGGATGCGAGAAATTGCTGCAGCTATTTAGGAAAATACAATCTGCTAAGAGTAAGACAGATCCAGATATGAATGGTCCTTGAATGAAATAAGAATTAATACTGTTGAACTTTGGATAATTAGATGGGGAGAAACAGGGAAGCATATGATCAAATGGGTGATTATATAACATCCTATATAATAAAAGGCTAATATGCAAATCAACCAAACAGCAGAATGACTGGTCACTATGACATGCACTGACCACCAGGGGGCAGATGTTCAATGCAGGAGCTGCCCTCCAGTGGTCAGTGCACTCCCACAGGGGTAGTGCTGCTCAGCCAGAAGCCCTGAGCTGGGCTCATGGCTGGTGAGTGCAGCGGCGGTGATGGGAGCCTCTCCTGCCTCCGCAGCAGCACTCAGGATGTCCAACTGACAGCTTAGGCCTGCTAAGCCATCAGTCGGACATCCCCTGAGGGCTCCCGGACTATGAGAGGGCGCAGGCTTGGCTGAGGGGAACTCCCCTCCACCCCAAGTGCATGAATTTCATGTACCAGGCCTCTAATAGATAATAACAGCTCAAAGAGTTGGATTTGTAGATCAGTGAGGTCTGGAATGGTCAGAGCAGACTTAATGGAAGAAGTAGAACTTTGAGCCTGGGGAGGATCCACATGCTCATTGTAATTTATATTCACTGCCTCACCCACAGAAAAGAAATGATAGTAAAATAATGGCTATTGGTAATTCTTTCCTGCTGAGATAACAACTTAACATTTCCATGCACATCTCCCAGATTTCTTCCCTGGGAAAATATTATGAATTTGGAATCCTACCTACCTTATTTTACTTGAAAAATTTGTGACTATTTTCCTAAACTATTAAATATTCTTCTAAAGTATAATCTGGAATGCTTTATCATTCTATCATGTGACTACACTACCACTTACTTTCAACTTCTTACTGTTGGAAATTTAAGCAGGACCATTTTTTTTCCATTGCAAAACACACTGTGATGAAAACCTTTATGTAGAAATCTTGGTGTTCATCTATCATTCTTCTCTTAGGAGAGATTTCTAAAGGTGGAATTAGTGGTCAAAAGTTATCCACATTTTTAAAAACCTTCCAAGCATCTTGTCCTAGTGGCTTCCAGGGCAAGGTGTGCTCACTGACCATCCCACCAGGGAGGGGAGAAACAGGGAAGTGTATGATCAAATGGATGAGTATATAACACAGATAATAACAGCTCAAAGAGTGTGAAGGATGGTAGTATCATATTTCCATATATTTCTTTGCCTTCTAAGTTTCTTTTTTGTGTGTGATATGCTAGTTTAAGTCCATTGCCTATTTCTTCCATTTTACTCCTATTGATTAGTAATAGATCTTCATAAATTATTAATCTTTTGTTTAGCATATAAGGCACAATCATTTTTTTCTCATTTGATTTTTTGTATTCCAGCTTTGTGGTATGTTTTTAGATGTAGGGAGTTTTAGGTTGTTGTTGTTTGTTTTAGTGTGATAAAATCTAGTAATCTTTTATTTATACATATTTATTTTGCTCTTACATATGAAAACTCTTAGTCATAATAATAACAGATTGATTTTACTTTGTTTTCCTATTGTATTTATGCACATATCCATACCCACACCAATATACTCACACACATATATAAAACCTATGCTTTTTGAATCTATCTGAACTATATATTTTTTTATTTTTATTTTTTTAATATATTTTATTGATTTTTTACAGATAGGAAGGGAGAGGGATAGAGAGTCAGAAACATCAATGTGAGAGAAACATTGATCAGCTGCCTCCTGCACGCCTCCCACTGGGGATGTGCCCACAACCAAGGTATGTGCCCTTGACCGGAATCGAACCTGGGACCCTTCAGTCCCCAGGCTGATGCTCTATCCACTGAGCCAAACTGGTTAGGGCCCTGAACTATATTTTAAAATATGTTATGATTATGGGTCTCCAAAAGACTGTTTCCCAAATATTTGCCCAGATGTTGCATGCCAGGACTTAGATGAGTAGAGGGAGAAGTCACTCTGAAAAGGAGAAAGAGAGAGAGGAGAGTCAGGATGAAGCAAGGAGGGCTTGGGGGAGTCAGGCAGGGGAAGGGCAGCCCTGCAGGTGCCATGCACTTGGATTCTGGAGGCCTGGGATTCCAGGCAAAGGGAGGTGCCTTGTAAGTATTGAGAACTGTTGTAGGTTTGGGAATAGGGAAATTATTTCTCGTCCTGTTGCCTTTTTTCTTTCTTTCTTTCTTTTACATTTCTTAAGTGCAAGGAGCCATGCACTTTGGTGAATGTACATGATAGTTCATTTAATACTTTATGATACTCACCACTGCCTGTGAGGCAGGTACTATTATTGTCATCCTTTTGCAGATGAGATGATTGAGACTTACTTAGTAAGTGGTTGGGCTGGGACTGTGTCCAAATCTGGCTCTTTCCAAAGCTCTGTGTTCAACCACTATACATTCATTTCTCTAATATAATTAAAGCACCTTTCAGAAAGTTGATCTGGAAACATTGAGCAGGTAGAAGGAAGAGGAGAGTGATTGAGGTCAGGAGCTTCTGAAATACTGGAGGATCCAGGGATGAGGACCTTGATGGTGATGTGAGGAAGTGGACAGTGATGTGAGGAAGTGGATGGTGATGTGAGGAAATGGATGATGACAGTGAAGCAGGAGGAGGAGAAGTTGGGAACAAGCAAAGGATGTGAGGGGCTTGCTGGATTTAGTCTTTCTCCGCTATTTGCTCTGATTCTGAGAGTCTGATGTCCCACTCAGACCTTATCCAGGGTCTTCATAAACCGATGTGAGCACTTAATCACTTTCCTGAGACATAAACAGACATTTTCAAGGGCCAGGCATTCTTGTGTGGAAATTGAGAACAATAGCAAAATTATTTTTCTCCCCTCCATCCAGTTTCTTGAAGGAAGCCAGTGTGATTGACAGATTTTTTTTTAAGCGATAGAACTGTATATTCATCCCTTCAATAAACATTAGTGGAACATACAATAACAGGCATAGGTGTTTGCTATGCGGGTCCCAGTGATGCAGCACAACAGACCCTGCCCTCAAGAAGATGAAAGTTGAGCAGAAGCAGTTACTTGCACATGTATAAAACTGTACAAAATGGGAAGGGCATAGTTCCCCCAAAGAGGCATAGTTACTGGGTTATGGGAAGGCTGAGAAGAGAGAATTACTCCTGTTGGGAAGGTCAGGAGCAGATAGAATCTAGAACTAATAACTAGTGTCTAGGTCAGGGTCACGCTGGGCTTGCTAGAAGGAGCAGATGAAAATCTTGTGTAATGACAATGCTCCTTCTTTCTTTGCAGGCCCCACAACCTGCCCTCCCCCAGGCATGGGTGACTCCCTTCCCATTTGTCCCTCCTTTCCCCAGCCCCCGAAGTGGCTTACTCCTCAGTCACGAGGGTGTCAGGCTGTAATTACAGGCATAGAAGCAGCTCAGTTGTTTTCTTTCTTATGCATCTAAGATGTTCTAAGAAAGAGGACAAAAGCGGACGGATTAGAAATAAACTGCAGCTCAGTGCACAGAACATGCATCTTTATCAAAAGAATTACAGAACGGGAGAGGGAAAGTGCTGCTTTTATTCTCCACCCAGGCACAAAGCGACGTCCTAACTCTATTTCAAAGTCTCCCCTAATAACTCAAACTGCATAGATCATCTGCAGCCCTTATATTTATAACCCCAATTTGGTCTTGTGGTTCTTGGTAACTGAACAATCATAAATAGACTTAGGTCTGCAAGAATGCCTGACAGAAATGTCTGCCGAGGCACCTTGGCCCCACCAGACAGGCCTACTCAAAGGGAGGGAAGGACCCTCGCTGCTTAAGGGGCTCTGGGTTTGAATCCCAGCCCTGAAGTCCCTAGCTGTCAATTTTGAGCTGTTACTGGACTTCTTATTAATCAGTGAAAATGGAATAAGTAACAGCACTCACTTCACAGGGATGTTCTGAGGATCACACGAGGTTGTAGAGTAAGCATTCAATAGGTAAGCGAGGTTAATACACATGAGCACAGCCAGAGGTCCCAGTGGGCACAACTGGGTGTGTTTCATTGAGCTCTAATGGTGCAGGGCCATTTCCCTTTGGGTCCGGTGTCCTCATTCCATGATTGCGACATCAGAGTGCTTGAAATGGGTCTTTCTCATCTTGCTACAAGGTGAATCATCCTGAGGAGTATGTTCTTTGACTTGTCATTCAGAATCTCTTCTGAGATGTTGACTAAGTTCCTCAGATTTAGGAAGTGTCAGTCTGAAATTGCAAACTGTTGAACAATCCTCTTTCACCACCCACAGACCAACAGAGCCCTTGGTTCACTGTGCTGTGTCTGCCTGTTTTCCTTGTCTGCACCCTTGACTAGACAGTGAGCTCCAGCAGGGAGGGGATGGATCCATTTTTTTTGTATCCAGACATTCCCAGGACATAGCACGAGCCTGGCATGTGATAGACATTCACTGAATATTTATTGAATGAATGTCACAATGCTGTATCTATGCCCAAGAATGGGTGCCAAATATCTTTTTGGGCCCTTTAGTTTTTAACTTTAACCTAAACTTCACCACAACCTTATGAACTAGATATTATTGTTTCTAATTTATTAATAGAGAAACTGAGATTCAAATAGATTTGCCAATTCACCCAAGGTCAACGAATGACCTGCTTCCCTCCTCTATCCATTGTCTCTACTAGTCCTTTAATACACTGGTTCTCATTTTGATTATGCCACTCATTAACCATATGGCACCAGGTGAGTTACAAATACTCATAAATAATCACATTTTTGTCCTGGTTGGTGTGTCTCAGTTGGTTGGAACATTGCCCCATGCACCAGAAGGTCTCGGGTTTAATTTCTGGTCAGGGCACATGCCTAGGTTGCAGGTTTGATCCCCAGTGGGGGCACAAGAGACGAGCAACCAATTGATGCGTCTCTCTCGCATTGATATTCTCTCTCTCTCTCCCTTCCGCCTTCTCTAAAAATTTAATTTAAAAAAAAAGACTCACATTTTCTTACAATGAGAACTGCCTCATTGTCTTGGGAACATTTTTAATATTTTCTGGATATTCACAATCCTAAAAAATAAGTGACTCATCATGATATTGTTTTGATGAAGCCCGAAAATGGCTATTCTATTTTTAATGTCGCGTGGCAGTAGCTAATATTAGGTTCTCTTATTCTACTCCAAGGGGAGAGGGAAGCAAAAGGTCACAGGGGTTAAGGAGTATCCACACAGCACCCAGGATAAAAATCGTTTAGTTATCGCAGGCATCTTGCCCTAAAGCCATATTAAGGTCTACTTTCTGGGAAACTTTACAGTTGTCACCAGCACTATCTACTTCATGATTGTTCTCAGTTTCATTTGGATACATCTCTCTCTCTCTCTAGGTACACACTTGTGTGTTTATTTCTATTCTGTACATTTCTGTTTACACAGTTCAGGTTCTATCTGAGCATTTCAACAAATTTTAGATTGCAGGCACAGTGTGACTGATGCACAATCACTTTTTTTATTTATACTTTTTGAAAGTATGAAGGGATGAACAAATGTATAAGTCAGTACATTCAGGGAGGAATTCAGAATGTGTCTAAGCAATGTGTGGTGCAAAAAACAGGAAGGCAAGATAGAGTTGATAGTGTTGTCTAGTGGTTAGTGTGCAGGCTCTGGGGTCTGAAGGCCTCACCAGCCCTGAGGTCTTGAGTGGGTTCCTCACCTTTGCTAAGCCTCATTTTCCTCAATATCTTTAATATGGGAGACATTTCACCAGGGAAAGATACATGCATAGAATAACATGAAAATAAGTGATATAGTATGCTGATGCTATGAAAGAATGTAGAAGAGAGTAAGGGGATTGGGAGTGGTGCTATGGGGGTAGGTGACAGGATTAAATAGGGTGGTCGGGTGGGCCTTGTTGAGAAAGTGAGAGCAAAGACTTGAAAGAAGGTGATGGAGTGATCCAAGCAGACACAGGAGAAAGAATGTTCTAATCAAGGGAGCTGAAGATCAGTGGGCCTAAGGTAAGATGCAGAGTATGTTTAAGGAACAGCATGGAGGACAGCATGATTGGACATCAGGAGTCAGGGGATGAGTAAGAGGAGTTGAGGCTTTAGAGATAATGGGAACCGAGGGCCTTGTAGGTCATTGTGAGAGCTGCAGTTGTTGTTTTTATAAATATATTTTTTATTGATTTTAGAGAGGAAAAAGAGAGAGAGAGAGAGAGAGAGAGAGAAACATCAATGATGAGAGAGAATAATTGATTGGCTGCCTCCTTCATGCCCCCCCCTACTAGAGATAAAGCCTGCAACTGGGCATGTGCCTTTGACCAGAATCGAACCCGGGACCTTTCAGTTTGCAGGCCAATGCTCTATCCACTGAGAAAAACGGGCTAGGGCTGCAGTTGGTTCTTAGTGAAGGTGGGGTGCCGCTGGAAGATTCTGAATAGACATGATGTGATTCTTATGTCCAATGCCATGAAACTTATGTTTTAAAGCATTCCTGGTGGCTGTTGTGTTATGAATCCCTCCAAGGAGCCAAGGGAGGCTGTGAGAATAATTCAGGAGGGAGGTAAGAGTCATGGGCTTGGGTGATGACAGCTAAGGTGGTGAGATCTGGAGTTTGGATATGTTTTGAAGGTAGAGCCAACAGAATCTACTGGGTATGGGGTGTGACAGTAGACTAGACACAGAGTGTGACAGAAAAAGAGGAGTCAAGGCTGACACTCCATGGTTTTTCATCTGAGCGACTAAGATAGGAAAGATTGTGTGTAGAATAAGACCAGGGTGTGAGGGAAAAAATTAGATGTTCAATTTTGGACATGTTCTGTTTGAAAGGGCTCTTAGACATTTAAGTGGAGATTGTCACAGGCAGTTGGAGACACATGTGTAGAAATCAGGAGCAAAATCCACACCGGAGAGGCAAATGTGGAATTCATGAGGCCACAGCAGCATTTGAAGTCATGGACCTGGTCATATCAGCAAAGGGGGTGGGTATTGGTAGAAAGGAGGACCAAAGAGGTTCCCCAGAGCCCTCAACACTTAGAAAGAATGTGGAATCCTGGGAGGTAAACAGTGCAATCCAATGCTGGAGGTCACTAAGGATCATGGTAAGAATGGTTTTGGTTAAGAGGTGTTTGTGAAAGTTGGATGAAGTGGGTTTAACAGAGAAAGGGAGGAGAGGAATTTGAGAGAATAAATAACCCTCTGCCTCTGCATCAGTCATGCAGAGACAAATAAATGAGTCTGTGGTTAGGGAAGTGAGGTCAAGTGGCATGTTTATGTGCTGGTGGCAGTAATCCAGTAGAGAGTGAAAACCTGATAATGCAGGAGAGAACAGCAGAAAGATAGTGATATGGACACCACCAAAGGAACTGCTCAAGCTTTTCCGGCTTTTTACTCCTGGTATTCCTTACCCCAGTAGGGATATTTATTACATTATTATGATTCTCTCCTGTTCAGTTATTGCATCAAGTCCCATTGGTAGTCTCAGTCCCATCATTAGCATCAGTGTTTCCTCTGCTGTTGTCTATTATGCCTCCACGCAGGGCACAGCAGTGGCAGGGCATTTTTTATTTTCTAAATATGGATCCCTGAACCATTTTCCATGCTCTCCTCGGCTGCATGAGAAATCAGATTTGGGCTTCCTGACCTTAGTCCAAGAGGCAATACAGACAAACTCTAAAACATCAAGGTCCTATTGAGACAAACTGGGATTGACGGTGTTGGAGACTTTAAGGGGGCAGGTGAGAAATGGGGCAGGTGATGGCTGTCCTACTCAGAAGCAATGTGGGGACAGTGGCAGGGGTTGGGTCTCTGTGGCTTCCCACTAAAGGGTCTTAGCTTTTTCCTTAACTTTACTGAACCGGCAGCCAAATTCCACCCCATAGCCTTCCCCTCCCCCTCCACTCATTGACATCACTCTCTGTGTCTTAGGTTCAGTTTCTCCCCCAGCCCCATGTGGGTTGTGAGCTTTCTGAAACCAAACACTGTACTTCCCTGGAGTGGGATGGCTGATTGGTTAATACTTGGTACTTCACAGCTGGGGGATGACAGGAGTAAGCTAGGGGCAAAGCCTATGCACTAGAAGAGGTTCCAGCCTCACCTTTAGGTCACCTGGAAGAACAGAGTGGGTCTGATGGGAGATTTCACCCCAAATTTCTATATCAAATGTATTGTATGGAAGCTGGAATATGATCTTCCTGATCTATTGATGACCCCCAATAGGGGTCAGTCCTCTCTCCTCTGCCTCATCAGTTGACACCTGCAGCATGGTGATCAGCCTCTCTGAGGGGCAGCGAGTTCTCCCCCATGGGGACAATCTATTGGAGGCTGGCATTCAGGGATGCTGGGCCTCCTACATTGCTGTCGAAGTTCTCTGAGGAACATTGGCTTTCTGTGATGCATCCAGCCTTGCCCGGATGGGATGGGCGAGTGATGGTTCTTGCTGCTTACCCCATTGCCACCCCATGTCCCGCAGTCCCACCTACACGCTTACATATAATCCTATGGCTGCTGCTTCATTGTCCCAAGTCTGTAGCAAACCTCTGCATTCCAGGCTACACACTCCCATCACCCTGTGTGAGGCCCAGGACACGGGGGAGGGATGCAGGGAGCAGCATCAGAAACAAGGCAAACTTGGCCATTTCCATGTGCAGGAGCAATTCTGTGTTCTAATGACTGAATGGAATGCTAGGTGTCACCTGAATGGGAGGCCACCAGAGGTGCTCGTGTCTATCCCTCCTTCCAGTATCATCTCTGAATATTGAGTAATTCCTGCCTTCCCTCTATGAGAACATAAGGTTTAGAACATCACTAAATGCACACACCCTGGAAATAAATGGAGAATTATGTTTTATTATTACCGATCATGCTTAAGTGTGACTAAATATAAGTCAGTATCCTGAGGGTGCTCCTATAGAAGGGAGGGATCCTAAAAGGTGTGGGTCCTGCTAAAGGAGAGAGGAGACAAGTGGAGGAAAGGAGTCCAGATGGTTGTGATTGGGGCACCCCCCAAAAAAGAAACTGTTCCACCTCCACCATTCTGTGGATGGCGAGTTCTGTGCACCTGTTGCTGCCCTAGTCTCCACCCCTCCTCACAAAGCAACTCCAAAAAGGCCTTCAGACTCCAAATGACACCCTCGTCAATAAGCTTGCATTGCAAAACCACATTTTGACAGCACATTTCCCAAATTTAGTCTGTAATCCACTCCCAGAATATATTATGCTTTGCACCCAACAGATGGATTAAAAGCTTAAATCTTCTGCTTATTCGGAAACTCACCAGTAACCAAAAATACAAACACTCACACCCCTGCACGTGTGAGTGCAATGGTGGGGGCGAGGGGGAGAAGCAGGGGCATATTAAAGACCTGAGAGTGTGCGCTTTGGGGAGGAAGGACTGTGGCAGGGAATGTAGGGAGATGGGGCATCCTCTGGGCTCTGAGCAGGCTGAGGGGCAACCAGCTACTTTCTATAAATCCTTCTCAGCTCTCTATATTTAGGCCTCTGTATACCAGGGAAGTGTGTGTGCTAGCATAAGGTCCAAGGCACAAGTCTGAATCTCTGAGTGTGGGGGTGGTGGGGATGTCAGCTAGGCTCTCCCCCGCAGAAATGCAGAGACAGAGGCCTGAGCTGGGGCCCGGTTCCCAGCCCAGCCCAGCCCAGCACCAGATTCAGAACGGATGCTGGACTTCAGCTCAGGGCTGCTCCTCTCCACCAGCTTCCACAGGAGCCTTGGGGGCTTTGAAGGTTTCCTCTCTCTATTTTTTGGGGGAGGGTCCCAAGTTTTATCATGTCAGAGACCACATCTCATCTTCCTTCTGTGAGTAAAAGCTGCTGAAATCTCTGCAAATGGAGGCTGTTATTTTGAAGGCTGTTGGGGGAGGGGGAAAAGAAAAGGGAGGTGCTAGGGAGCACTTACCGGATGCACAGCAGAGCTCTAGGAGCTGGGGTCACCAGGGGCCTAGAGAAGATCCCTGGGGGTCCCTGAGATAATCCCAAATCCCATCTTCACTGTCTTATTTCCTCCTCTTCATTGAAGAATCGCTCAGAATGCAATAGAAACAAGGTGTTCTAATTAAACAGATTTGTTTACATGTTGTGGCACAAAAGCTAATTCAATCTGATATACTGTACATCCCCGCTGTACTTTTTCTCCCTTCCTTTCTATAAAACTGCCCATTTTTAAATAGTATTGTACTTAAGCATCTTAAAGAGTGTCCTTGATTAAAAGGAGACGAGCCATTTCCTACAGCTTTCGGAGGGTTGTGCCAACAGGGCGGGAAGGAGAGTAGTCGTGGGTGAGGCCCTGTGATATCCCATCTGACATTTTTCATGACAGTTCTGGCCATTTAATGTCCAGAAACATGTGCTGTCCTGCCCAGCTGGAGCCTTAGATGGGCTTCCCACTGTGACCTAAGCAGAGGCCAAGGGGGCTGGGAGCAAGTGGTGGTCTGATCTGGAGGTCCCTGTGCTTGAGAAAGAGGAGGGGCATTGGTGCAGGTTCTGCCCAGGAGGGCAGTGGCCTCCACACTCTTGCGGAGTACCATGGTGTCCTGGGGAGGAGTCCATAGAGAAGAGTAGGCAAGGAGAAACAGAGGCATGCTTATAATAATGATGATGATAATTATGATAAAACATTTTGTGGGAACAACTGGGATGATTTAAATTATTACAGAATAAGCTTTCTATCGATTACCAAGCTATCCAAGAGAGGATCAAATGATCCACATCATCTTCTATCTGGGGATGTCTGGGCAGAAGCCAACCCACCAGCCTTCCACGGATCTCAGAAAAGAATCTCTGTTTGGGGCAAGGACCGGGCTCGTTGCCACTCCTAGATTCTCAGATGGCAATGACCTGGCAGTTTCATCTTCAATTCCCTGTGCTGTAGGCAGCACTCAGAGTGTGTGTGTCAATATTTGTAGATGTGAATTGGGAGCGTCTGTTCAGGACACATGCCTTGTTTGTGCTGACCTCCTTGCCTTTCCCCAAGCTGCTTCCTTCAACTGGGAAACCATTCTCCAACCACTCATCCTATCGAGATGGCCCCAGTCTTTTGAGCCGTTAGACCCACACTCCATGACCTGTGTTTTCCATGTGTTCAGTAATGCAGCCTGACATTTAATGGCTCTACTCTGCCTTTTGACAGAGTCTGTCCTATAACCGGACTGTATCTTTGATTCCTGTCCTTCAGCAGTACCCTGCATGCTGCTGGGACGTGGTGGTAAGGATACCCTTGCTGATGGGTTAGTGGGAGTAACCACTTGAGAATTCTGTCCTCCTTCCCTGCTCACCTCCTTCCCTTCAACTTTGCTCACTGTATGAGTATGGAAGGGACACATCTGCATAAGGTCCCTGGTGACTCAAACATGAATGGGGAGGATATATCCATGTTGTTGTATTACTCGTGGAGAGCCCAGCCCTAACTGAGTGTTAACATGGAGTGTGGAGAGAGGAAGCCCTTCAGTTCAAACCACCTTCAGACCATGGTCTGAAGACCTTGCCCCTTTGCTTGGCTCCTTCCTTGCTCCTTTCTGCCTGCTGCACCCTTCATCACCCAGAGACTGCCCCCTACGAAAGGTAGGAAGCTTGTTCTCCCAGTTCCCTACAATAGCTCTGATCTGTGCTCGTGCATGTAGAATCTGGGAGGGCTTCCTTTTGTGGCATCTGAGATTCTCATACCTGTGTATTTCATGGTTGTGCTGGGTTACTTATTTAAAAAAGCTTTATTGAGATCCTCCTCTGTGGTGGGCGCCATGTGGAATGTTTTGATGATCTAACCCATAATTCTAAACATTTGGCCTAATCTCAGACCTACTCTTTTCATACCCAGCCCACCCAACTCAGCTAAGCTAGGTTTTCCACTCTCCAGTGCCTCCCAGGGATCTCACATCTTTATTCTGCCTTCAAACGCTGGATCCCTCAATGGGATACTCTCTTCTCCCAACCTACTCAGACCCCAGCCACATCCAGAGCCCCCCACACTGCTGCATACCTCCTGTTGGCCCTCCAGATCTACTCCTCACCAGCCCTCTGCCTTGCAGGGTGATCTGTATGAATTATATCAACAAGTACATGAACCCTCTGGCTCTGGTTGGTTGGGCCAATAAGAAGCGACAAATGTGGGGTCAAGGTGTTTCTTTCCCTCCTTCAATCCTGTGGGGTCGCATCACCTGCCACTGTAAGGTCCCTGCCCCTCTCAGTGGCCTGCTCTCCACAGCCCCTCTCCCTTTCAGTGCTTGTGACCTCTCCCTGTCCTTATCCCTTTCGCCTGTAGCTGGTCATAGTTCCCCTGATGCTACCCCTGGTCCCCCACTGGCCCTCTTTTTGTTTCCTCTTCACCCTGCCTGCCCCATTGTAATAATTGCTCTGCAAAGAAACCCTCCTAATTTAAGTGTTCCATCCTTTCCTGGCGGGACCCGGACATGCGTCCCCCATATCTATTTCCCAAGTATTATTCTCTCTTCCTGTTTTGGGACTCTTATAGCCCTTCTAAGCCTGGCACACATCTAACGATGATTTCTATACTCATTAAAAAATATACATAATTATAATTATTCTACCTTGTCTCTCCTGCTAGATTGTGAATGCTTCAGAATAAGGCCTTGGCATTTTTTTCTCATACCTCTTCTAGGACTGAGGAGAAAGTAGGTGCTGTAACAAGTGCCTGTTTATAGACAGAGAAATCATTACACTAGCAAGGTCAGGGTGGAGGTTCCTGGGATTAGAGTTAAATTTCAAATTCAAAGGTAGGGTTCAAACCTGTCCTTTTAGGTGGCTGTGCCACCTTGGCCAACTCATTGCTCTTCGATTCTTAACTTGCTAAATGAAGATGATAATATACCTACTGTACCTCTCCATCTCATTTTCATCATTTAAAAAACTGTAGTTATGGTAATATTTTGTGAGGATTTAAGAAAATATGGTATGAGAAAGCTCTAACTATTCAGTTGAATGAAATCTGCAGATACATTCTGGGACCAAACATTGAAAACTTCCAAGGTGATTAATAATATTAAAACTAGGTATATATACTACTATTGCCTATTGAATATTATGTATAAAAATTTTAGAAATATTTTCTGATCTAATTGTATGCTATAGTCATTAATAGTCCCATTTTACAGAGGAGTAAACTAGTCTAAGAGGTTAAAGAAATTGCTCAAAGTAGCAGAATGAGGAAGTAGCAGAGTCCAAATATATGTCCAGGGTGCTGCCCCGATCGGAGCTTCTAATCCTGGCTGTGTGATTTGGTTCCATGGGGCTTATCCAGAGCCTTCAACTGAGGATGTCTCCAGGAACTCACCTCCCACACATGCTGTGTACTTGCTTGTCCCATGCTCTCTCTGGGAAAGATGTTTCCAGTCTGGAGCTTTTTTCAAAGACTTCGGGGCTGGAGGTGTGGAGAGCCGGATGAAAGAGAGAAGGAAGTTGCCATCCTTTTTTACAGCCTCATTCTCCAGTTGAACTCCTGGTGTTTGTTCTGAGCTGTAGAAGGGAATCCCAACAAAACCTTGGGGTGTAGACAGTCACCAGAAGGTCAAGCCAGTGGTATAATAACACAGAGGAAGTGACCTGGTGGGATATCCAGGGATTTTTTTTTAAGAGACTCACCAGCATATCTTGCTCACAGTGTAAGGATATCAGGGTGGCCAGATTCTTACATGGGCTGGCTTCCCCCAGAACAGTGTTCTAAGAGGCCAGGCGGACACTGTAAGGCTTCCTGTGATCCATCACAGAAGGCACACAGCACCACTCCTGCAATGCTCCTGTTGGTCAAAGCAAGTCATAAAACAGCCCCAGTCTAGAGGATGAGTCCGCACAGTGGTGTGAATGCCAGGCTGTATGGTTCATGGCGGGGGCATTTTTGAAGACAGTTAAATCATATCTCACCTGCTGTGTGAATGCAGACAAAGTATAGAGCACTCAATGCCTCAGTTTCTTCATCTGGGGACTGGGGAAGGAAGCTATCAGGCCTGCTTTCCAGGGTTGCTTCCGTATTAGCATATGCCTGTAAAGGGATTCCCGCAGTGACTAGCACAACTAAGGGATTCAATGCAACTTACTAGTTTTGCATTGCCTGGTGGAGAACTTAAATTTATCCCTAATATTTTAATATGTCCATGTCTCATCTTTCCAGCCAGCTTGTTAGCTCCTAGAGGTCAAAGATTATCCTATACTTTGCTCTTTCCGTTTCTTTTAGTTGCCCTCAATAAATACCGACTGAAAGGAACTGAAAAGGGAAGAGATAAGGGAGCAGGGGACTGTGCAGGCAATTGTGGGCATCTTTATTGCTTTCTCTGGACTCGGTGTATCACCCAAGCTCCTGGAGATCTAACCTTTGCCTTTTCTGGAAAAAAAACTAATAAGTTATCCTAGATTGTAAAGGGGGCTTTATTAATCTAGTTAATAGATGGCACTGTTTTTATGAGGACTTCAGCCCATTAATTGTTTTCATGCAAATGGATGCCGTTAATTACAAATTAATCTTATCTTTTTGTTAAGGCAGGGCCATCAGGACCTCTACTTGGCAATACTTGTTGGCACTTGATATGAATCAATGCTTATACTTGAAAGTAATAAAACTGCATTTCTTTAAAGATAGTTCATAAATCAGATCTTCATTAATGCAGATAGGCTAGACCCCCTACTTGTCTAATTTAATGAGGTTCTAATTCATTACTGTGATTCATGCATCTCCCTGGGGATGGTGGCCAGCAGGGCAGGGCACATAGTAGGCAGTTAATAAATCCTCTACGTCCTCTATTTTCTGGGTTCTTCCACAGTGGGAAGCTGTCCACTAGGTTTCCTCTTCATCATAAAGCACCACTTAGATCTTCACCAGCCTCAGTGCCATTTTTCCACATGGTCATAGAGGACCCCAAAGAGGAAAATAACCTTCTAGCAAAGCCTGTTGCTTTTATGCCGAGTCTATGCTGGGAGCTCAGGTGTCCCCAATGGAGAAACTAAGGGTGCGGGACATCGGAAGCACTGTTGGGGACAGAGGGGTGACTTGTTTACCTGGTGCTTGGTCTCTCTTAGTGGCTGAGGCAGTTGGATGGGGACTGTCCGTCCTCCCTGTGCCATCTACCTGAGCACGATGTACAAACAAATGGGCAAGGGGACCCACATTTTTCCCTGGGACTCATTAGCCATCCATTTTCCAGTGATGTCTCTAAACCATTTCTCAGCCTGTTTCTCTTTCTAGGCAGGTTTCCCTTTAGGGAGACCTAGTTCCTCCCCATCATATTTATTGCCAGCCTGGGCCTGGGCTTCCACCCACCTCCTTCCAGCCACCAGGGTCTCAGCAGCAAGCCCTGGCTTCCTCTGTTTAAGAAACAAGTGCAGACCCAGAGGCAGGGGCGTGCCGTCCCTCTCTGTTCCACCAACCAGCTGTGTGCACCAGGAAGGCCTCCAAAATGTGGATTGGGGTGTGTAAGAATAGCCCGGACAAAGGGACCATGGCTTCTGTGCTAGATTTGGGGAGCCGGCAGCGTGATGAAACGCTTCCCTCCGTGCCGCTGAATTCATTTCTCTAAAGTTCCACTGTGCACAGAACCATTTGTTTCCACATTGTTTTTATTAAACAAGAAAGGCGAGCTTTATTACTGCGCAAATGAAAGCAGCCGGCAAAGACAGATACTTCCCAGATTCTTATTAATCTCCAAGAGTTATGGGGCCTCTGAAGTCCCACAGAAATTAACATACTCCACAGACTTCTCTTAGCAAGTCCCTGGCGCTGCTCCTCTCCCTTGCGGGCAGCGACCACTGCCCTGCCCTGGCCAGCTCCACGAGGGCTTTCAGTTGGGGTCCAGGACTATCACCCTGTCACATGACCCCCACCTTCTTTTGAGTTGCATGTGCACTAACCTCATGCTTCAGTGCACCGTCCTGGATTTATTTGTACACTAATTCTGGGCATTGTCTGGAAATGTGGATTTAGGTGTTGTTCAATTCACTTCCATATACAATTATATATGTATAGATTATTTACTATCGTAGTATAGGAAAATCTTGACATTTGTGAGATTATATCCTGAGGCCTTTGTGAATCTCAAATGAATGAAAAACACAGTCATGCATAATTCCCCCTTTCTACGGATGCAGATTAGCGATCAGTCATTCGTTCTGCAAACATTCACTCAGTCACTTCCACCAGCTGGCCACCACATGTTCTGTCCTCCGAGAGCCCTGGGCATGATGGGGAGGCTGGGGAGACATGGCAGAGTTTGAATGAAGGGATGACAGGGTCTGTCTCATGATTTTCAAGGACACCGGTTGCTGGGTGAAGAACGGATCATCAGGGGCAAGGACTGGAAGTAAGCCAACTAGTCAGGAGCACGTTGCGACAGTCCAAGAGAGATGAGAAAGCCCAGGGTGGGTAGGTGGTGGCATGCGGAGGAATGCAAGACATGTTATGCAGATGTGGGTGACACAAAAACTACCATTGCTCCTTCAGGTTCCTAATGAGAGGTGTGGGTACCTGCCCACAGGGGAGACCTACTGCACTTGGGGAGAAGTAGATGCAGTCAGCTAGGCTCACTCATAGGCACACAGCTAACCTGGCCTTACTGGTACATGCAGGAGATCAGATCCCAGCAAAATGGTGACATCCTGTTATGGGATTTGGGGGTCTCTTGCAGGCAATCAGAGATGGAGCAGTAGAATCTGTGAATGCTAGGGTCGGTGGTACATAGGCTTTGAATTGCATATTCAGTTTAAAGTATTTTCTAGCTGATCTTCCATTAAGGAAGTAAGTAGCTCAAGTTCAGTTTATAGATGAGAAAGCAAAGGTTCAGAGAATTTAGGTGAATTTCCCAAAGTCACATGATAATTATGTTCAAGATTAAAGCCTGGGTCTCCTGCAAGCCTGGTCTCCAAGTGCAGCTTTCCCCAAGGTTACGGGGGTGTCTTCTTTACTGTGCATCAGCTCTGCCCTGGGATGAAGGGGCTGGTGCAAAGGAAAAGCAGTGCCAGGAGATCTTAAGAAGGGGCATGTTCTAGAATAACACCACTTAAAGTTATAGCAGTGTCTGATCAGGTGCAAGGCCCAGGGTTCTGACTAAAGTGCCTGTAGCCCTAAGTTCATCCCCATGAATGTTCCATGATGGGGCCAGGGCCCCAAGGCAAATACAGTTGCTGGTCAATTTGTTTTAACAATCCTTATTCTCTTATACCATGTACTCTTCCCCCCTGCCCTTCCCATCCAACCCTCTTGGCTCAAGCGAGGCCAGTGGCCCGAGGTTGTTTTCATAATAAGTTTGTGTCTGCCATCAATGACTTTGCTCTACCCTGGTCCCTGGTCCCTGGTCCCCTTTGTAGGGAAGTTTCCTGTTCTCTAATCACCTGTATAAAACCCACCTTCTTTCTAGGGAGGTCCCAGCCTCACTGTTCTAAAAATGTCATCCTCTGCCACAGAGGGGAGATGCTATGGAACACTCTCTTATAGCCTGTAGTTCTACCATATTGCAAGGACTCCTCTAGCCCATTGAATTGATGTGAACACAATAAGAACCATAATAGCAACATATGACACAGGCACAAGCCAGGCACTGTTCTATGTATTTTACACATATCATTCCACCTAATTCCCATAGGAGACCTATGCAGTAAATAGCATGATTAACCTTGTTTTACAAATGAGGATACCAAGTCAAAGGGAGGTGGAATAACTTGCTTAGAGTCAAATATGTAAAGAATGATAAAGCTGGGTTTGAACCCAGGTGGTCTGGCAAGCTCCTAACCACTGAATTATGCTTTCTGCTGTGTGTGCACATGTGTGTGTGTGCATGTGTGCAGGGCAGAGGGTTCATAGTAATTAGTGTATGAGGAAATGTTAGGAGTAACAGGAAGGACAGATGCCCATAATGGAAAAATCCTGGTGGATTTTGAACAAAAACCTCCTTTTTAAAGGATACATCCCTCTAATAACTTATGCAATTTCTACAAATAGGAATATTCCTAAAATAAACCATTCCTTCATATGCTGTGTTTATATCAACCTTGTTCCAGTCTAATTTTTAGAACTTTAGGTAATCTTTACCTTTACTCCTGTTAATTGCCTATGTTTTGCATTCTCTCAGAATTTCTTTCTAAGATCACTTTTCTTTTTGGTCCACCAAACACTGTGATGCTGAGGGCAGCAGGAAGGGAGCCCAAGTAACAAGCTGTCCAGCCACTGTGAGCCTCCCTCCCATGAGAATTAACTACACGTACTCAGACAGAGCTGTGAGGAATGTGGGTGCAGACCCTATTCTCCTTACATCTCCCATAACTCCCAGCATGGGGTCTGGCGTATGGTTGATACCTGATCCCCATAGTATATTCATTATAGACCCACAGTGAGAAGAAATGGCCTCTGCTTGCAGCCCTCTTCAAGTTAGGTCTGTCTGGTTCATGGACAAGTCTTAGGTTTGCTCAGGGACCAGCCTTAGTGGACTCTAAAGTGAAATTCTCAGCTGAAGCTTTTTCTGCAATTTTTCTCATTTAGGATGATGCCATTCACAGAAAACAAATGTTCTTTTGCCCTATTGCGTTTGTTATCAGACATCCTATCAGTTGAAACACCAACAGAAGATGTGTTTTCTCAGCTGTAGGAATGTTGTCTTTGGGGAGAAGTTCCACACAATAGAAATTCCGGAAACCCAGTGATATGATTTAGAAGCAATTTGCTAGGTCAGAGACTCTGTTAAATCAGAAATGTGGCAAGAGGAGAGAAATCTGGAACAGTTAGTGACTTTGTCTATAAATCAAGGGCACAGTAAACTTTCTCACTTTTAACTTCTATTGAAACAATGACCATAAACAATGTGCAATGCTAAAAACTAATTAAACAGCCACTCTAAATCACCAAAAAAGGGTAAATTAAATTTTAAGTAACATCTGCTCCGGTGAAATGTGTGTGGGCAGCGTGAGGGGAAATGTGCTTGTTTGTTTATTTGCAGCCTCTTCCAATACTGACACTCCTGTGAGTCAGGCGTGACTGATTAGTGAGTTCATCAGCCTGTCCCTATGATCTCAGATGGCTTTGTTTTCACTAAGTATTCCCCTCCAATTCCATCATCATCATGTCCCCTTTCTGGCCATTTGTCCAACTACAATATGCCCCTTTTCTCTGCTTATCTAAGTTCTACTCACCCTTACAATGCTCTCAGGCCTTTCATTCAGTCTACCCAACAGTTCTCCAACGCTCCGCCTCTCAATGGATGCTTCAGAGATTGTCTGTCACTCACTGGCCACTTGTTACATCCAGCTTCATGAAAATTACTCATTCAGTTCTTATTCTTATCAGTCTTATAGTTCCTCTGCACCCCTGCTAACCAGGATGGCCTAAGTTGTGCAGGAACAAAGGATTCCCAGATGTCAGTGGCTCAAGAATATGAAGTTTTAGATTTTGTTCAAGGATCCACGCCAAGTGGCCTGCTCCATCCGGTACCTTGGAGTATAGGGCCTCTCATCACTGCTTTTCATGGACTCATCTTGGATGTGACACTATCTTTCTTGCTCACATTTCATTGGACAATTAGTCCTATAAGTGCCTATCAGCAAGGCAGTTGAAAAGTACAGTTTTTCATGATGTTTTAGTTAAAATCAGGTCTTAATAAATGTTTGTTTAATAAATGTCATATGCAGTTAACTTAATGAAGCATTAATTTGTGACAAGATGTATACTAGGAATAGGCAGAGTGGAAAAAGGACCTGTAATTAAATTCTGGCATGTGGGATCATTCATTCATTCATTCACTAATTCAACAAATACCTACTTCCTGCCTTATATATTCCATACACTGTTCTAAACATTTGTGAACAACGTACTGATCATTGACCTTGCACAGCTTGCATTCTAGAGAAGGAAACAGAAGACAAACAATAAATATAACAAATAAGGAAACTAAATAGTGTGACAGAATGTGATATATTGTGGAAATAAAAGAAAAAATGTAAAGCACAGTAAGGAATATAGAGACTTTTATGGTTGGGGTGAAAGTAATTGTAAATAGGGAGGTCGTAGCAGACTTTATTGAAATGATATCAGAAAAGAAGTAGGTGTGGTAGTTAGCTATAGAGGTATTTGGAGGAAAAGCATTTATAAAGAGGGAACAGCCTGTGCTAAAACCTTAAGTTGTCGCATATTTGAAGAATAGCATGGAGTTCTGTATGGCTGAAGTGAGAGTGTGAGCCGGGGGAGATGAGTGTAGAGAGTTGATGGGGGCGGGGGGACACATCATGAAGTGTCATAGGCCATTATAAGACTTTGTTTTTTTTTTCCTTTGAGTGAAATGAAAGCACTACTGAAAGGTCTGATGCTTAGTAATGCATAATTATATGTGTATTATGTATGTGTATATTTGAATCCAGAGGAAAGTTTAGCTTTATGTGTCATTTGCATTTGAAGATACATATCTTGGCCCTTATTATCGTACTTTATATTTGCCTTTTCAGGAAACTTTTTCATGTATTGTATCATAAAAGAATGATTATAAAGATGGGAGGGGCTGGTACTATTATCATCTCTCCCATATGCCACCTTTATGGGGAAGATCACTGGTGCAGAGTCTAGATGGAAATTGTGCCTGGGGTCCTTATGGCTCAGTTACCCAGGGGATGGGGCTGTGGGGGACTGGCTTCTTCCTTACCAGCCTCCCAAGGTCTTAGAGAAAGAAACTTCACCAACAGAGTCAAATGGCTGGTGAGATGAGTTCCACATAATCCCCACTCTCATCGAATCTGAGTATCTCTTAATAAAACTCACAGTTGTTGTGGGGAAGGGAGATGGAGCTCTGTCTCTCCAGCCCGCTGAGCCACCAACTGCTCGCAGTGGGGGCCACACTGTTAATCCCCGGAGCATCATCGCCCATTTCCCAGCCTGCTTTCCCTCCAGGAAGAAAATAACCACTGGTATGTGAGCTACATCCAAGTCTCTTTGCCAGTTCCATCAGAGCCTCGGTGGCCACGCCTGCATTGTCCACCAGTGGCTCCAGAGGGATGACCACTCTCCCCACAGCATTTCTAGGGGGCATTTCTTTTTCACTGACTGACACCACTCATTCTTGTTTCATTGCCTAAAGCCTTCCAAAGTTAGGGCTGCTTCCCTTGTTGGGGCCAGGCCTCTGTTTATTTTTAAACATTTATTTTATCCCTGTGTGATGGCGATTTTCAGATATGAGACCAAGACTGGCAAAGAGGGTTTCACGATCATGCCTTAATTTGCTATTAGACTTGAGGTCATGCAACCCCACACCCAGCTGGCACTGCTCCTGCTCTGTCTGGATGGGCTCGGCTTGGTTTTCCTGCTGTGTCCCTGACAAATACAAGGCAAACATTTAGTCAACTATGGTCAGTACCACCTACGGATTCAGTGTTCAGCCCTTTCTGAGAATATTAACTCTTCGTCTGATGGATTTGTTGCACACATTCCCTCATTTGGCGCTTGGTCCTGCTAATTGTGCTGATTACACTCCATCTGCTACCCCACTGCAATTTTGTCTGCCTTTTACTGTCCTGCTTGCTGCCCTGGGATGCTGACCTCACACACTACCTCCTCCAGGCTCCCTTGCAGCCCTCTATCTGTCTTCTCATCGGGGTCAGCAACGGGAGGCATCGGCAGGATGCTGCAGGGAGTGTGATGGGGAGAGCGAGGTCAGGTGTTTCTGCTCTGCTCTCTCCCCACTTTGTACAGCAGACTGGCTGTAGCTGTTTCCTGCACCTGTAGCTCCTGCCAGGTGGGCCCTCTTTCAGGACTTCAGCTTTCCTGGGTTCTGGTAACATACTTCCTCCTGCCCCTGCCTTCTCCGGCCTAGGGTGGCAACAACCCCTGCTGTTCTAATCCTTGGGTGCCTTGACATTTTTTTGTTGGCTTCCTTAACCTGCCTTTAGTCCCTTCACTAAATTTTTTTTTTAAACCCCAGTTTGAGTGCCTTTCATTTCCAGCCCTCATGATATACACAAGAACAAGTCTCTTTAAAGGCAGGGACAGGATTTAGCTCTAGGTTCTGGGGCTCCCAATTTTCTCATCTTCCAATTTCTGTCCTCACCCTTTTCTACTAGACAGTTTGCTTGGGTGACTTCAACCACAGTCACACTCAGGGTTGGGGGTAAAGGTTATCTATCAACAAGGGCACCCTGCTGTGGGCTTGAGTCAGTTTGGGGAGGGTGTTGAAGTGAGAAGGTGTGTTCCTTGCCTTGGGGGGATTCCAGTCTGGCTGGAGATATAAGAAATCACATATCATCAAAACAGTATTAATGATGATCATGAAAAAATGACAGTTATTTGTTATTGAGCACTTGTATGTGTCAGATATTGGAGTATGTAGTAGACTATGTAAATTGTCTCCAATTTTCAGGCTAACTTTGTAATGTCAGTATTATGACTTCCATTTTACTGACAGAAACTTGAGGCCCAAGAAACCAGGGGCCCCGCCAGAAGCTGTTCAAGCTGGACTAGAGCTGAAATTTAAAGCGAGGCCTTTCTAGCTCCGAACCATGATTGCTTTTTCAGCTATGTCACATTGACCCATGAAATAGAAAACTCATACAGGCTAATGTATGCAATCCAGGATGCAAATGGAATGCAGCTCGCACTCTGTATGATGGAAGAATGGAAGGTTGGCCCGGGGAAGAACCATGTGGGCTGGAGGGGGCATGAGAGATTTCACGGAGGAAGCAAGAACTGACCTGCACCTGAAGGAAAGAAATTAGGATATTGGAAAAAGAGAAAAAGAAAATGAGGCTAGAAATGCCAGTGCTATATTAAAAAATAATGGCTCCCGAACTTAAGGAGTTTAGGAAGAGGCGGCCCAGGCCTCCTGATTCTTCCTAAGAATCTGAGCTCCAGTGGCTGCTCTGGGCTAGGATTTAGGGCATAACTGTAGAGTTTAGCTTTCCTAAGGCATAGCTGCCTGCACTTAAAGGCTCTTCACAACTCTTCATAAGCTTATGCTACTTGGATTACCTGTTCAGAATGAGGGCCGTGAGTTTCTGCTTTGCCTCACTTCTTGCTTTGTGTTGGTCTGATGGGGACATGTGCTCCCAAAGCCACACTCAGGAACTTGTCATCTATCTGTGCAGCCACCCATTTCTTCATTCATTACTTACTTAAATAGATACAACTGTCTACTTTATTCTTATCCACTCTAACTCTACATCCACACAAAACCCTCCTGCGAATCCTTAGCTGTGGACCCAGTCATATACCAGTACTCAAACTGGTGGGCACAGCTGGAGAAAACCGCACTATACCCATGCCAGTAGTGGGTCAGCACCTCACTAGGTTCTCAAAATTTCTAAGGAGCTGCTTTGTATGCCCACAGTACCCTTATTCCTAAAGACTGTCATTCCAGACCCTCATCATTCTTTTGTAGACATTTGCTGTCTACTCTTACCTCTACATTTTGCCCACTATTTCTTTATTTCATCACTCACCATGCCAATTTCCCCCCCCTAACTTCTGGAGAGGATCATGCCTTTACACATGCTCTTGTGAAATGCAAAAGGAAATAATTACTTTGTCTACTCTCAGTGGACATTAAAATCTGTCCTCATCACCATGTCTGAACCAAAACGCATGTTCTCACTAAATAACCAAGTTTTTATTAAATTCTTTTGCATGCATCTCAGCTGGATCAGGGAATAAACTCTGTGGAAGGAGACATGGGAACTGCAACTAAGGGAAAATGAGGTGAAACAATGATTAGTGTGGGAGTCACAATTCCTGGGATCTAACTTAAGTTAAAATTAGTGTATTCCAATGGGCAAGTCACTGATTCCCTGGGCATCATATTGGCATCTTTAAAATGGGTTGGGGGAATGATTATCAAATTAGTAGCATTGGTGTACTTTCTTTATAGGCTCAAGATGAGCATTCAGGAGGATAAGAGATATAAAAACACCTTTAAATCTTAAAATACCATGATGCAAAAATAGATTACTAAGGCTTGAAAATGTCATCTGACACTCTGGTTGGTAAATTTTTACAATTGATATTCCAAATATGATGTAGATCTTGGGTGTGGGTGGCATTTGTGGTGGAGGAGTTGGTGTCTGAAGAGAGATTACAAATCGTATACCTTTTGAAATGAATGTTAAGAGAGGAAGAACCTGTTCTAATCACTTTAGAATAAATGGCTCACTATGTGTCCTTGCCTACCTTTTCCTCTTTCTTTTAGGGGAAATTGAGCTCCTGTAAACTTTAGAATTAATCAGTTTTGAGAACACCACATTTAACATGTTAATACTTGCTGAGATTAGTGTTGGAGTCACAATTCCTGGGATCTAACTTAAGTTAGAAATCGTCCCAACCTTTGTCCCCAGCCACCTCTCAAACTTTAACTCTTACTTGTTCCTAACACCCATTTTCATTACAGCCCAACTGCCCTGGTTACTCTTTCACCTCAGTGCATTGGGGCCTATGTTCAGTGCAGGCAGACATGTGGTTGGAGCAATTTTTACACATTTCTTTGAAGGTGAAGTATATCACTTTTCTAGGCTCAAAGAATTTCTTTTGAGTAAACTCATAGTACCAGTTTGGAATGTTGAATTCAAGTGGTCAAGTTAGACACCAGTTGAAATGCAATCAGAGCTCTTCTCCCAGTCATCAAAATTTGTACAGAGTTGGCCAGTTTTTGTTGCATCTCTTTGTAATCCTCAGTTCTCTTTTGCCTCTTCTTCCCCCTCCCGTTTGGTCTCACACACCGAGCAGGGCCAGGTTTTATTCCAGCAAACTTGGGCAACAGTAGATATGATTGTCGGCCTCCCTGGGGCTGGTCAGGTTTTTATGAAATTAGACGTATTTGTCTTGATGTTTAGAAGCGAGCATGAAATTCAAATCTGTAGGTTGGCATTCCTCAGGCTGGGCCTTTAATATTCAATGACATAGCTTCATTGCGGCTCTGACAACACTATATAGAAGTTGTGCTTACCATTGAAAATTAAAGCCACTGAAAGCGTTGACAACAGCAAAATCGTGAATGCTTCCCAGCTCCTGAAGTGATTGCTATTCCAGTTTGTCCAGAAGTGCTTATTGTGTTTGTACTGCTGTCAGTTCTACTTAAAGACGCCTTGAAGCCAATGCCATACAGGTAAGTACTAAAGAAATCCCCATCTTCTTTCCCCTCTCCACTTCTCCATCGCCTCCCACACCACTTTTCTGCTGAGAGTCTATTTGCATTTGGCTGTAGAGCCCCTGATTCCCTCAACTTCTGAGCCAGTTGATTGCATGTCTTTTTCAAGTTCTCAATTAATCAGAATGTCATTTTTTTGTTGCTATTGTTCATTTGCCTTTTCTTCGTTTCTTTTTCTCCCATAAGGGAGGTTTTAGGGTCAGAATCACTTCCTCTTATGTGGAAAGCAAACCTTAAGCGGGGGAGGTAAGGAGGACTTGGTATCTATAGGAAGAAGGATGAAAAAAAAACAAAAACAAACATCCGCTAGCCTTTGACCCTAATGATAAGAATAGGGAGAGACTACTCTATTAACTGTAACTTCAGGTTGGGTCTTTATAGTGTCAAAAATGGTAAAAAGGAAATTTAAAGTAATTATTTAATAATGGTTAGCTTTGCTGTTATTGTTGTTGGTAAAGCAGATGGACTGGCAGAGGACTCTCACAGCCTCTTTCTTAGGTTGGTTACTTGGTTTGGCCTTTGAAAGAGATTTCCCTCCCATGTCACAAGTGGAGACAGAATTATTTTATCAGAAAAAAATTCTTTATAGAAGCCTTTCATCCTCAAGCAAGACCAGACCCTTGAAATGTAAAACTCAGATGCAAATAGGAGAGCTGAAAGGACAGTCTAGGGCATTGAAGTCAGTGATCCGGGAGGGACCCTGTAGCAGACATCTGTGGGAAGGGCCCAGCGTGAGAGAGCAGCTGCGTGGGGACCCACATCAACAGTGTGGGGGCTTGTAGACACCCAATTGTTCATTCAGTATATAAATATATTCAATATATAAATGTATATACCATCTATCGTCTCATGCAAGACTCTTATAGGCATTTGTGAGAGAAGCAAAGTCTCTCAGGTAGCTCAGGAGATGAGAGGCACACACCCAATAACTCTAGTCACTACTGGGGACAGTGTAACCACACAGCTGAGTGTGAGCACAGCGAGTACCTGGTCAATTCAGTAGACGAGATGCCTTCCTGCTGCCATAGTCCAGCAAACCTTCACCAGAAAGTGGGAGTCTGTTGTGTATCCTCCCAGACTTCACTGCATAACCAGTGCTGGCTTCCTGGCTGTGCTCAGCCATGGCCTCTGGGCTCCCAAAATGCACAGGTACTAACTGCATTTAATGTTGGAAAAGGCTTTCACAGGGCCTATGACTCACTATTTCTACACTCGAGGAGTCCAATACCTCTGGATTTTTATGCTGTGTTTAGTTAGTACCTAGTGCATTTTCCTGGCACATAGTATGTCTACTCTAAGTGTTTGTGGGTGATTGAGAACCTGAGAGGGAATTTTTTTTTAATATATTTTTATTGTTTTTTACAGAGAGGAAGGGAGAGAGATAGAGAGTCAGAAATATCGATGAGAGAGAAACATCGACCAGCTGCCTCCTGCACACCTTCCACTGGGGATGTGCCCACAACCAAGGTACATGCCCTTGACTGGAATCAAACCTGGGACCTTTCAGTCCGCAGGCCGACGCTCTATCCACTGAGCCAAACCGGTCTTGGCCTGAGAGGGAACTTCTGATGTAAGGTAGCCCCAGTTTTGACCCTGACTGGGATGGGGCCCCAGAGACTGCACTGGGAAGGACAAGGTCACTCCTCCCGGAGTGCTCCCAACAGAACAGAGGTGCTCCTCAAGAACCTTTGTCCTTCGAGCATTTATCTGCACCTTCTTGTTCTTACCCAGGTATTGGTCTGGTGTCTCCCTCAGGGTATTTGTTACACAGCCTTTCTCCCTCTGGAGGAAAAGGACTATAATTGTTGTAAAAACTCCCACTATGCTGCCACTGGGAGCACTTTGATTTGAGGTGGCTTTGGGGACAGGGTGACAGAGAACTGCCAGCTTCCCACATCCTCAGTTCTTTATTGCCAGAAGGTTCCATTCTGTGTAGACTAACTTTCTCTGCCTGGAAGAGAGGGTATTTTCTCCACTTCCTGTTCTCCTGGGAAAACTTCAGGGTGTGATTCAGGCAGAAGCAGGAAGTTCTCACCAGGACCTGCTTCCCCTCACTGAGACCTTCCTCAGGAGGGTGATGGAGAAATTTTAGGAATTTCTCCCTTGGAATCAGCCAATGAAATTCCTGGATAAGTGGAGGATACCTTCCATCTGCATTCACTTCTGTTTGTATAACGAAACAATTTGCCACCATCAAAGGTTGGGAGCCCCCTGGGAGCACCTGGAGGACCCGCAGGTATTCACACCAGGGACTTCCAAGTGCACCCATGCCTGAGAGCCACAAAGCAATGAACCTCTACAGTGGATGGCCTGGGACTCCTCTCCTCCCTGCGCCAGTCTGGAGGTTTCTGAGGTTACAGACTGAATCTACTGTTTAATTTCTAACCTCCCATGGCTCTCAATTTAGGGCTCGCCTATGGGGTCCAGCTACTCAATTAGGGCAGGCATTAAAGGGGTGGCTGCGTCGACAGTGTGTGGGGGAGGCAGAAGCATGTCCCCAATCCAGGAGCCTTTCATTCCTCCAGGACTGCCTTCTTCAGGATTTCTTATCACATAGCACCTTGGCTGTCTGTTAATGCCACGGCAAACAACATGCAACATTGACCCGAGGGCAACATAGGGACATGGGCTAGGTTTGGGGGGGGAATGGGGCAGGACAGAGGAAAGGGAAGCTAATGATAGCAATGAAGACAACAAATAAAGTCTTCCCGAGTTTTGACATTTTGCCCAAGGTGACTCCTGTGGTCCATCCCTGTCCCCTCTGCAGGGTTCTAAACCACCTGCTATCATTTTCTAAAAATACAAGTAGCTATTCTTTATGGAGCACCTAACTCTTAAGGCATGTTATTTTTTATTTCTCCTTTAGCAGTGAATGTGTGGAGACTCAGAGAGGTTAATAATCTTCCCAAAGTGGCACAGCCAAAAGATAGTGGAGCTGGTATTAAATTGAAACTTGTTCCCCAAACTGTTGTGTCCCACAGTCATTTGGTTATTACTGAACTCTCACTTTGCTCTTTCACTCTTTCTGGTCTGACCTTGGTCCTGACATCAGTTTTGAGGTAGCTTGAAAATACTGATTTGTCCAGACCATTCATTGCTTCAGTTAGGAGTCAAGAAGGAAGCGCACAGAGGGTCAAGATATAGTCTGGTATACAATTTGCAAAAGCCCCACAGGTTTGCACACCCTGATTTTATTCACTCTTTTCTCTCCCTCCCATTCTTGGCAACTGTCCCATAAGCCCGTCTGTTCTCTACCTCTAATATGTTATGCTGGTATTTTATTACCAAACAATTACATCCACTAATTTGAAAAGGAAACGAGAAGGAAATTGCAATTATAAGAGTAAAAGCAATGCTCTTTTATTTCTTCCCTTTATGCATATGAAATATGGTTTGTCATTGCTGCAAAACAGACTTTCCCCTCTTTCATGGCTCTTCACTGCCTTGTCTTTAATAATTGAGCAGAAACCAGAGTCATAATTAGATTTCTGATAACAGAGGAGATATCTGTGGGTTTGCAGATGTGAAGGCTCAGCTTGGAGCCATGGGGCCGCCTCGCCTCCATGGGAGAAAGCATGTTCCATGCTGTTTCAAGTATTCTGTACACTGATGGTCTTCTATGTAGATCAATCATGGCTCACAATTATTCTTTCTTTTCTGCCCTTGCCATGCTTAGCCAACCCCCTGGCTTTGGGCTGGGTCAAGACTTGCTTTGGTTGCTTGAAGGTGAGTAGATATAGTATAGACCTCTTTCAATGAGCAGCAGCTTTCCATGTGCTTCCTGCTTTGGCCCTGCTTCCCCTGAGTGACACCCAGGTGGGGGACTGCTCCATCCAGGTCCCTGAGTGAATACGGCACACAGAAATGCCCTGCCGACTCCTAATGTGGTGAGAGCAAGAGATAAGTGTTTGATGTTTTAAGCCACAGAGATTTAGAGCTGTTTTTTTAATCACAGCATTGTCCAGCCCACCCTTCTGATATATCTGTGATCACATTTGGCTCTCATTATATCCATGGGATGGAGAAAAGGCTTAGCACACTGGGTGGTGTGGGGGAAAGAGTGTGTTGTGGAATCAAAGGGACCTGGGTAGGAATGCTTCTCCCATCACTGCTGGCTGCGCAGGCTTAGCCAAGCCACCTGGTGTCTTGGAAATCTTGTTTCTTTATCTGAAAAAAGGGAATAATAATTTACCTTGAAGGTTCCTGAGAATCAGAGTCGGTGTATGTCAGAGGTCCCGGCATAGTGCCCATCACACCTAATAAAAGATAGCTGCTTTAAAAAGTCTTATGTTAAAGAGCCCCGTTTGACATTATCTCCATTGAATAGATGAGGACACAGAGGCTAATTCGGCTGCAGGGACCTGCCCAAGCTAATTTCATTATAGAGCTGGGCTGTGAGCTGCAGCTTCCAGACTCTGGGTCCAGAACTCTCCCTGGACTGACACTTACTCCTCGCCTGGAGTTGTGCTTAGGGTCTGGGGTGGGGGCCAAAGGGCAAAAGGGTCAAGAAATAAAAAGTGTTCCTTTAAGAAATGCAGTCTACATGCTGAGATGAGCCATCCTGGAGCTTTCCAATCATGATCACAGAAGCTCTGACTGGGGCACATTTGGGTTAAGCAGGGCTTTGTGGTGGCCCCTAAATTGCATGTCTGCTGCCTCCTGTTCACCATGCAGAGGTTTGCTTCCAAGAGAAAACCCTCATTAGCAAATTTTGTTTGGGAAGCATCTCTGGCTGGCCGGTGGGCAGCAATCGATGAAGTTCCTGGTGCTTGGTTACCTGAGGCTGGAGTTGGGGCTGGATTTGTCTCAGCGGAAACACTTCCCTTATTTTCCTTACCCCGTGCCAAATGCTTCATTTGCCCCTTGCTAATCACCTGATCTTAGAGTCCATGAGAGTCACATTTACTACAAGAGAGTTTTCTTCCTCGTCTTTAATTTGTTTGAATAATTCATGTCCAATTTAGAAGGATTAAGTGTGGCCTGATCTCCCACTCCATCAAGAGCTGCAGGTGAGAATCTAGCTCCTCAGTGGAGACAGAGGCCAAGCTGTTGGGACCCCCCCCCCAGGGGGTCCCAGGCTTTCGTGTTGCCACAGACTGTTTGATGCAGGGCCATCAGGCTGTCCCTCCCCATTGTCCCATGTGCCTGCAATGGCTCTCCAATTTTTCTTACTCTGTTGGGCCCCCCCCCCCCCAGGGGGTCCCAGGCTTTCGTGTTGCCACAGACTGTTTGATGCAGGGCCATCAGGCTGTCCCTCCCCATTGTCCCATGTGCCTGCAATGGCTCTCCAATTTTTCTTACTCTTTAAGATCCACCCTCTGCAAGCCATCTCCCATTATGAGGTACCCTGGTTGTGAGTAGGCAGACCCGATCTCATTGGGGGAGAGTCAGGTCCTGAGCTGGGAAGGGCTTCCCATTCCCTGGGCCAAGAAGGCTGCTGCCACAGATGGTCTTCCATGAGCCAGGAGGAGCTAGAGGACAGCAAGCAGGGCTCCTCCAACCAGAATGACTGCCAGCATTCAAATATCAGCTCTACAAGTCCTTGTGGGTGGTGACTGTAGGCAATACTCCATGTCCTATTGCTTCAGAATCCTTACCCATAGGAAAGATGACAACAGTTCCTCCTCATCATGGTGTCCTGTGCATCACAGTGAAAACATAGAAAATAGTGAAACATACAAGTCTCAGAGACACACATAGATACCACTTAGCACCGGGTCTGCATTTGATCATCTCTCAATTAGCATTAGCCCTTTTCATTATGTATCCCTTAGATAAGAATTTGAAGTTTGTCATGAGGTATAAGTTTTATTGTATTTTATTTGTTTAATTAAAATTACTTGTAATGACACAAGGAACTCATGACTGCATTATCCTTGTAAAGAGTTAAAACATTACAGTGAAAACTATATTCCATTTTGACTGTCCCCATTGCCAGCTCCTCCCCAGAATTTATTGGTTTTCAGTTTGGTACACAGCCTTCTAGGATTTTAAAAAATATATTTATGTGCATATATGTACTTGTAGAAAATAATAGAGCATATGTAAGTCTCTATCTAATCTGGTATACATGGTTTCATACCTATATGTCCTTTCCACTCAGCGTGTGCCTTAGAGATTATTTTATTTCAGAATATAGAAGAATACCATATTCATTTTAGCAACTCTGCTATTTTATATTGTGGGGATATCACATTTAATTTAGTCATTGTTTAAAATTTCCTCTAACTAGAGACAGTGCTATAATAAACATCCTTGTAGATGTCTCAATGTATGTATACATCTTAAAATTTTCTCAAAGCTTGTCATTTCTCTCTCCAAAATGGTTGTGCACACTTACACTCCCATCAATTGTGTACAAAGCATATGCCTTGCACCACTTCATCATCCTTTTATATAGCCTAACTTTAATTTTGCCAAACTAAGCACTGTAAAAGGAATCAGAATTTTATTGATGTTTTAATTACAATTTTCCTTATTTCTGATGAAGTCAAGCCATATTTTCTCTTTTGTGGATTTACCTGTTGTGTTCACTGCCTACGTTTTATTGAGTTCTTTTTTTGTTTGTTTCTTAATTATTTTTGAAGATATTTTAAAACAAGTTTTGGGATAATAATTCTTTCTGTTACACATGATGACAGTGGTTTCTCTCTTCCATTATTTTCTTGTTTTTCTATACATGTGTTTAATTTTGATTTAGCCCATTTATATCACTGTTCTTTAATGACTTGCTTTTGTATCCTATTTATAAGTAGACTGTCTTTACCCTCAACATCATAGACACATTTTCCAATATTTTCTTCTATTTTTAAAAAGTATCAAGTCTTTCATCCATCTGTGCTTTATTTGGCAAGTGATGTAAAGAAAGATCTAATTATATACACGAGGCATTGAGCTGAGAACTTTGCATGCATGAACCTAGTCATTTAAGCTTTCTGAAAAGTTAGGTTTTCTGACACCCAACTTGCAGGTAAGGGAATATGCAGTAATTTGCCCAAGGTCCCAAAGGCCCATGCAAAGCTGCCATCCTAAATGACATCTATCTGTGGATTACACAGGCCTTTGCTTGTCCAAATGCCTCTCCAAGAGCTCCCTGCAGGCCGAGCACTGGCTGGTCATGCTAAGAAGAGGAATTTGGATCAGGTAGGAAAGAGTCTTTCTCCTGTAGTAACAGAAATTACTGAGCATCCCCAAAGACCAGGAAGACAGGCACTGAAGGGACAGTGGAACAGGACAAAGAATCCCACAGTCTCAGCAGCACTGCTGTTTGAACCAGCTCCGGGCAGCACTGCTCCATAGGATATGGGATGGATGTCCAGCCCAGGTAGGTCTTGCCCCTCATTTATGGACACCTCTCTCTTTGCAGCAGGAAAGGTCCAGGAAGCTGGGAGTACAAGCCTTCCTTTGATATCCTATTCTACTGGGCTGCTGGGGCTGAGTACGGGGTGGGGGTCACAAGAGGGGCAAGGGAAAGAGGAGAGGGAAAGCTCTTTCTGGTTTTACCCTGCAAATCTCACAGCCCTCATCCACTCACCTGTACGGGCGGGAAGCCTGGCTCAACCGCTCCATCTCTCCCCAAAGAGCTGTGAACCACACACTTAGTAATGCAGAGAGATGGCTCCAGGCACCCTCAGCATTTATTATAAATCACTGAGACAGGAAAGATATGAGTCTCCACCTGCAGAGTCACCGAAGCAGCAACTGTGGGCATATCTTACCTAAAAACGATTCCCCTGATTTCTCCACAGCATGTGGACTTCTGGGACCAAGCCCAGAGGAGCTGTTCCCTGGGGCAGTATTTGCAAGTCCTGGGAAAGTTTTCTTGACATGATCCTTACATCAAGACATTCTTAAATGCAGGCATTTTCCAGCCTCCCTTGAAACTATCTCTGCTTGTAAGCACCCCTCCACGCCACCCCCTCATGTCCTATGGTGTTTTCACATCCAGGCCTGCATTATAATACATTTTATCTCCTACTGACTAATAGATTTTAAGTTCTTTAGGGGAAGTAGTGGTCTTTCTGGAAGATCAATAGAGTATTTAATTTCTTTTTTAAAAAGTACAAGAAAAAACCCCAATCTTCTTTCAGTAGGAAAAAGAAGCTGGTTGCCAAATCAGCTGTTTTCTTTTCTTTTCCCAGAACACAATGCAATCACCTCTCCTAAACCTTTGTTCATGTGGTTCTCTCACTGTGCTGCCCTCTCTTCCATGTCTGAGGGGGTATTTAGACTCTCAGTTGTGTTGTTCAAGCTGCCCTTGATATGTTTATTTTAACCATGTAGTACATGCTGTAAAATAGGAGGGGAGTGGAGAATGGGCCCTCCCTATGTGGTTTGCCCCGTGCTTCTCCCCCTGGAGCTTACTGTGTGTCCCAGCTGTAAGGGAGGCTGTGCAGAGCTGTGCCCCAGGCAGGCCTGGCCTGTGGTCTGGGCCAGGCAGTGCTACCCTTGGCTATTCAGATCCGATCCCATCATCATTAGGCAGGGACGCCCTCCAGATGGCCCCACATACGCACAGATGCTGCTGGAAAGGAGTGGGGAGGGCTCCTTAAGCCCAGCCTGTTAGTGAATCAGCCAGAATCAGCTTACCAGACTAACTAGTGCATCCTATTGGCTCTGTCACTTCTTGGTGAGCAGTTTCCTACCCAGATACCTCTGTTTCCCTTTCTTAAACCCAAACTGACATGGTAGAGCTTGTCCCCAATTAATGTTGATTTAGCAGCCATCTCTATTGATGGAGCAGTGGGAGAGAAAGCAATATTCCCTTTATTGAAACTTAGTGAATTAAGAAAATATTATAATAAGATACTCCCACCTGCCTCAATGAAACTGTCTTCTTCTTAGATAAATGTTGGGCTCATTGATTATTGTATTATATATGGTGGTTCCTTGAGGTCATAGAGTAAGGTCACACTCTGGATGCCTCTTGTAGGGCACCATAATTTCCAGAGTTGACTGAAGAGAAGAGAATTCTCTGTAGGAAATGGGGCTTCGGTGGGAGTACAGTGGGTTGGGCCCCCCTAGCCAGTGGTACGCAAAGCCTCGAGTGTGACTAGGAGTTTGGATTTCTGTCTGTCTGAGGAGAGGAGAGCACCTCTGAAACACTATGGGCTAGTTTCACTTAGAAGAAACCACTTTGCACACAGCATTTGGGCCACAGAAGTAGGCCACAAAGGGGGTCCAGCTGCACAGCCATGACTCCCTCAGTTGCCTCTGGTTTGGACTGAGCCCATGCTGAGGGAGGGTTTGTGGTGGTCCAACGTAAAGGGCCACTGCCCTCAGATTCCAGAAATGGCCCTGTGAAGGGGCCTCTGGGAAGTAAATTTTAGCTATAATTCAAGTATGGCCAAGTGGAACCTTCAGAGTACATGATGAGTCAAGTGTACCTCCTTCTGAGGGCTCAGAGGAGGGAGCACGGACTCTGTGTCTTCCCCAGGGCCCCATCCTCTGAGCGGGGGAAACAGCCTCAAATACCTAGCGCTCTCAGGGCTGCAGGGTGTGGTTGCTCAGACTCACGAGTAGTGCTCTGCTGGAAGGGCATAGGAAACTCAGGATCATCATCCCATTCATGAGGGCTCCTCCTCAGGACCTAATGGCCTCCCAAAGGCCCCACCTCCAAATACTAGCACACTGAGATTTCTGTTCAATATGTGAATTTTGGGGAGACACAGTCAGTCGATGGCAATGATGGAATGAGTCAGAGAAGAAGCAATGATCACCAATTTCATTAGTTTCTAATTTTATATCAAGATTCTGTCTCCCATCACACAATCTCTTGCTGGCAACAAGAGCTTTATATCTAAGAACTGGAGACCTGCTGAAGGGTTTCCTCTTCAGGGTCCCTTCCCTGTAGATCCATATGCCCACAATGCAGAGAAAGTCAGTCTTCAAATGAGATGCTGGAATAGATGACTCAAATATCCTCATCTCAGTCAACCCAGAGAATTCAGCTTTGAAAACTACAGATATCCAACTGTGGGGGCAATTTAAATATGTGCAGTAGTCCCGTTTCAGGAGAAACATGATTTCTTTTCGCTATAAACTTCCATTGTGATTTTAGAGACATTTTATGAAAGTATTAGACTCCAAGTGTTTTGAGAAGAAAATATAGTATAAGTTTTTCTTTGTATATTCTCACCTACAGTATGGTGCTTGGCACATAGTAAGTGCTCAATACATGATTTTGGGGTGAGACATTTTATATTCAATGCTGTTTAATCTACATTAACTTAGGTGGGTGGGGCTATGGTTAGGACTTGGAAAGGAGTAGGTCCTGGAATTGGACTGGCCCATTTGTATGGGGCAAATAGTGGGGGGAGTTCAGTCCAGTAGAGAGACAACCTGATATTCAATGGGCTTGGGTGATCAGCAATGGGACAGTCAGTGCTCAAGCAGCCTACAGTGGTGAGCTTCCTAAGAGGAAGCAAACAGTCCAAGAGTGTTTTTGTGTGTCAGGCAGGGTTCTCAGCAATCTATGTGCTAACTCCTTTCTCCTGCACAGCCAACCTGTGAGGCAGGTACTATTGCTCTTTTTTTACTGACGAGGAAGTAGAGTCAGAGTGAGGCAGTGCCATTCTCAGGTCACCCATCTGGTAAATGGTACTAGAACTCCATCCCAGGCTAGCTCATTGGATTGCATGCTCTTTACAACTTCCCTCCACTGTTTCTCTGTGGTGGGGCCCTGAGGGTAGGCAGCTTAAAGCTGATGAACCCAGCAGTCAGCCAATTTAGGCAAAGTCAGCAAGCAAGCATGGGGTTAGCCAAGAGCAGGGCTGTCCCTGTGGGTGGTACTAGGGTCTAGAGCAGCATATCCTGTAGTGGTGTGACATTGGGTGGATGATTAGGATGGATTCAGGAACAGGCAAGAAGTCGTTGATCAGAATCAGGTAAAGTTCCCTGGATCAAGGGCTGGTCCACTGGCTAAAGTTAACAGTGCTGAGTCCCAGGCTATTGTGAAGAACCTCCAGTTTTTGTTTGTTTGTTTGTTTTTGTTTTTGTTTGCCAAGTACGAGGGCAAGGCCAAATATCAGTCTTAGGATGTTTTCTTAAAGTGGTATCTACCTGAATAAAGGAATGAGAAAAAGCAGAAACCATCCAGCCTTATCTAACTCATAGACTTGCTTGGTTTCCTTATGGTAGATACTTTCCTTTAGGCCCATTCTGTTTTTTTCAGGCCATACAATTGGAGCCAGTGTTTATTTCCAAGGTTGTGTTATATGATGGGAAAAAGTTCTCTGGAGAAAAATTCTGGGGCTCATTAAACAGTGGGTAGAAGAGAAGAAGAGAATGAGGGAGGGAAGTAAAGAGAGAATTATAGCAGGAAGATGTTTTCTTTCTCCTGTGGCAAAGAAACTAAAATAATTGCATCTCTTGTTTGGAACATTTTTATTTTCTACACTTTATTCCTGTTTATGTAAAGTGATGGGTTAGGAGAGTGCATTTTTAGGGGACATTCTCCCTGTGGACTGTATGGCTGTGGCCACCCGACTTTTAGATCATTGAGGGAATTGGTTAGAAACCAAAATTTACTTACAGTGGATGATTAACCAGAAGTCCCTTCTATCTTCCCCCTTTGTATTTAAAACATTTGTACTTGCAGTTTTTATTTGGACAAATCAATTGGTTTCCCTTTGAGTATAACTGGAGAAACTTAGGAATGCCTGTCCAAGGTTATTCAGTGCAAACCCAGTTTGTGAAACTCTCCCTGTTTATTTATTGGGGGAATTTTTGTGAAATAAGGAAGGCCATGGTGGCCAATACTTTTGAATAGGCAGCCTGTGTAGACAGCAGACTTTCTATAAATCTCTGTTTTTCTTTTAAGTGGCCAAATGCTGCAAGTCTCTCCTAACAACCATTAATTGACCAGCTCATAGGACACAACTTCAAATTGACCCTAAAGTATAGCAGCCTTGTTCCCTCATTTCATTGGCATTGACATTGTAACAGAGGCCTTGACTAATACAACAAGGATGTCCTGGATAGTTGAATTTTAGGCAATGGCCACAGGCTGATAGGGTGGATTCTTTGGGGGCAAGCTGGCTTTCCTTAAATTCTTTGAATAGCCCCACTGCTCCACATAAGAAAAGAGCTTCCCTTATAAATGTTTTCTTACCTGTATCCATGATTTCACTAAGAATGGGCTCAAGGGGCTGGCTGCTTTGGAAGGACTTTGTTGAACTGTGTATTCACCGCTAGAATGGAAAGGAAGGGTGGGACAATGCCAGGGAACAGTTCTGCAGAGTAGTTCTCAGAGATGTTCACAGGGATGGATGTTTCCTCAGTTCTGTTCTGTGGTATCTGTATTTGAGCCGGGAGGGAGAGGGAGCTTTTGAGAGTGCTTATGAGCTCTTATCCTTGGAGGAAAGAACCAGAAAGAGAAATTGAGACAAGGCACAAGTATTTGAGTTGAAATTTATTTTCTTAAAGTTCTGGAGGCTGGAAGTCTGAGATCAAGGTGTTGGCAGGGTTGGTTTCTCCTGGGGCCTCTCTCCTTGGCTTGGAGATGGCCATCTTTTCCCTGTGTCTTCCCATTGTCTTCCTTTGTACACACCTATATCCTAATCTTCTCTTCTATAAGGACACCAGTCATATTGGGTTAGGGTCTACCTTAATAACCTCATTTTAACTTAATCACCTCCGTAAAGACCCTATCTCCAAATACTGTCATATTCTGAGGTGCTGGGGGTTAGACTTCAACATATGATTTTTTTTGGGGGGGGGAGGGATACAATTCAGCCCATGAAAGGGGTGAATTTAGAGGGGCTTCTGCTACTGCAAGTCACTTTGGTTTTCCTATACATAGAGGGGACCAGGTCCTGATTACAGAGCATTGGTATTCGAAATCTAATACTTAGACAGTAGATGTCAATCGAGAAGGGGCCCGAAGGAGCATATTTAACTTATCAGTCCTCTAACTCAGCAGCCCATTAAAATCACCAGGAAGTTTTATTTTATTGTTATTTTTGTATTTTTTGTTAATCCTCACCCAAGGATGTTTTTCCATTGATTTTTAGAGAGAGTGGAAGGGAGAGGGAGAGACACAGAGAGAGAAACATCAATGTATAAGAGACAAATAAATTGGTTGCTTCTCTTGTACGTGCCCCAACCAGAATCGAGGATCAAGCCTATAACCAAGGTATGTGCCTTTGACAGAAATCAAACCCAGGACTCTTCAGTCTGCAGGCTGATGCTCTATCCACTGAGAAAACTGGCTAGGGCCACCAGGAAGTTTTTAAAAACTGATGCCTGAGAGCCCATCTTTTGAGATCCCGATTCAGTTGATGAGGTGGAAACCAGAGTTTAGTAATATTTAAAAACTTCTCATGAGATTTTAATGTACAAATGTAGTTATAATCACTGATGCAATCCACATCCTGGTTTTAAACAGATAAAGAAGTAATAGCCGAGAGTTCTGTGATTTTTCCAAATCAGAAAACATGCATGGGTGACACACAGGGCTCCTGATTCAGATCCTATGACTCTTATGCTAGTACATTTCTTTCCATTTTCTTACTATTGATACTTTATTAAGGTTTCTGTGGCAGATGTCATAGGTCTCCTGTCCACCACTGGAGCATGCTTTCCCCCAGCTGCTGGGAGTGTTGGTGCCCTGGACCAGCCCTCATGCAGAGAGGGTACATGATCGAGTATAAAGATGGGATAAAAATGACTCTGAAGGGCCCTCTCAGCTTCAGGACTCTCTATAGTGATTGTATTGCAGTTCAACTCCTCCCTCTGCCCAATTCTACTTTTCCTACTGGTGTGGGTCCCGAGGACATTCCTTCTGTTTGCCAATCTCCATCTCAGAGTCTGCTTGCTGGGGAACCCACCCTATGATAATTCTGCCCTGTGTTCATAGTTTTTTTCATCAGTGCTTACTGAATGCTTACCATGTTGGGGTTAGTGCCATGTACTTGGAATATGAAGATGAATAAGATTCAGTTCCTATGCAAGCTGCTTGCCATTTGTCAGAGGTGTTGGTGGCCAACAGACGACTCCAGTGCCCTGTCTAAGTGACTGTAATAGCAGGATGATAAAAGTGATGTCAGAGCACCCAAGAAAGGGGGCACTGATCCTCTGATTGGATAAGTCCTCCCAGGCCACTCTAGTCTATATGTCCTGACCCTTTTGAGCAGTCTCTCTGGGATACTGGGCACCTTCTCAAAGCAGTGAGTGCTCATGCTTACCTTCATCATCTTGTCTCTTCTAGATTCTCCTTATTACCCTCTGTGTTGGTGGTAGGGGAAGCCTGTCAGCGGAGGAGAGATAGCAAAGAGAGAAGTGTGAGAACTCAGGTAGGTAAAACATAGTGTGAGGGCCCTAACTGGTTTGGCTCAGTGGATAGAGCGTCAGTCTGCGGACTCAAGGGTCCCAGGTTCGATTCTAGTCAAGGGCATGTACCTTGGTTGCGGGCACATCCCCAGTGGGGAGTGTGCAGGAGGCAGCTGATCGATGTTTCTCTCTCAATAATGTTTCTAACTCTGTATCCCTATCCCTTCCTCTCTCTAAAAAATCAATAAAGTATATTTTAAAAAAAGCATAGTGTGAGGGTTCGGTTTACGTCTCCATCTGTTACTCGGTCTTCCTTCCCTGGAGGTCATTTTCCCAAACTATCACTGAGATTAGGCCCTCAGAGCTCCTCAGCTCTTCCCTCAAAGAGGCACTAGAATTAGGCATTGACCTGTTAGAGGAAATTATGTCAGAGTCGGTGTGGCAACTCCTAAGGTAGACTTGCCCTCTGTTTTATTTCCAGTGATGGAAGGGAATATGGGCATCAACCAGCAAGTGGACAAGGTTTAGGAACATCCAAGAGCTCTCCCCAGTACTTCTAAAATGGCCCATGCAGACAAATGGTTATGCGGCTGTGTGTCTCCAGAGCTGGTTTTGGAGTACAACCTAGATGGGGGCCTTGTGACAACTTTCCTTCTGTGTATGGTAGCTGAAAAGAAGTCTGGACAGTACACCAGTATTTAGGAGGAGGGGGATCCATGACTCCCCTGACCTCAGATAGTCTCATGCCTCCTACAGAGTATCTTCTGTGTGTTGAGCCCTGTACTGGCCCTGGTAAAATAGAAGTGAAGGTCCCAGTCTTGGAGCAGCCTCCTGCTTAAGTGATTTGATAAGCACACCATCACCAGGTGTCTCAAGTTTGGTAGAGCTCGGATCTAATTTGAAAGATGTGGTGTCTGCCATAGGCCAGTGTTTAACAGTGATGGTGAACCTATGACATGTGTGTCAGAGGTGACACGCGAACTCATTTTTTTGGTTGATTTTTCTTTGTTAAATGGCACTTAAGTATATAAAATAAATATAAAAAATGTAAGTCTTTGTTTTACTATGGCAAATATCAAAGTCAGAAATCCAAGCACAAGAAGGATTTGATTCGGTGCTGTTTGCTTGAAGGTGGAAGGGGCCATGTGGCAAGGAATGTGGGCAGCCTCTAACAGTGATGGCGAGCCTATGACACGCGTGTCAGAGGTGACATGCGAACTCATTTTTTTGGTTGATTTTTCTTTGTTAAATGGCATTTAAATATATAAAATAAATATCAAAAATGTAAGTCTTTGTTTTACTATGGTTGCAAATATCAAAAAATTTCTATATGTGACACGGCATCAGAGTTAAGTTAGGGTTTTTCAAAATGCTGACACGCCGAGCTCAAAAGGTTCGCCATCACTGGTTTAGGACATATATACCTATTTGAAAGACCCAAGAAAAGACTCAAATAAGACATTAACATGTACAAATGGTTACAGCTGACTAGCCAGAGCCAGGGGACTGGACACAGAGGCAGGGTCAAGAGCTGGATGTTCTGAACATGGGACTCACCCTATCAGCCCCCAGTTGAGTCAGATGGCAATGCTGGCAGGGGCTCTAGGGGCTCTGAAACCCAGATTCTTTGGGTAGAATGTAAATTGTCTACAAAATAAGCAGAATCTGGAGAAACTGGGTCTATTGAGCAAACTTTTAGAAGCAGGTAAGAAGGAAAGTTGGAGAGGCAAGGTACCTTCGCTTATAGAAGGACCGGGAGATGACCTTAATTAAGAAACCACCTTAATTTGGGGCAGAGAGGGGTTTACAGAAAGTTGGCTGGAAAGAGTAGAGCTTAAAGAGGAACTAATTTCCTGAATTCTTGGGTTAAAGACTCCCCATGGCATCTCTCCCATAAGCAGACAGCAGTTAAAGGAGGGATTTGATCCAGAGTGGCTGATGGTCTGGCTGCACAGTGAGTAAGGGACCTGGGTCCTGGAGAACCCTCTAGGTAGCCCTTTGGTGATGGGGTTTCGGGGAGAGGAAACAATAGTGTTTCATTCTCAGGCCTGACTCTTGGGCCATTTAAGGTGTGAAGCCCAGGTGGGAGACTTAGTTAGCCTTGGCTTCCTCCTGCCTTCGTACAGCCCTTTGCTTTGACCCTCACTGGTGGCCCCCAACACATGGGCAGTGATCCTAGATCCTCTCCCTCTTCCAGTCTATTGCTACTGATCCTCACTGCCCCAGCTTCACTCCAGGTCTTTGTTCACACGTTTAAATCCACCTGAAATGCCCTTCACTGCTTACACTGGTCAAAATTCTACCCAGTCTCGAGGGCTTAGCCTCAGTATCACTTACTCCAGGAAGTCTTTTATGATTACTTTAGCCCACATTGCTCTGATTCCTTACTCCTCCAAGTTTCCCCCTGCCTCCCTGCCCACATCTTGCTCATGTGTATGGGTTCTTCTGATTCACCTGGATATTGGAGTGCTTAGAGCAGTGATGGCGAACCTATGACACGCGTGTCAGAGGTGACATGCGAACTCATTTTTTTGGTTGATTTTTCTTTGTTAATGGCATTTTAATATATAAAATAAATATCAAAAATATAAATCTTTGTTTTACTATGGTTGCAAATATCAAAAAATTTCTATATGTGACACGGCACCAGAGTTAAGTTAGGGTTTTTCAAAATGCTGACATGCCGAGCTCAAAAGGTTCGCCATCACTGGCTTAGAGCATCATCCTGCACTCTCTTTTCTTCTTTAATTACATTATATCTTTTTAGGGAAATTTCTTTACCTTAATTACTAACCTTATGTCAATAACTCAAAAATTCAAATGTGTAGGCCTGGCCTTTTCCATGATCTTGCAGTCATGTATCCAACAGTCTTCTCATATCCACTTGGATGTCTAATAGGAATCTCTGATCTCAGACACTCAGGATGGAAGCTTTTGATTTCCTCCATTAACTTCTCTTTTCTAGGTAGTAGTAATCGACACCACCCTATATCCAGTTCCTGAAGCCAAGCAAGGCCCAAACCTAATGTAGCTTTCTCCTTTATTCCCTGGGTGTCTTTCCAGAAGTCTCATCCTCATCTAACTCACTCATTTACTATTTCCTGGATTCTTTCATTGCTAAATTCTACTGTCTGCTTAAAATCATATTTTATGTCTTTGTGAATTTTTCTCTCTCCATCTGGGACAGGTCATAATCTTCACAATGGGGAATATTGCAACAGCCTTCCCCTAACTCATCTCCTTGCTTCCAACTCTTACTTCAATCCATTCTTCACAACGCCAGTGACATCTTGAAAATTGATTTTAGAAATGGTGGGAGAGCGAGAAGAACATTGATGTGAGCTAGAAATATCAATGGTTGCCTCCCACAATCCCAGTATGTGCCCTGACTGGGAATTGAACCCATAAACTTTTGTTGTGCAGGATAATGCTCCAATCAACTGAGCCACAGGGCCAGGGTACTAATGGCAGTTTTAGAACATAAATCAAATCATGCACTCCTCTGTCCAAACCCTCCAATGTCATTTCATCACATGGAGACACAGATCCGAACTTTTTATCCTGGCCTGCAGGCCATCACCTGGTTGGCTTCATGGAGTCTGTCCTTGCCCAGTTCTTCCCCTCTATTCTTGCTCATCCCTTTCTGTTTCTCAGAAGCCCCAAGGTTGTCCTTGCCTCCTGTCCTTGGTGCTGGTCAGTTCCTCTACCTGGTTGTTCTTCTGCTGTATGTTCATGAGGTTGCCTCCTTCCTGTCAGGCAGGTCTCAGGTTAAATGTCACCTCTTCCAAAAGGCCTTTCCTGATACCTAGTTTAAAGCAGCTCCTCAGTTGCCCTCTATTACACCACCCTGCTCATTTTCTTCATGGCACTCATTGCAGCTTGATGCTGTTACTTTTTTATTTGGTTTAGTTTGTATTGTCTCTCCACACCACCCCAGGAGGTCAGCTCCATGAGGACAGAGAGCCTCTGACTCATCCCCTTCCTCCAGTATATCCCAGCTCCCAACGCCTGGAACAGAGCAGGCACTTGGAGAGTCTTTACTAGTTAATGGCTCAGTATATGAAGGCACCTCAAAGAGATACTGTTGGGTTTGGGATGCTTTGCTTTTCTTCTTTGAGAATGAGTTATAGCCCAAAATCATTTTTATTCTGTAGGATTCAGTCTGTACTAGTATATTTCACCCAAATGACATACATTGAAGTTCCTTTTCTTACCTTAGGATTCTGACATGGCTATTACTATTAATTATTTGCCATTGAAGAGATGGACTTTGTGTTTTTTGGGATGGCTCAAGCATTGTGTCCAGCATGCCCTTCAGGCCTCAGTGGCTGGGTGAGGCAGTGCTGTGCCAGGGAAGGGGCACCAAAGCAAGACTCTGGAGTGGGGAGTACCAGGCTGGCTTTGCCATAGATGAGCTACAGGCCATGGGGAAAGTCATAGATCCAAATCTTGTTTTCTAGCTTACAAAATGAGCTTAATAATTGTAGCCTTCTAGCCTTATGAGGCTGTTGAAAGATGAAGGCGATAGCAAACATGTATATTTAATGAGGAAGTGGTTGTCACTCCTAATTTATTTTTTCACTCACTCACTCACTCACTCATCCATCAAATATTTCACACTGGACCAGCTGTGTGGCTAAAAGGACACGAATGTGCAATGTCCACCCCTTATGCATCCAGTAGGATGGATGGCACAGATGATGGTGGCTGGAAGGGACCAGGTGTAGCAGAGAGCTGTAGGATTCAGAGGCAGGACTGCAATCCAGGCGAGGAGACTCCCTGAGACCCAGGAAGAAGCTAGACCTTACTGAAACCAGTCCTCGGGTCTGCAGAACACCCACCCAGAGGCCACACAGCTCCAGCAGGCCACAGAGTGAGGTGACAGCTCTCATCCAGGGCCATTGGCCACCCTGTTAGTCTCTTCAGTGGTGAAGCTTGAATCAACCTGACCAGCAAGTCCTGAGGCTCTGGAGCAAATAGTCCTCCTCCCTAAAGACTAAAATTCAGAGAGGCAGAAGAAAAGAGATGCAGGTATTTATTTCTGCATATTTGCTGTTCATTGATTCATCTGAGCTTGATGCCTTTCCTCAATGAGGATTCAGTCTCATCTTCCCCAGGGTGTGTGTGTGTGTGTGTGTGTGTGTGTGTGTGTGTGTGTGTGTACGGGGGCAAGAGGGGGGACAGAGTTAGGCTCTGAGACTGTCACAGTGCTCCTTGGGTCTGAGCTTGCCTAGAGCTACTATTTCAGGTCAGCAAAATCTTTGTGCTCCAATTAGCATTACGTCTGCCACAGCCAGTTCCCTCTGCCTTGTGTCCCTGGGTAAAACTCCCCTGGCTTGGAGAGTTCTGAGCCTGGGACCCTCTGGAAATTGCTGGGGGAAGATCATCTTACAGGAGGCTTCCCAGGGGATTTCTGCCAGTGGATCCTCAGTCTGTCACCATGCAGTGCCCACAGAAGGGAAGATGCCCTGCATTCCCTCCTTACCGATCAGAAGGCCTGAGACACAGTCTGCAGCCCAGGAAGAGGGGGTGGATACAGCAAGTTTCTGTCATTCTCAGGAGAGAAGGAGCCTAACTGGGGGACTCAGTGATGGAGGTGATGGAGACTGTCCATGTGGGCCCCAAGGTCAGGGTCAGTGCACAGTCACCCAGGGGCCCAGGGAGCCCCCAAAGGCTCCTTTGTGCAGTCAGTGAACTTTATCTCTGTTCACTATTTTTGAAGGGATGGTTCTCTGGATAAATGAAAGGCATACATATTTTCTCAGAGGTTCCTAGGAGAAGTTACCTATGTCTTTGAAGAAGAGATAAAGATGGAAACCTTGGTTTGCATGGTTGGTCTGTGTGTTGGCAGCCAGTGGGGCTGCATGCAGTAAGTGGAAAGGCTGGTGGACAACTGTTTTCTGTTCTCCTAGACTGCACTTCAGAGAATGAGTCTGGGGTGTGACTAGATACCCCACACGTGGGCAAGCAGGGGCAAGCAGGTGATGACCTGTGGCAACATTGATCATACCAACTCAGGGGAGAAAAGAAAACATCCAAACTGCTTGGGGTTCATCTCCAGTCTGTAGTCACTGTGAACCTCTGGCTGGCTGCTCCAGGAAGGAAGGGAAAAAGGGGAGAGCTAATTGAGTGCCTGATGTGCCAGGTGCTTTGTTAGTTGGTTTTTTTAAAATATATTTTATTGATTTTTTACAGAGAGGAAGGGAGAGGGATAGAGAGCTAGAAACATAGATGAGAGAGAAACATCAATCAGCTGCCTCCTGCACACCCCCCACTGGGGATGTGCCCGCAACCAAGGTACATGCCCTTGACTGGAATCGAACCTGGGACCTTTCAGTCCACAGGCCGATGCTCTATCCACTGAGCCAGTTGTTTTTATACATTATTTTATTTATTTCTGAGAGCTACCTGTAAGGAAGGCGTTTTATCTCTTTTTAAAAAAGAAGCTCAGGGAGGCTAGATGGCTTATCTCAAGTCATCCTGCTAGAAGGTGGTGGAGCTGGGACTTGAATCCATGGCTCTGAGACTACCGCTCCTTTCCATCCCACCTCACTGCCTCTGGGACTCCTCCCCTCTGTGCACGCTGTCCCCAATCGACAATGGATCACAAACTATGAACACATTAGTTTTCATCGTTTTCTATGTTTCTTGTGTTTACTATGATGTGATTATGGAAATTCCTAATACAGAAGAGATTTGATGCCATATTTGCAAATCTCCTAAGCGGGCATTCAGCAAATCTGAGTTCTAGACTTAGTTTCTATCTCTCAGGGCCTCATTTTTCTCATCTGGCAAACAAAGTGGTTGGCACAGATGTGGCCTAAACCTTACTTCCTTAGTTAGGTTAGGCTCTGACCCTGAGAAAGGCTTCGTCTTATCTACAAGTTTCCTTGGGTCTCTAACGGAGCTGGAAACAAGGTTGGCATCAATAGATACACTAAATCCTTATTAGAGCTTGCATTGCTAGTTCATAGTGGTATTCTACCAACAAAAGACAAAACACTGATGTCCCAAACGTACACTGACAAATTGTTGTTAATATTCCCTAGGCCAGTGGGCGGCAAACTCATTAGTCAACAGAGCCAAATATCAACAATACAACGATTGAAATTTCTTTTGAGAGCCAAAATTTTTAAATTTAAACTATATAGTTAGGTACATTGTTATTAACTTAATTAGGGTACTCCTAAGGCTTAGGAAGAGCCACACTCAAGGGGCCAAAGAGTCGCATGTGGTTCGCGAGCCACAGTTTGCCGACCACTGCCCTAGGCTCTTAGTAGGTGTCGGACACTCTTATGAGAATGAGGTGGACAGTGGTATAACTAATGGGCACAGTGACTTACTAATTTAACCACCGTGGGATAAAGGGAGCCAGTGAATCTGCAACCCCCTTGAAAATTCCAATAAACACATTGCAATCAACATCAATTTTCCAATGTATGATTGATTCTAAGAGGCATTAATTTCAAAACAAACAATGGTTTTCTTTGATAATTTTCATGTTGTGGATAAAACTGTCATTTTTGCTGACCTGCCTGTTGTCAGATATTATTGACTCCCTATAGAATAAAATAACTTATTTTATGGGTGTCCTTATTGAACTGAACTGAGAGAAGGAGGCAAGGAATTATAAGAGAGAAATGTTAATAACTTTGCCTCCTTCCACACACTGCCACTCTACCCAAACTCCATATAAAACTCATATACCTCCAATTATGTGCTGCAAATTTCTCCCCTCATTTTGTCCGCATACACACACACACACACACACACACACACACACACACACACTCACACACACATCAATTTCATTCACCTGTGTATGGCTATTTCACTTTTGTTTGGCATTGGAAAAGCCTAGCAATGCTGATATGGCATAGGACTTGTCTGGAGGCACTCATTCATTATCAACTATGTGCATGGAGCTTGGGTGTGAATGAGAAAAGTCAAAGTCTATCTGGTAAACTGGGGAAGGCACTGACCCTAGGATTAGCCCTATCTCCTGCTGGATGGTCTGGGCCCCAGGGGAAGGTCTTGCTCCATGAAGATTGAGTGGCCAGAAAGTTCACCCTGCCCATGCCCCTGGGGATAGAAATTTGTAGCTTACCACATGGCCTCCTCCTGCTTCTTCTTCATCCCTCCTCATTTTTCCTTTTCCCCTTGGCAATACCATTTCTTCACAGCTTCTAATTATCACTGGACTGACAACT
>NW_005359397.1:845564-848091 GCF_000412655.1 Myotis brandtii | reverse complement strand
TGCAGTTGTCCTCTTGAGGGGACTGAGTGTTCTTACTTGCAGACACCTTAGACTCAACGTCTTCACACAAACCTCTCCTCTCCACTCCCCAAAAAGATCCTCTACTGTGTCCTCTATACACTTGCCCATGAGTGAAATGTGGAACTCACTCTATAGTTCCATTTCTTCTCACATCTACATCATATCAGTGAAGGGCTGTAAAAGGAAAAAAAATCTTTTTATAGTAACTAAATATTTTTAATTAGTACATTTTTATTAAACTATTCATGCAAAAGTGTAGAGCATGATGGGATTTTTAAAAAAGTGAATATATCTGTGTGACCACCTTCCAGATCTAAAAACAGAACTTTGCTAGAGAAAGAGTACTCTCCTGCCACCTCCCACTTACTACCTCCAAGGGTAACCATTCCCCTGGCTTCTAACATCAGTGAGGGGTCTCATCTGGTTTTGAACTTGATGTAAATGAACTCACTTAGTATGCATATTTTGTATCTGAGTTCTTTCACTCAACATTATGCTGGTGGGATGCACCTAAGCTATGATGTTATCAGTTCTTTATTTCTCAGTGATGTGTAATATTCTCATTTCATAGCAAGAAAGTTTATTGAAGTCAAGTCATAGGAAGTTTCTTGTATGGCTTTAAAAACAGGACACATCTGTTTTGATATTTGAAGTAGATCAATAAGGAAGGCGGTTACTCTGGAGGGGACCTGACAGTCAGGGAGCCAGGAAAAGGAAAAGTGGAACTTCTTCCCTTTTCCAAGTGGTGCTCTTTGTTGTAGTTTTGGAAGAAAAGTCATGCTTCAATTAATAACAGACAACAAAGTCAATATGATGGGAGCAGACACAATGATGTGATCAAATGCCAAGAGATGACTGACGGCTGAGAAAACATCATGTGAGCCAAAGCAATTTCTCTTGACTTGTAACTTTACTCATCCAACGAATAACATTTCATCACAGTTTTATCAATGGGATGCAATTCCACCCAGATCAATCTGTCTTTGACAAGAAATGGCATCAAATCATTTTGTCCACACAAATAAATCAATCGTTGATTATTATTTCTCCCATTTGGGATCCAAGTAGGAGGACCAAACGTCCTGAGTAAAACAAAGAAAAAAATGGTTTCTATGTTGATAAATCTGTTGGGTAAATGCAATTTATGGCTTTTTTTTTGACACATGTTGATGTGAGGAGGGATAAACAGGTTTTAAATTTAGAGCAGAGACAGACTGTAATAATAAACACGTGGGAAGAGAATGCAAGCATTTATTGTTCTTTACAGATATAATAGCATTTCAAGTCCTTCACTTTTGCTTATGTAGTTCTTACTGGAATGTCTCACTTGGTCTTTGAATGTATGATTAAGTTTTTAGAAGAATTAAATCATGAGGGCTTCCAAAAAAATCACAAGGAAGGTGTCATTTTTAAATGATAAGCGTGTATGGGCCATGTCCTGGTTATGAATGGGCTTCTCTTCCTAGTCCAGCTTTTTTCTTGCTGCCACATTTGATGCCATTGAAAGCTCTTCCTGGAGTCCTTGGTTGGCAGTCCATATCTGGACAGGGGTGGTGGGGTGGAGAAATTTGTTTTGTTTTACAAATTTAAGTTCACATTCATGCTATACATAATAAAATTATGTATCAGTCTTTTCCACTTAATACATTGCAGTGGACTAAATGTTTGTATCCCCCTGCAATTCATATGCTGAAATACTAATCACCAATGTGATGGTATTAGGAGGTTGGGCCTTTGAGAAGTATTAAGTCATGAGGGTGGAACCCTCATGAAGGGGATTAGTGCCCTGATCAAAGGGACCCCAGAGATCCCACTCATTCTCTTTCTACCATGAGGACACAAGGAGAAGTTGGCTGTCAGCAACCATGTTGGTCCTAATCTGGATTTCCAGACTCCAGAACCGTGAGCAATGAATTTCTGTTGTTTATAAGCCACCCAGACTATGGTACTTTGTTATAACAGTCTGAGTCTGTTAAGACTATATTATGTTATATTATATTATGTTATATTATACTAGTAGCCCATCACGTGATATCGTGTGCAGAAGGCCGCCCACTGCTTCCGTGGGAGCCAGCAGGAACTGCAGCGCACCGCCGGGAGCCGTGCTGCTTCCACTGGAGCCACGCTGCTTCCGAAGGAGGCGGCCCGCCATCTCCTCTCCAGGCCTGCACTTGGCTGCGGAGGCTGCGGGCCGGCCCGCCCCCCTGTTCCGCTCCAGGACACACCTGCGCGCGCAACCTCTGCCTATCCGGTTGTGACCCATTATGGCGTCCTGGCCTAATTTGCATATTTCCTATCTACACTAATAAAAGAGAAACATGGTAATTAGCGTACGACCGCACCCTTTTCAATTGGCTAATCAGTGAGTATATGCAAATTAACTGACAAACAAGATGGCGGCTAATTTGCATATGTCAGCTCCAAGCCACAGACAGAGGCTTTAGGCCTAGGCCGGGGAGGAGCCAGCCAGCGATCTTCCGCGGCAGAGGCGGCGGCGGCGGCGGCG
>NW_005359397.1:844028-845095 GCF_000412655.1 Myotis brandtii | reverse complement strand
ATTTGCACCAGGATCTTGTATGGAGAATAGTTTGTTCCTGGGGCCAATTAAGTCAAGCTTAATCCTTGCTGTAGCTCCCTGGGACACAGTTTTCTTTCTTAACTTCCTAAGGATGACAAAGACTATTTCTAGCCCAGAGAAAGAAAAATAAATAAGATTAATACAAGCTAAATCTTCAGTGGAACATCAAATTCCACATACAAGGCCAAACTATGCTTCCAATTCCTTGAAATTGGTGAATTTATTAGATATCTGTTTCTCCACTACGTACCACATGCCTGAAATAAGGATGGGCTTAGCAAAGGTGACTTTATGAGGACAAAGATGGTGATGATTATTTGTGGGCACAACATTTAAGGTATAAATGGAGTTCAAGGAGTTTTGACTCTCATTAAAATACTTCAGCCTAAACAAGAGTTCTGAAGCAAACAACCACTATTTTTAAAAATATATTTTATTGATTTTTTACAGAGAGGAAGGGAGAGGGATAGAGAGTTGGAGAGTTAGAAACATCGATGAGAGAGAAACATTGATCAGCTGTCTCCTGCACACTCCCTACTGGGTATGTGCCCGCAACCAAGGTACATGCCCTTGACCGGAATCAAACCTGGGACCCTTGAGTCTGCAGACCGACGCTCTATCCACTGAGCCAAACCGGTTAGGGCAAACAACCACTATTTTAAAAATGAAACCCTTTTTTTCTGATATTAAAAGCAATGCCACCTAACCAGTGTGGCTCAGTGGTTGAGCACTGACCTATGAACCAGGAGGTCACCGTTCGTTTCCCAGTCAAGGAACATGCCCTGGTTGTGGGCTTGATCCCCATGGGGGGCATGCCAGAGGCAGCCAATCAATGGTTCTCTCTTGTCATTGATGTTTCTATCTCTCTCTCCTTCTTCCTTCCTCTCATAAATCAATAAAAATATATATTTTAAAAAAGCAATGTAAACAGATCCAGAGACAGAGAAGCATCGATCAGACCATCAAACCTCAGAGGGAAGGTAGGGGGAAGTGGGGGTAAGGAGGAGAGATCAACCAAAGGACTTGTATGCATGCATATAAGCCTA
>NW_005359397.1:815611-843937 GCF_000412655.1 Myotis brandtii | reverse complement strand
GGGGGGGCAATGGGGGGATAAGGACACATATGTAATACCTTAATCAATAAAGAAAAAAAAGCAATGTTTATTCATTAAGTGAAAAGAATAAACATCCAGAAAGATATAAGAAGAAAACAGAACACATCTATATTCTCACCTCTTAGCTAACATTTGGTATGTTTATTCGTTCGTTCACTCTCTTGTTCTTTTGTTCTCTCTCTTTGTGTGTGTGTCTCTCTCTCACACACATCTATCTTTGTTTTGTTTTACAAATTTAAGTCCATATTCATGCTGTACATGATAAAGTTACTCATCAGACTTTTTTACTTAATACATTGTATCATGAGAATCTTTGTCAAATTTTTTTTTAAAATATATTTTATTGATTTCTCACAGAGAGGAAGGGAGAGAGATAGAGAGCTAGAAACATCGATGAGAGAGAAACATCGATCAGCTGCCTCCTGCACACCTCCTACTGGGGATGTGCCCGCAACCCAGGTACATGCCCTTGACCGGAATCGAACCTGGGACCTTTCAGTCTTCAGGCCGACGCTCTATCCACTGAGCCAAACCGGTTTTGGCATGTCAAATTTTTTAAAACATATTTTACCAAAGCCCTATTTTGAAGGCATGAAAGTGGTTCTTTATTAATTTTAAAAAACTATAAATATAGCATTTGTGGGCACATTTATACATTGGGGGCAAATCTCAACTTATTTACTTAGAAAATATTGCTAAAAGTGGATTTAAAAATATTAAGGGTCTTGATACTTATTGCTGTATTATCTTCTAGAAAGTCTGAAACAATTTAGACTCCCATTAACAATATTTGGAGGTACATATTTCCAATGCAACCCTGTCATAATTGAAGAATGGAATTTTAAAAAGGGAAATACAGTATTTTTATAAATAGGCAAAAGAGAAATCATATTGTTGTCTCAATTTGTATGAAATACTAAATAATTTCTTTTTATCATTGCTTATTTTTTTGTTTCCCTTTTGTGAATTGCCTGCTCATATTCTTTGCCCATTTTCTATTGATCTGTAGAGCTCTGCTGCATAATACAAATATTTCCCAAGATATTTATGTTTAGAAATTACATAGTGATTCTCTACCCCTCATCAGAAGTTCCTGATACTCATGTATTAAAAAGTAGCTATCCTTTTTATTACCAACGTTTTTCTTTGTTTTTAGGTTTATATCACATTTTAAAATAACATCCAATTACTTCTGTCTTATATTCCTTCTCTCCCTCCCTCCCTTTCCTCCCTCTCTTACTCCCTTCCATATTATAATTAATGGGTCAATACCTCTGGGGTATGGTATAGGGCAGAAATTTAACATTTTCTTTTCAAATATGTAATCAGTTGTCTAAGAACCATTTATTAAATACTCTCTTCTTTCTCCCTTGATTTAAAGGGTGATCTTGGTCAAAAGCTGAACTTTAATTAGTATTAGAGTCTATTTCTAGAACTGCTCCTCGGTGCCATTGATTCATTGGACATTTCTTGCTCCAGCACCACCTTGCTTTAATTACTAAGCTTTATGATGTAGCACATGTTATTATCTGGTAGCACTAGTCTCCTTTCATTACTCTCTGTTTAGGGGGCTTCTTTGTTTATTCTTCTGGATGGATTTTTTATATTACCTTTCCGAGGGATTTGAGCATTTTGATTGAAATGAACTGAAACTTATTCTTTTTAGAGGAAATGATACATATGTTATTTTTATTATTTTTATTTTTTATGTTTTTTTAATTTATTTTCCCTTTATTGATTAAGATATTACAAATGTGTCCTTATCCCCCCAATGTCTTCTCATCCCACCAATCCTGCCCTCACCTTCACCCCCTGTTGTCCACATCCATCATTTATGCTTATATGCATGCATACAAGTTCTTTGATTGATCTCTCCCCCTCACCCCCACCCTCCCCTACCTTCCCTCTGAGTTTTGAGCATCTGATGGATGCTTCTCTGTCTCTACATGATACATATGTTATTTTTAAAGTATTTTTTTTCTATTCAGGAATACTATTTGTGTTTTAATTTATTCAAGACTCTTTTTATGAACCTCAATAAAGTATAATAGTTTTTTTTTCATCAAATGCTACCCATTTCCTATATTGATTGTTAGATATTTCATATATTTGCTGACTTTTTTTGTGTGGAAAGCTATTATGTAGTATGTGTTTATGTGAATGTGTGTTTTGTATTTGTCCACAAATATTTTTGTTGCTTCCCTTAAGTTTTGCTTTCACCTCCTTTATTCAAAGAGATATGTAACTCATTTCTTTTTTAAAAATTTATCTTTATTTTTTAAAATTACAGATGTCCCCTATTTCCCCCCATACACCCCCTCCCCAGGGCCATGCCCTGGTTATGAAAGGGCTTCTCTTCCTAGTCCAGCTTCCCCAAACTATTGTCTGACCATGGGCTATGCATACATGCATGTAAGTTCATTGGTTAATCTCTTCCTGCCCTTCTTCTTCCCTCTGAAATACATCAGTCTGTCGCATGTTTCAATGTTTCTGAATCTTTTTTGTTCATCAGTTTATTTTGTTCATTAGATTCCATATATAAGTAAGAGTATGATACTTGTCTTTCTCTGACTGGGTTATTTTGCTTAGCATAATACTCTCCAGGTCACTCCATTCTGACTCAAAAGGTAAGAGAGCCTTCTTTTTAACTACTGCATAGTATTCCATTGTGTAAATGTACCACAGCCTTTTTATCCATTCATTTACTGATGTGCACTTGGGCTGTTTCCAGATCTTAGCTATCTCTATATATATAAAGCCAGCAACTGGAATAACTGGTCCTATGATGCCCACTGTGGCCAGCGAACTGGCCCAATTGGAGGGCGGGGCTGGCCAACCAATCTCCCGTGGCCCCTCCCCCTAGCTGGCCCCACCCCTTATCTCCACCCCTACCCCAATAGGGGGCGGGGCCAGTGGGCAACCTCCTGCAGCCCCTCCCCCCAGCTGGCCCCGCCCCTGATTGCCCCCCCCACTTCAATAGGGGGCGGGGCCGGCCAACCACCTATGGCCCCTCCCCCAGGCCGCTGGTCCCCAATCGGCCCCCACCCCATTTTTGGGCGGGGCCAGCCAGCCCACCTCCCACAGCCCCTTCCCATAGTTGGACCCACCCCTGATCAGCCCCCACCACCCCGATTGGCCTGCAGCCCCTCCCTGATCAGCCCACAGCCCCTCCCCATGGCTGGCCCCGCGCCCAATTGCCCCCCTAATCAGGGGCGGGGAATGCCCGCCAATCGCCCGTGGCCCCTCCCCCCAGCCGGCCCAGCCTTGATTGGCCCTGATTGGGGCCGGGTCGGCCGGACCCCACCTGTGCACAAATTCATGCACTGGGCCTCTAGTTGTAAATGACGCTGATATGAACATAGGGGTGCATACATTCTTTTTGGTTGGTGTTCCTGGCATCTTAGGATATATTCCTCTTTTTCTTGTTGTGTGGCATTGACTACAGCTTCAAAAGTATTATGTAAAAGCAGTAGATCTGGTATCCTTTGTACTGCTGCTCACTCTAATGTAGACTCCTTCAGTGTTTCTTCATTTCACCAAATTTCCACTACATTTCTTAAGAGAGATTTTTAAAGGAAAAAAAAAGCTTTATTCTTAGTATTTGTATATATCAGGAGTATTAATTTTTCTTTAAAAATTGATATATTAGTAAATTTTTGAAATCATAACAATCCTTACATTTCTTAGATCATGCTTATGCTTTTAATTTGTGTTGACATTTTATTTTGGATTTTTGCATTTGAATTGGCGGGAAGTAGCATCTGTAGATATTTGTGTATGGCTGTATGTGGGATGTGTGGGTATGTAAGTGTGTGCTTTCTCTATCAAGTTGAAGTATCAGGATTGTGAAAAACAAATTGGAAATGTTCCATTAAAAATGAACTCTAGAATACTTTATATAGAATGGAAATTATTTTTTTCTTAAGAGTTTTAAAGAATTCACATTTTTTCCTGTATAATTTAGGAGGTAATAAATACTAGTATTTACATTTTGAGATTTTTCTTTTTGTTTTTGATTAGTTCAGATATTCTTTCTCTTCATGATTAAGTTTTGGTGCACTTATATTTCCCTAGAAAATTGCCCATTTATTTATTGTTGTATACATTTTTTAAAAAGCTTATGAATATATTTACATCATCATTTCTAATGTGTTGTTTTTGTGTCTTTTTTACTAGTTACTTGAATATACTTGCTAGATATTTGGATATTTGGCTTTTCCTTTCAAAGATCTATTTCTAGGACAACAATGTTCTCATTTCTAATTCATACTTTAAATGATTTTTAAAAATTTCTGCTTTCCTCAGGTTTACCATATTTTTCTTCTGATAACTAAGTTGGATGTGTTGTTATCTTATTTTTATATTTCACTTTTAATTTTGTAGGCATTTAAGGCCACATATTTATCACTAAAAAATTATTGCAACAGGAAAGTTTTTAAATATAATTTCCATTTGTCATAACTTTCTAAGTAGGCATTTAAAATATAGTTTTAGTATAATTTAGGACTATTTTTTCATTCTCCATTGTATATTGTTCCTGCTGTTTGCTTTTAATTTGCAAAATTTCTCCTCTTTGCAACTTATTCAGATTTTATTAATGTTAATATAGGAAGCATTTTTGTAGTGACTCATGTACATTTGAAAATATATTGTATTCTCTATTGGTAGCATGTAGAGTTAGATATGTGTCAGTATGGGGTGCCCCAAGATGAAATTTAGCCCTAAGAGTTTTGTAAGCATAATAGTTAGAAGGTAAATGCTGTCTGGCATCACTAATGAGACCAGGGTACATGCCGCATACCATTGGAGAAGGGAATGATTCTATTTGGATCTAACTGACCTTCCCATGGTCATTTAATGTGTAGAGTAGGGGTTCTGTCAGAGGGTGGTCAAGCTTGGGAAGGCCACACCTGGGGAAGCAGAACTTAGCCTGGGTGTTACACTAGAGCACAGCTGTACAGGATGGTGAATCTCAGGGATGAAACAAAAGGGCTCAGGGAGGGCAGCTGGCCAGAGCTTCTAGGAGTGGGTGCATCTGTTGGCAAGAACTCTGAGTAAATCCTTGCTAAAGGCTGTGGTGTGGTCTCAGCCATGGGTCTTAAAAGAAAGGTCTCTTCTAGGCTGTGAAGAAAGGAAAGGGGAAATGGCTTCTGCAAGATGGTGGGTAACCGAGCTGGTCTGACCAGGCTCAGCTGCAACAAAGATGGTGCTGGGCAGCAGAGGGGACCTCAGAGCAGGTGAATGAGGGCTGCTCTTTGGTGTTGATGAGGCAGCTCTGGGGTTGAGGATCTTTGAGGGGCTATAAGGGACAACAAGGAAGCCCTTCGAGGGTGCTATTGCCTGCCTGGGAGGGTGGTGCTTACAATGATAATAACTGGAGCTGTAGATTGAATTTTATTTTACATCAGACGAGTGTGGTTAGAAGACATTTAAATTAGAAATATTTAAATGAACATCGTTAGTTATATTATTTGGAACCCTTCACTCTTTTCTCTTCTCAAACCTTGCAGAAATGTGCCTGACTCTTCTCTGATTATTGCATGGCTTTCAATTTTCTTGTTTGTCAGAGATTCTGCTTTGTGTTTTGTGATGTATAATATAATGAGATGAAGACGTGCATTTGTTGTATCCTAATTGTGGATTACACCAGTAATCAATTTAAAATGCCCCTCTTGGCCTATTTAATGCTTTGTTTGCGATTTCTATCCCTGTTTTCTTTTTGTGTACATATATCTTAGTGTTTAGTCTTTATTTCTGACCTTGTTCGAGTTGTATCTTGTGTATTTTGTATTTTGACCAAACATCAAAAGCTTTTGGTCTATGAATGAGGAATTTAATTAGATTGATAGTTTTTTTAAAAAACTGGCACATGTGGTGGACATTGCTATCCCCTGCCCAGCATCTGTTCCCTCAAGCTTTGTCTTGGGGTAGCCCAGATAATTCCAGGAATGCACCCCTAGAGCTCCAGGAGAGGCAGACTCCACCCTCAGCTCCCACATGGGCCTAATTGGTCCAGTGTAATCCATCCTGTAACCGTGACTGGCTCAGGAATGGACCTTCAATTCTGACTAAGACATTGAGAAAGGAAATGGATTTGGGAGGCCTTTCTGGAGAAAATTTATTTGCTCCTGAGAGAGCTATGGGAAAGGACAGTCTACTGCTGCTGGGCCTCATCACATCTGGAGGCTGCACCTGGACCTTCAATAGCGCCTAAAGCACCATCCTGCTGTCCACTTTAGGGTGAGGCCCTCACATGGACGGCAGAGAAAAGAGATGGAAAGAACCTGGGTTTTTGGAGGTATCCCCGAGCTTCTGAATTAATGGCCCTGTGGCTGTCCTACAACTTGCATTCCTGTTACCTAAAATTAGGCAGTTCTTTATTGTTCTCTGGGCCTATTGAAATCAAGGTTTCTGTTGTTTGTAGCCAGGAGCACCTAACTGACACAATGTGGTTTTCATTTTTTATCTTTATTTCATCCTTTTGTTATTTTTTTTCTCTCTCTTTTTTTTTGTTTTCTGTTGTTCATATATAGATTATATTTTATTTGCTCTTGTTTTTTCTTGTGAATTGGTAAGTATGTGTCTGGTTTTTAATTCTAGTAAAAACTGAATTACCCCTATATTTTTAGAAGCATCAAAATCAATATAATGATAATTATATGATTATTACAGCTAATGTTTATTGAACTCTTAATACATGCCATGCACTGTGCTGAACAATGTATAAATTTATTCACTATATCCTCACTGCAAGGAAACACAGAAAGGTTAAGTAACTTCCCTAAATGAAGTAGAAACTGTCAGTTGCCTTCTCTGCAGATGAGGAAATTATTGCTGTTTATTTATGTCATGCTTTTAGCTTTCCATTTACTTCCTGTGTTTTTTTTTTAATTGTGGTTACCAAGGAATTTCAGAACTAGAATATTAATAATTCATTATTTTTATATTATATATATTCTTTCAATTTTAAACTGTTTCATTTTGTTTTGAATCCGCATTCCTACAACCATATAGACTCAATTCTACATTTAAAGGATTTTGATACTACCATCCTGCTGAACCCCAATCTTTTATTCTAAATTATTAACAGACTTTATTGCTGTGCTGACTGATAGGTTTTGAGCAATTTTATTTAGAAGATGTGTTGTTTTCTTAGAAAGATCAGTTGGTTGGTTGTAGACTTTCTCCAGAAATTCTATGTGTTTCTTTTATGTTCTCATATTTAGTGCTATGTAGAAGTTTGAGCTGTTCTTCTCACCCCACTTTATAGTCTACCCAGTTAATCTCTATCCAGATGTTAATAGTTTGTGTGTGATTTTGCACAATTAGGTTTCATTGCACAAGAAATTTCTGAAATATCCTCCTTCCAAATATTAAGATCTTACATTAAAAATAATAATTAAAATCCCTTCAGCTGGTGGTTAGAGTGTCTGCCTACCTACCAAAGGGTCACAGGTTTGATTCCTGGTTAAGGGTATGTATTCAGGTTCAGGTTCATTCTCCAGCCTCAGTCAGGGCACATGCAAGAGGCAATCAATCCATGTGTCTCTATCACATCGATGTTTCTCTCTTTCTCTCTCTCCCGCCACTCCCTCCCTCTTCCTCTCTCTAAAAATCAATGGAGGAAATATCCTTGTGTGATGATTAAAATAATAATAATAAAAAAAATCTATTTAACCACCTTTTCTCAACTCAAGCCCTTCCCCTGAGGTAACAACAGTAAGTCTTCACTTAATGTCATTGGTTCTGTGACTCAAGTGAGAAGGCATATAATGAAGCCAATGTACCATAAACTAATTGATATCAACAAGAGTTACCTTCTTACACATCTCACCAGTGTTATAATAAAATGTTGAATGAAACAACATTAGTTGAGGACCCACTGTACTGTGAGCATTTTGTGTGTATTCTTCTAGAAAGTTTTCCATGAATTTATATACATAGATCTGTAACTTTACATAACACATAGCATTACTCCAGAGATATGGTACTCTGAGAATGCATGTCGAAGGCTACAGTGAGGGGTTTGTGGTGGGATGGGGTGGGGGCACAGAGCAACCTGGTTACCTAAGAATGAAGATCCCTCTCTGCAGCAGTGGGCCCATTGCCCAGTGTCTGGTGAGGTAGATCATAGACCTCTGATTCAAGATTCCTTCCACAGGAAAAAGCAAGGCCATCTCCTCAAGCCTGGGGCCTTGTTTTCTATGGCAAGCTCAGCTGCCCAATTCATCCACATCTCAGCTCCAGAGCTCATGTAGTCAGTGGAGATGCTCCCCAGGTTCTGATCAAGGTGTATTTATTAGCAAGTTTAAGTTTTCTCGTTTTCTCATGTGACTTCAATAGGGTTTAGAAACAGCAAAGTCCCAAACTTATCTAGCAAGAGAACACCTTGGGAAGAAAGCAGGCCACGTTGCTGTTAATGGGCAGGTTGTCTAGAATTGCAGGACAGAATAACATAATAGAAACTCTTCCCCAGTGCACCTCTAATCTTTTGATTAGAAAAGAGGGAGACCTCTATTCATGAGAAATCAACTTGTCCAGTGAGGGTGGTGCTCTTATTACTGATGTGGAGAGATCCAGAGGATGAGCTTGGATTCTCCCTGGTTTGAGTTCTAGAGAAATAGTTCCTAGACTTTTTCCAACCTAGCAAACCTACTGTACCCAGGTCCTTATGGATACTATAAGATTTGTTTTCCAAGTGAACCAATTCAGTAAAAGTATGTTTTCCCATTTTAATTGCTCCCATAGCTTCTGAAGAGCATACGGTGCTCCAGATCACCACGCCCAGCTGCTGGCATTCCTGGCAGTGGCAAAGGAGGCTCTGTCTGATGTGCCAAGGAGCTTGCAGTAGAAAACCTGGGCAAGGCCTTCAGAAGTTTTGAAGACAGAGCAATGACCACCTTTATATGGCATATGTTTTGGTGTCATTCATGTCCATAAAGAAAGGAACAGCTCGACAGACTGGTAAGTACTGATTTGTGCATCTGTTGGCAGCCTCTAGCCTCACTTTGGTAGTGAGTGTCTCTGGAACCACTCAGTCTAGTCATCCTCTCCACACCTATGTCCCTCTTTATCTTGCCATCTGCTTTATATTATTATGACACTTTTCATAGTCTGAACTATTTGGTGCATTCACTTCTTGCTTGTCCATCGGCCCCTCTGGAATGTGTGCTCCATGAGAGCAGGGGGTCTTGACTTTCTCATGCACTGCATAGTCCCAGTTTAGAGATCTGGTTGCCACAGAGCAGGCATTCAGCAAACATGAGTTGTTCTTGTTGAATGAACTCATAGGTTAAATTTCTAATGGTGGAAGTTTGGACACTGGAGTCCCAGGTGGGGAAAGAAAACATGAGGCAAGATGACCCCAACTACAGGAGAGTCTTGCTTATGTTAGGAAAGCTTCCATTTTCTGTGTGCAGTGAAGTCCTGTGACTTGTGGCCAAGGGAGGGTCTTTTCTTTTTTATTGATAGGGGATGTTATTTGTGTGTTAGATCATTGAGCCAGAAGATAAATGTGAGTATAGTCAAATTCTAAATTTGGAGTTCAAATTACAAGTTGCACAAATGTAAGATATGGGAGATATTTGCTTAACAATAACTTATAGGAGAAATGTGTTTTGGGTAACTCATCTTTTGTGAATGAAAAGCATGAATAGCTTTTAAAATTTCACACAATTAATGGAATATCATGTCTAATAATACAAATAACACCAGCAGTAGTTGTAGCCACCATTTATTTTTGTACTAGCCAGGAAGCAGGAAATGTGCTTAATTTAAGCTCTGACAACCTTGTTGTTATGCCCACTTTATGGATGGAGAAACTTAGGTTCTGAATGTTTAACTTGTATCAGGACACAGAGCTAGGACAAAGTGGAACCAACGTGTCTGACTGTAAAAGCTGTTGTTCTTAACCACTGATGGCTTTGCTGCTCTGTGTGGGTCTGAACACATCTGGGGCATTGGGCTTAGCTCCAGCAGATGCATATTAAGATAGACAATAACCAAACAGTGGCTTCACAGGGAGGTCACCAGCATGGTAATGGATATGAAACCACAGTATTCAAGGAGAACATTCAATGAGAAGGAGGGTGTGTAGTGCAGAGGAGAGATGATAGGAGGTGGGGGTCAGGAATGAATGAGGGTTCAAAGGAAGAGAGCAGACCTGTCCTGCTTGGCTCTAAATGGAAGACCTGGAACAGCAGATGGAAGTTACAGTGAAGCAGATTTCAGTTTGACATGAGAACTTTCCAAAGATTAAAGATGTGGGATGCAGCTATTGAACTCACCCCCATCTACCCTCCACGTCTGTCTAGCCATCTGTCAAAGATGCTGAATTTCAGGAAGGAATGCCTTCCACCTCTAAAAGTTTGGGATTTTCTAAATGGGTTTAAATTTCATTTAAAATCATGGTAGAGACCATTTGAGCTGATTACAAGGAAGAGAGGAGCAAAGCCAGCTCCAGGTGCATTACTATAGGTTGAATTTTTTTTCATCTAGCATCTACAGAGCGCTAGATAAAATGGGCTTGTGTGTGATTTCACAAGATGTTCAAAGGGGAAATAGAATCTTAGGGTGAGATTTGAAGAGCCCAGTCACTAAAATTGTCCTTCTATGGGTCTAGCATTTTACAATGTGAGTATTGCTTTTCTGAGGTAAGCATTTCCTTAGGCATTTCTCCTGGGAGATGGAATGCCTTGGCTCCTGATGTCACCATCAGGAAGGGAGTCCCAGAGGTGGGTTGTAGGTTATTGCTTATGTGGTTCATACCAGGCATGATCCTAAAACCATGGCATGTTTATCTAATTTAATATTCACAACAGCACTGTAATTATATGCTATTATTACCTGCATTATTCATGTGAAGAAACTGAGCCTTAGAAAGGTTATTTTGTCAAAGTTTACACATGATTTCTATAGACAGAATGTTTGTGTCCCCATCCCCAATTTTTATGTTAAAACCTATCCCCCAAAATGATGCTATTTGGATATGGGGGTCCTTTAGAAGGTGGTTAGATCCTGATGGGGGTGGAGCTCTCATGAGTGAGATTAGTGCCCTTATAAAGAGAGATCTCAGAGAGCCACTTCACCCCTTCCACCATGTGGGAACACCGTGAGGTGACCATCTATGAATCAGGAAGCAGGCCCTCACCAGACATCAAATCTACCCATTCCTTGATCTTGGAGTTCTGAAAAGAGTTAGAAATACTTTAAATACTTTCTGTTGTTTATGAGCTACCCAGCCTGTGGTATTTTTGTTATAGCCACTCAGACTCAGACAATGGTAAAGAATGGATTTTACTTCAGAGCCTATACTCTTTCCAGTATAAAATACTGTTGCTAACACTCTAAGTATAGTAATTATATGACTCTGAGAAAGAGGAGAGAGCTCATCATAAGAACACCATGTTTATATGTGCGTGTGTGAGAGGGTGGTGGGGAAGGTTTATTGTGATTTAACTCGAGTCCTAATCCTAGGTAAATTACTAATCTAGAATTTATCTAAGATTATTAATGTAATTCTGACTTCTGACTTGGTAAGGTTATTATTAGCATTTTATTTTTCTCAAAGTCAATGGAAGTTACATATCAGGAAGTAATCACTTACTGACTAACCCAGCTACATCCTCTCTCCCTCTCTCCCTCCTTACTCTCTTCCCTCCATCCTTTCTTCTTCATTCTCAAGTACTCAGTTATTTCTTGAGTATTTGCTCTGTACTTGGCACTGTACTATACAATGAGGGCACATAGATGAGTGAGTCTCAGTGTACATCTTTAGGGATCTTACAGCCTGGAAGGAAAATTAAAAAAATAATTACTCTTCAACATGGCAATGGTTATAAAGGAACAGATTTTCCAAATCTTGTTTTAAGGAACACTCTTTGGCAGAATGTTAAGTAAAGGTATTATGAAAAATAAGTATTTTAAATTAAAACAAGTTTAAGAAATGCTGGGTTAAATAAAATTAAACAAGTTCATTCTTACTGGGGAATTTTCAGACTCTTTAAATTGCTGAAGTATACTGTGAATCTCCAAGAAGGTAAGAAAACATATTTTTCAAACCCATTTGACTTCAGAACCCATCTTTATTCATGGCACACAATAAAGTATTTATTAATTCTTTATTCTCTTTCTTCATCATCTATTCATCAATTATCCATCTATCATCCATCCATCCAGCCAGCCATCCATCCATCCATCAGTTCATCCCTCCATCCACCCACTCATCCATCCATCCATTATTTTATCTAATCTTCCTTCCATCCATCCAGTATTTCTTGAGTACCTATTATGTGCCAAACACTGTGCTACATCCTAGGAATCCATCAGTAAACAAATTTGTGGAGTTAGTGTTTTAATTGGGGAAATAAGCATATAATTGTATGAGATTATCAGATCCACATAGGAAATAATCAGGGTTTTAAGATGAGAAAGAAAAAACAGAATGATCTACTTAAATGTGTGGTTGAGAGTCCTCTGTGAGCAAAAGACATTTAAAGCAAGTGTCTTCTGGAGGAAGAGAATGAGCCAGCTTTGCAAAGAGCAAAAGGAAGAGCCATCCAGGAAGAGGAAACAGCAAGTGCCAAAACCCTGGAATACAGAAAGGCTTGGCAAGCTTCAGGAATTGAACTTCCTCCAGGAGTGCAGGCCTGCTTAAAGGCAGAAGGCTGAGCCTGACACATTTTTAAGAATGAGAATCTCATCATCAGTTGGAGGAGACCCTGACACCATCTATTCCAAGTTCCTATCCAAGAGAGTCCCATCTTCTAAGATAGAGGACTGCCTGTTCTTCTTGGGTCTGTTTATAGGCTTTCCCCTTTTAGATGGGAGGTTAACTTTAGTCCCAGAATGCACCATTGGAGAGCATTGCTTGTGACATTTCTCTTCATATAAAATGAGGGCCAGTGAGGATTGAACAAATTGCTGTGTTTTTAAGGAGAAAACTTCTCTCAGAGTTGCAGATACCAATACAAGTAACCATATTTGATAACCTTCACCCCACCCTAGAAATAGGAAACAAGACTGAAGCGGGGAACTGACAAAGAAACTAGTTGGTATACTTGACTTAGTGGCCAAGGAAGGGAATGAGAATAACTGATTCGTGAAGCCTGAGTGCTCTGCTCCCACAGCTTTTATCTTTCAATTCTCCCTGCAAGATTAAGCATCCCCAAACACCACTTTTATGGTCTCTGCCTTGGTTCAAGGAGTTACAATGGATCTTCTTTACTGTCAAGTCAACTGAAAACCTCTCTGCTAGACATTCAGGACTATCTATATCATCATTTTCTTCTGGCTGACGCTCTGCCTTCTTCTTGCCCCTTCCCTACACACACACACACACACACACACACACACACACACACACACACACACACACACACACACACACACACACACACGCACACACACACACACACTGTATTTGTTGCAGTGTACAATTAAGGCCACAAAAATTGAAATAATTCAGGTTTTGTGTTCCCAATCCTGGTTTTGATCCTCTGCTTCTAGCTGGCTGCTTGACTGTGTATCTGGAAGAACTTTAGCTTCCTCATCTGCATTAACAGGTAGTGATAATAACAGTACTTGTTACATAGGAATGTTGTTATCTGAACTCAGTTGTCATAGTGTCTTCCCTACTATGGGCTCCCTCCTCAGACACTCAGTTCTTGCATATCATTTGCTCTGTGCTGGTGCTCCTGCTCTTGGGTTCTTCCATCCTTGTTTGGACTTCATGATTAACAAAGTGGACTGGCTGGCACGTGGGTCCACGGAGGCCAAGGTCAGGGGTTCATTTTCCTAATGGACCATGTTATCCATGATCTGTTGAATGGCCACAGGTTCTAGACCTCTTAGTATGGAGTATTTTCAATGGAGAAACCCATTCTCACTCCAGGTAAAAGGATTCCAGCATGTGCCATAGAGGTGAGTTAGGAGCATTGTTTTAAATCAAGGCACCACATCTGTTTATGTATCTCCAGAATAGCCTGAATCTGGGTCCCCAGGATTAGGACCCAGTGCTCACGAAGCAAACTTGCTGCATAATTATGGAGGCCCCAATACCTCTTCTTTGTTATGTAGTCACAGGTCAAACAGTTACACTTGCAACTTTAGTCACAAATACCCTTTAACTCCAGATACAAAGGCTTCCTAAGCCCGGTCACTCTCTGACACCCTAACCCAGTGGTTCTCACCAAGGCCAAGGCTCTGGCCTTAGTTCCAGATCACTCGGCTTAGCTGGGGTCTTGCCATTGGCACTTTTATGTATCCTCCCATCTTCCCCCCAGCATAGGTAACTCAAACATGCAGCCCAGAGTGTGAAACCACCTCCTAACCCCATGGTCGGCAAACTGCGGCTCGCGAGCCACATGTGGCTCTTTGGCCCCTTGAGTGTGGCTCTTCCTAAGCCTTTGGAGTACCCTAATTAAGTTAATAACAATGTACCTACCTATATAGTTTAAGTTTAAAAAATTTGGCTCTCAAAAGAAATTTCAATCGTTGTACTGTTGATATTTGGCTCTGTTGACTAATGAGTTTGCCGACCACTGTCCTAACCCGATCAAGAAACTGAACCATAGACTCCCTTAACCTCTTTTACAAACTAACTCTTCCCAAATCAGTCACAGCTGACCCTGACCTCAACTGCACTGGCTTCCAAGTGTCAATCACTGGGGTGATGTTATGCTGGATCCAACATGCCATCTACCCCACACCATCCTTACAGAGAATATTTACAATTTCCTCTCTATTTGGCCACAACTTTGAATTTTAACCCTGGAAATAGGTAATTTCCCAATAGAGGGTATAGACCATCTTCAACTTCAGAAAGAATGACCTCCTGTTTCGGTTCCAGTTTCTTTTTAATTCTAGCTTCCTCCTAAGCTGGTCACAGACTGATCCCTAGCTCAGATCCAAAGTTATCCCAGAATCATGATCATACAGTCTCGTCCTTGTTCTGACCACTCCTGGATTCCTCCTTTGGTCATAGATCGTTCCATGCCTGATAAATTATAACTCCAGCCACAGATGGAACCCAGTACTCCCACCCCAGTGCAACCTTAAACCTTGACCATAAACTAACAACCCAGCCCCACTCTGCCCTCGGTAACTGCAAATTATAACCATTATCATTTTTAATGAAAAAATTTAAATATATACAGATGCCAAGAAACTGGTATATTAAATCCTACGTACGTATCTCAAGAATTATCAGTACTTGGTCATTTTTGTTTCATTCACATCTTTACCTACTCTCTTTTTCATTCTCCCCTGGATTATTGTGAAGGAAATATAGACATCATGATATCCTATCATACTATTTTGGTTTGTATCTATAAAATTCAAGGTCTCATTTTAAAAAGATAAACAAGTTATAACCATGATACAATGATCATACTTAAAACTTAACCCACAACAAAAACTCCTTATGCACAAATATCTAGTAAGTATCTATATTTCTCTAATTGTTTATTTACATTCACTATATTGAATTACTGTATATTATATATATGTGTATATATTTCCAGTTTGTTTGATGCCAATAGGTCTATACATTGTTATTATTTCATATGTCTCTTTATCTCTTCTATTCTGTGGGTTTTCTCTCTATCACTTTTATTGCATTTGTTGTTGTTGTTGCCATTGGAGGAACTTCCAGTTGCTAAGCCCTAAGTGTGGGGACCAGGATAACCATTAGTCTGGCCACCGATGTACTGGCATAAACTGTCCACAGAAGAGAGGATCTGGTTGTGAGGGGTGCAATCCAGGGAACAGGTGGGGGTGTCCCTCAGTATAGCATCTAACTGTGTGGCCAGATAAAGCTTCTGCCTTCCAGTTAGTGAGGAACATGTTACTCATATATCAAATAATGTTCATGTCTTGTGCTTTTCATGCTCATTCTGTCTTCTCACAGCTGTTTCCTGACATGGGGTCATGGCAGCAAAGATACAATCAAACAGACTACAAATATATATTAAAAATCTAAAATTGCATACACAGAAATGGATCACTGTCCCTGCCCACCCATCCTTGGTCTGGTTATGGCAATAAGATTTGCATGAGACAAGATTTACAATGCAGAGCCATGGTCATAAACTGGGGTGATGTTATGCTGGATCCAACATGCCATCTACCCCACACCATCCTTACACCAAAATTCAAAGATGGGCCATTAAGGTGGTCAGTGTCATCACTTCTGGGAGTTTAGCGAAGGGAAGCCATTTGAACTGAGGAATCATCTGGGGAAGGGAGGGAGAAACAGCCATACAGCTTCCCATTCCAAAGAGGAAGGGCCCTAATCTCAAAGGGCCAGGCTTTGGGGGTGAAGACTTGACTGTAAGAGCAGAGAGCTCACATTTGAGTGTTGGGATTTCTGAAGCATTTGGTATGATTAGTGTTGAGTGAAGTAGCAGAAAACAGTATCTTCAGCAACTCCGTAATGCCTTCAGAGGAATGATGCTCAAACTTCTTGGCTGATATTCAAGTCTCTGCCCATCATTTCCTAGACTATTTTGACAGCCATAGCTCCCTCTTTTCTCCTACTGGAATCTTCTCCAGTTAGACTGAGCTCCTCGCTGCTTTCCAAATAGGCCAGGTGTTTTCCTACTTCCTTGCATCAGCTCATGTTGTTCCCTCCTCCTGGAATGCCCTTCCCATAGCCCCCCTATGCACATGCTGTCCAGAATCCAAGTTGACAACACTCACACCAAACAGGAACTGTTAAGCAGCAAAAGATGGAGTCAACTTGAATCCAAAACAAAGACTTGTTCAAAGTGACCCAGAGCTTGGGACTGAAAGGTTCCTTGCCTAACTGACCTGTAGAGGAGCCTGAGCCAGGAGAGATGTTGTCCATCCTGGTACCTTCACTATGGCTCAACTTATCCAAAAGGAAAGCTCAATGAAAACAGGTTGAACAAAATTATACATGCTCATTTCTTAATACAGCTTTCAGATGTAATTGTAGGGAACATTTGTTTTGGTTTGAATTTCTCTAGGTTTCAGATACCATTTTCTTTCCCAAACTAGGTCATTTGAATTATCTGCTGATAGTTCAAATCTGTAGATAATTTGCTTTTACTCACATTTCTAAGAACTAATTACCTGTACATATAAAATGATGAAATCTCATTATATTTTCTTTTAAAACTCTGACATGCATTTAATTGCATTAGTCAATTATTACTGTACATGCTGAGGATTTGCTATTGACCAGCTCGTGCTGGAATATTTACTGCACAGATGTGTTCCTTTAATTAAACAAATGTGATTACACACATATCAATTTTTATTTGGTTTCAAAGCCCAGAATCTAAAAGTGAATGCAGTTGGCAGAGCTGTGTGGTGCTGGTTCCCAGGAATGCAGTGAGAGGCTCTTACTCAGGGAACGCCGAGTGCCTGAAACTCTGTGAGGGGAACTTCAGCCACAAGTGGGTTTTTGGTGGTGCCTAAGTGCCACTGAGTGAACCCAAGAAGGAAATAAACAAACCAGTGCAGTATCTTCCTAGAATATCTTCAGTTTTGTTCTTTTATGTAGAGAAAGAAGGACTGTGCTTGGAGAACATACAAGAAAACTCATCTAAAAGTCCATCTATCTAATAGTGGGGATTGCTTGGGATTGGTCCTTGCTTTTATAGGTGAGCTGGTATTTGTATTTAAAATCAGGGGTGAAATGGCACAACATTAGAACATTGGACATGGTCTCTTGAGTCTCCTTCTGGTCATAAGCTACAGAATAGCCCCAAATCATGAGATTAGTATCAAGAAAGATGACCATCTCCCAGTTCTTAGTCCTAACCAAGCAATTATGAGTAATAACATGAAGACTTAGAAAATTGGAATGTGTTTTATGAACTGGAGTAATGCAAAATCCTCTATAATATCTGGAACAATGACTATACATATCAGGTACTTAGTAAATAATCTTGGGTACTAATAAAAGCAGTAAGTCAATCCATTAATCAGCAAACACTTACAAAGAACTTATGAACTGGTGGCTGGTGGTCACAGACAGAAAGGCAGGAGATCTGTGCACAGTAGTGCAGACTAGCTTTCTGCCTTAGTCTCATACATGAGGGGTCACTGTGTTGGTTTTCTAGGGTATCTCTGTCTGGGCTTCATGGGCAGGCACTTGAAGAACCAACCCAGTTGGTCAGGTCAACCAAAAGTTCTGCTGAAGCTAGCTGTTTCCAGGTCTCCTGGATGCAGACTGTATCTCTGAGGATGAAGTTGAGGAGCAAATGAGGTGGGACATGCCTGAGTTCCCAAACCCACCCTGAGCATGGAGAACTCAGTGAAATGCTGGAAAGTGTGCCATCAACTCTAGGTGCAGAGAAGGATTTGCTAATGGAGAGGCAGCAGGTTGTTACAAAAAATAAAGATTTTGGGGTGATACAGAGCTGAACACCCAATTTAGGCAGAACATTGGGCTATGTGGCTCTGACCCCTTGAGATAATTTCCTCACCTAATGGTGATGATGAAACTAATCTCATAGTGTTGTTACAGTGATTATAAATCATGTAATGTGTGACGCCCAGGACTTAGTAGTTTTTCAAGTAATTGTTGTTGGAGATTTTGGGAGTGAAAGAGTTGGTGTAGGTCAGCTGGGAAAGTTCGATTGTTGGAAAAGTTCATTTTTGGTCACTTTGCCTATCCCATTCTTCCTTTTAGCACATTGCATACCATTGACCTATCCCCACCTCAAGGGGAAATGTGATAAATACATTTGCAGAGTTTTAACAGCAGGAAGGTTCAGTTCTGTGGAAGTGAGTTGCATTAGGTCTTTCAGTTTTTAAGGGTCAGAGTTAGGATTCAAACCCAGGCCTCCTTACTTTAAGGTAAATAAATGCTCCCTGCATTATGTTTCTCCGTGGAATGAATGTTATACACCTTCCACAGAAGTATGCATTTAAGAAAGGGAATATGTGGAGGGAAACACTTAATCCAATCTAATAGTGGCATTTAGGCACTTCTGCCTCACCCAGGGAGATATTGTTAGGATATTTCTGCCTTCCGGAGAGCTCTCAGATTATTTACACAAGGGACCATCATTTTTCCTATGAATTAGACTTTAATTTTTCAATCCACCTGGCTTGAAATATTGATCCTCTCACCTAGTTGGGGGTTGGGGTGACATTTTCTAGGCTCTAAAACCCCAACCCCTTCATCCGGGGTACCATGCAATATTATCATTTCTGTGGATGCCATTGAGAAGCATGGGGAGCATTGGCCAAACAAGACCATCTGGTTTAGAGACACAGCTTCAGTCGTGGCTTTGCTTTTAAACATCTAAATAATCCTAGCATATCAAATCATTTGAGACTCAGTTTCCTCATCAGCAAAATGGATGTAACTTCGTCTTGCAGTTTTGTTATAAGGATTCAGTGAGACTGTCCAGTATAGTGTCTGAAATATCACAAATGGTCCATGACAGATTGTGCCTTTTTCTTAGTTTCTAATTTGATTTGTTAAAGCAGAGAGTATAACTTCTGGCTTTCCACCACTCACAGCTTGATAGATAGAGTCAGGAGATAACTTAGCTATTCAAGCTCTGAGCTTTGGCTGTGATCCACCCCTGCCTCATCTCAAGTCCCATTTAGTCTCCCAGCAGAGGTTCTGGTCATTGCTTTGAATGGAGACTGGGACAAGGCCCTGCTGGCCCCTCCTGCCAAGGGGGACCCATCTCAGGCCCAGCCCTGCAGCCCCAACACACCCAGCTCCCTGGATGCTGATCTCATCCTTTTGTCAGGGCTAATTATACTTCAAACCAGATTTGTAGGAAGCAACACGCGTGCACACACAGCCAAAGCCTGGAGTTGCTTACCCAAAAACAAGTTCCCTCCTCCTTCTGCTCCAGTTCTTCAGCTGTACCAGGAGCAGGGATGGGGGTGGGAGAGGAAATGGAGTCTGCATCGGAGTGTGCTGAGGCAAGACAATCTGAGTCACCCTCAACCTTGCCTGTCCTGGACTAGCTCAGGCTGCAGCCACAGTCACCCCAGCGTGGTGCAGCCCAGCTGGGCACTCAGCCTCCCCTCCCTGGGAATGGGTCATTGCAGGTTGAACCCAGCACTGCAGGGGGTGAGGGCTGGGCTGTTCGCCCACTGTACCTCATTATGTATTCCTTCATTGTTTCCTATGCAAATTAAGTTAATGAGAATTAGGAACATAATGGAGCCCATTCACCGTTCTAGTCGCTGGAAAATGGGTTTGACTACCAATTTTCCATTACAGCTGTTTTGTAATTACCGTGGAATACTCTGAATTCTAATGGAGACAGGAGCTGCCTGACAGCCTCTGGAGTACTTCTTTTTTTTTTTTTCAAAGGAAGGTTTTTTTGTTGTTGTTTGTTTGTTTATGTTTTTTAAAAGGAAACCCAAACCCTATAACATAAAGCCTTTCTATTTGGAGTTCCTGGATTTGGCTTCTGCTATGAAAATCTCCTCTGGTACTATTGCAGGACCTGTTTCCATTGGTGGGGTTCCTGACATCTGCAGGGTTAAATTAGTTACCTGGAAATACTGAAGTTATCCCTTGCCTTGAAAGCAAGCAAAGCAGAGTTTGGGATCATATTCAATTGGGAGCTGCCCTCTGAGGTGGCCAGAGCAGCCCAGGGCTAACATGCACTGCTCCCTGCTTGGTTTGGTCTCCTCCCCACCGCTCCCCACCCAGGTCCCTGGACCACAGACACTCCCTTTCCCACCTGTTGCTAAGCTCTGGACACTTATGGTGAGAGGGTTATACCTGGATATAAAGAGAACCTCTTTTTACTCATTGAAGACTCTAGGAGAAAGAACATGTTAAAGTTCCAAACAGTTCAAAATTTACCAATAGTTCAAAATTACTAGAGCACAAGATGCAAGGAGTAGAGGGTGGGGCTGATGACAGTGAGCACCAAGGAGAGAGAACAGCCCTGGCAGGCTGTTGTATGAGGCTGTGCTAAAATGTCAAGATTTTATTTCTATGGCTTATTGAGCAGGGGTGAGACATGATGAGGGTTTTAGTGTAGAAGGGTATTTTTGTTACAGTATGGATAAGAGCATTGGATGTAGGTATCTTGGGATAGGGTTGTTTTGGTTACAGGATACACAAAATGTCAGGTGTACAGTGCTCCAGATTGATGAGGGAACCCAAAGTCTTGAACTAAAGAGGTGACAGTCAGGGTGGAGAGAAGTGGATGGATTCTGAAGATGTTCAGATGGTAAAGCCAACAAATTTGATTATTAATTGAATATGTGTGTATTGCAGGGCAATAGATGACCTCAAGGGTTCCTCCTTGGACTATTGTGTGATCCAATTCACCAAGATATAATAATATTGAGAGGTAACACTTATGGAGAGTGCAATATGTGTCAGGCACTATTTTGTTTTACGTGTAGAGCTCGTTTTATCTTCACAATAACCTAATGAGGTAAGAACTTTTATTAACCTCAAATCATAAGTGAAAAACTTGAAACATAAGAAAGTCAAAAAAATACTTGTCCAAGGTATCATAGTCAGGAAGTGGTAGAGGCAGGACTCAAATCCAGGTGGCCTAGTTCCACAGACCAGGTGGCAATGATTGAGTAGATTTGCTCTGATGTGTGTGTGTATATGTATGAGAAAGAGGGAGAGGGAGAGGGAGAGGGAGAGGTTGCAGCGTGAACTATAAGTTTGTGAGGTGTCAGTGTGCAAACTGAATTTGAAGATGTGGAATGGTACAAAATCTCCTAGGACTGGTGAGTGTAGAGCTCTCTGGATGGCACCAGCTTTTGTATGATGGACTTAAGAAGAGGACCTCATGGAAGGCACTGAGAGAGAATAGCCCAAGAGCAGGGAGAAAGCTAGGAGAAGGTGATGGCCTAGGCAGTGGTTCTCAACCTTCTGGCCCTTTAAATACAGTTCCTCATGTTGTGACCCAACCATAAAATTATTTTCGTTGCTACTTCATAACTGTAATGTTGCTACTGTTATGAATCGTAATGTAAATATCTGATATGCAGGATGGTCTTAGGCGACCCCTGTGAAAGGGTTGTTCGACCGCCAAAGGGGTTGCGACCCACAGGTTGCGAACCACTGGCCTAGACTCTGAGGGATGGTGTGGTTAAACTTCAAATCTCTGGAATTTAGAAAAAAATAAGGATGCATTTTAGGTTCATTCTCCAAGAATTAGACCCTGAGGTGATTTAGGAAGCTGTAGTGGCTTTATACTTAGATAAAACTTCATCTTTGCCAAGATTTCCTAATGCTGCTTAGAAGTTACTTCTTCATTTCAGCATCTTTTGCCACCTAGAGGGGTTGAGAATATTCAATCCCACCAAGTCCTGATTTCTTTTTATTTAACAGTTCTTCGTGTAGCTTATCTCTCTCCTCTCACATTTTACATAGACAGCAGGAGGAAACCTGGCAATACCTTCAACGCTTTGTTTGGAAATCACCGTAGCTACACAACCAGGTTCATCCCTTACAAGTTCTGATTTCCCCTGTACAGCAGATGGCAACTGTGCTAAGCTTTCTGCCACTGCATAACAAGACCCCCTGCCTCCAGTTCCCAGCAACCCACTCTGCACCTCCTTCTGAGCCTGATGGCAGTGTCCTTGTTGGCCATATTTCTATGAACACTCTGTTCAAGGCAATTTAGGCACTCTCTGTCATGCCCTTCAAAACTCTTCCAGACTCTGCCTGTACCCACATTTTCAGGTGGTTGTTTCAGAAGCACCCCCTTTCTGATACCAAATTCAATACTAGTCAGGATTCAGCAAGAGAAACAGAACCAGTAAGATCATATATACATAGGTATATATTATTGTTACCAGCTTACACAATTGTGGGAGTTGGGTAAGCAGTCTCTAAAGGGCTATCGTCTCCTCATCTGATGCAGAAGATTCAGGTCTGAAGGCAGGTAGTTAGGAAAGGGAGATCATGAATAGGCTTCAACCCACAAGTATACAAGCTGTGACCCATGACCATGTCCTGAAATCCGTGTCCATGTAACTGCCTCAGACTTTGGTGATGAGGTCACTCTGTGGAAGCCAGGGCTTCCCATCTAAGAGTTAACCACATGCCTGGCCCAGGAGCCAGAGGAGTTGACGTAGGCTCCAAGGGAAGGTAGAGAAATTGCTCACTCCTGGCTACTTCATGCCATTTCGGTAAATCATCAGATCAGCAACAGTGTTAGTTATAAAACGGCTGCTGCTTACTTCTGCCTCCTTTCCCCCTAATCCCCAGAATGTTCCTCATAACTTACCCTGACTAGAAATGTAGACAGAAAGAAAAATATGTGAAATGTAGTTCAGCCTATCTAGTCAGCACAGTACAAAGTCATCATACCTATGCCCCAGGTATTCCAACATCTCTGCATCACTGGACGCTTTCCCTGGGACTACCTTCCCTTCTGCCTCCTATTTCTGCCCCAACCTGTGCCTCAGCCCTCACCGTACCTTCACAGTGACTGGTCCTAATCTGTCCCCACAGCATCAGATACTTTCCTTACAGCACCAGTCACCATGTATGATTTTCATTTATTTATTTGTCTATCTCCCTCCACTGGACTCTAAGCTCCTTAAAGGAATATGCCATATTCTCCCTTATCTCCTTAAATGCTATTGCCTAGCCCATAGTAAGTGCTTATTAAGTTTGAATGAACAAAAGAAGTCACAATGCCTCTGATAGTGTCTTTTGGATAAAATAATATTCCACATCATGAGGCTCTTGTGGAGACGACATGTACTGATATATGTGCCCAGTTCATGGCCTGTCACTGTGCAAGTGCCAGAGCTCTCTGCTCGGGTCTAGGCCTATGGTGTGGCACATGGTTACTGATGGGCCCTCAGCCTTCATCATTGCCCTGTCCAAGTTGCCATTATGGCCCTTGCTGGGTAGCTTAATTGGTTAGAGTATTCTCCTAATATACCAAAGTTGCAGGTTCAATCCCTGGTCAAGGCACATACACGAAATGATCAATTCTATATAATAAAAGGCTAATACGCAAATTGACCAAATGACCAGTTGCTATGACATGCACTGACCACCAGGGGGCAGATGCTCAATGCAGGAGCTGCCCCATGGTGGTCAGTGCTCTCCCACAGGGGGACTGCCACTCAGCCAGAAGCCAGGATCACGGCTGGCGAGTGCAGCGGCGGCGGCGGGAGCCTCTCCCACCTCCACAGCAGTCGGACATCCCCTGAGGGCTCCTGGGTTGCGAGAGTGCAGAGACCAGGCTGAGGGACCCCTCAAGTGCACAAATTTTGTGCACCTTTCCTCTGGGGAATGCATAAATAAGTAGAACAACAAATTGATGCCTCTCTATCCCTATCTCTATCTCCCTCCTCCTCCTCCTCCTTCTCCTCCTCCTCCTCCTCCTCTTCCTCCTTCTTCTTCTTCTTCTTCCTCCTCTCTCAATTAAAAAAGTTGTCATTCTGGAAACCCTGCCCCACAAAGTCAAGGAGATGGCAAAATCTTGCATGTTTGCATGGTTAGGAAGGAGATGCACTGATACACTTCTCTCTTTGAGGGGAGAAATATACATACAAGGATTCTCCAGTTAGCTTGAGATTAAATGATCCCAATCTGGGAGAAACCATGGTCATGGAGATACATTGTCTATGGACCTGAGGAGTTAGTGTGTCACTTGATCTGGATTTCACCCAGCATAGTGAGCAGGTCAGGTTCAGATCCAGGTAAGCAAGGTGTTATCTATCAATCTCTCTATTTGTTTATTTAACACACATTTATTGAGGATGTACAGTTTCACTAGTGTTATGAGGATATGGAGGGATTAATACATGTGAAATGTTTAGAATAGTGCTCAGTACCAAATATTTGCAAACATTGTATTAGTAAATGATACAGATAGTTCTCGATTTATGCTTTATCTTTGTAGGCATGAAGGCATTATATATTCCTCTCTCTCTCTCTCTTTCCATGATGTGTCATATAGATTTAAACTGATGATCCACCTGAGTCTTGAATTAATTGATATAATTTATTGAGTACTTATGTGCCAGGAACTGTGCTAACTACCCTAATTTCACAAGAGTTATGATTAGATTTAGTTGCATATAACAGAAAACTTATCTGATTTCTTTCCATCTTGGAAAAGATGCCTGGAGGTAATAACCAGGGCTATTGAGGAGGCTCCACCATTGGAAAACCAGGATTAAATTTTTTTTATTTGTTTCACTAGTTGCAAGGGAAGCTGGGAAATGTAGCATTTTTAGCTGGGGGGCATTATTGCCTTGAGCAAAAATCAGACTCCATAACCAAGGAAGATGGGGAGAATGGATATTGAGTGGCATCAGACTCTCAGATCCAAGTACTGGATTCTACCAATAATCAAAAGACAACCTCTCCTCTGCCTCCCAGGTCCTCATGAAGCAGGAGGAAAATGACAGATGTGCACAGGTGCTGTAAAGGTAAAATCCTTGTTTGAATGTGGCTTAGAGGAGAGAGTGGACTACTCTCAGACCAGTGATGGGGAGTCAGACAAGATGACATACCGCTCCAGGAATGAACTTTGAAGATCAACTCTGAGAAAATCCAGGTGTCTAAGGATGTTGTGTAGACCTGGGATTTCTATTTACCTCTGTTCCAGCCACTGAGGGAGGAAACTTCTGCTCTGTGTCCAAAGGGAGACGATGTCAGTTTGGAAAGGAAGGAAGCAAAGGGGCCGGTTGCCACCTCTCGCCAGGACCTAATTCACACTCAGGGAATATTTGATCCTCTGGGCTCTGAGGGAAGTTTAATTGAAATGCAAAAACCAAAGGTCAAAACCATGTAAAATTTAAAGGCCATTTTTACTATTTGACAAGGAACAAATTGTAACTTTATATTGCTTTTAGATGCAATTTTGTTCAGTGAAATTAGATTATGCTCAACTAAAGCACCTTCTTTAGAGCTTTTAGATTAAATATTAGAACTTATCAGAAGGACCTTGATTTCCTCAGTAAATACCAAGGAAAATATTTGGTGAGAAATGCAGCTGCTTAATTTGCATTAATACAAACCAGAACTATTAAACTTAGTTGATTAGCATATTCATATGTACTGTAGTCCCTGTGTGTTTAAAATAGACCCTGCTGGATTCTGATTACAAATTCAGTGTATGTATGACTCTCAGAACCTGAGTCTTGGCCATAGAGTGTGCCATTGACTGAGGGGGCGGGCACCAGTGGGAGGTAATTTTTTAACTGAGTACTTGTCTCAAGCATAACCTGGTACCCAGCAGAGCTCTGAGAAGGCTCTGAGAAGCAGATGAACTCAGGATAGAGCCTAGGTTACTGGGGAGCCAGATATGTTTGAAACAATATGTATGGTATGTGTTTCATTCATTTACTTGTTTATTCCTTCATTTGCTCAATACATATTTGTTATGTGCCCAGCACACTGTAAGCTCTTGTGCTGGAGCTGGGGTGACTGCTGAGAACAAGGGCCACTGGTACAAGGGTTCATTTCCGGAAATGTTTACTATCTTGCCAATCTGGAGCTGATTGTGCTCCTGTCTGATTCTATGACTTGGTGCATCCATAGCTGGGCTTATGCCTCTCTATAGAAGCTGTCTCTCAACATGGGGCCCAGGGGCAGACAGCAGGGCACAGGCGAGGGCTCCATGGCTGCTCCTGCTCTCAAGGAGGCTACAATGATATCCACTAAGTTCCCCAAAAGGAATAGGCCCTGCCAGAAAAAGCTGGAGAGGGGCCATTTGAACCTGGGCCTTAAAGGATGGATGGGATTCTGGAGGTCACTCCTTGGGAATTAGGAAGATCCTGAGCCCAGACATGGGAGGAGTGCACAGAGTCTGGGGTGGCTGCCATAACGGCGTATTGAAGGAGGAATGGGGAAATGTAGGGCAGACACCTGCTGGTGCCCGGAGATTGGCCCGTTTACCTTCCTGCCAGCTTTCTAATGCTCCTGTCTGAATCAGTTACTTGGAAATCAGTTTATTCTTCTTGCAAAAGTTTTGTGTAAATCGACTTTTTTTTTTTTTTGCAAATTAATAATCATCCTTTGACTTACAAGTTTTGAGATAACTTAATTTTATTTCTGATTAATCTTTTAAAATCTCTGTTCCGTTAACTTCCCTCCACTCCACACCCAGGAGCTATTACATATACATATCTACACTAATAAAAGACAAACATGCAAATTGACCATACCTTCGCTCTACCTTAAGCCATACCCACCAGCCAATCAGAGCGACTATATGCAAATTAACCCAACCAAGATGGTGGCCGGCAGCCACGGAGCTGGAGCAAGCAGGAGGCTTGGTTGCCCCAATGATGGAGGAAGCCAAGCTTCCCAGCTGCCGCAGCCGGCTCTGAGCTCCACTCAAAGCAACAAAGTTTCATTTATAGAAGGTAAATAAACCCCAGATACCTGCTTTCAGCTGGCCGTGGCCATGGAGCTGGAGCGAGCAGGAGGTTTCCTTCCTGCCCACCCTGGCTGGCTCTGAGCTCTCAAGGCTACAAAGTTTCAATTATAGAAGGTAAATAAATCCCAGAATAAAAAAGTAAAAAGAAAAAAAGGAGAGGCTGGGAGCTTCCGTCGCTGCGGGGCTTGGCCAGCCTGAAAATGGTCCTCAGCCACTCACCCAGATTGACCAGGCACCCCAGTGGGGACTCCCCACCGTAAAGGGGGTGTGGCCAGCCTGCAAACAGCCATCAGCCCCTCACCCAGGATGGCCAAACCTCCATGGGGTGAGGATCCCCACTGGCGGGGGGAGGGCCTTGACCAGCCTGCAAACAGCCATCAGCCCCTCACACAGGCTGGCCAGGCACCCCAGTGGGGACCCCCACCCTGAAGGGGGTGTGACCAACTGCAAACAACCATCAGCCACTCACCCAGGCTAGCCAGGCACCCCAGCGGGACCCCCACCTGATCCAGGACACCCTTCAGGGCAAACCAGCCGGCCCCCACCCGTGCACCAGGCCTCTATCCTATATAATAAAAGGGTAATATGCAAATTGACCCTAACAGCAGAACAACTAAAAATGACTGGTCACTATGACACACACTGACCACCAAGGGGCAGATGCTCAATGCAGGAGCTGCCCTCTGGTGGTCAGTGCACTCCCACAGGGGGAGTTCTGCTCAGCCATAAGCCAGGCTGATGGCTGCCAGCACAGCGGTGGTGGCGGGAGCCTCTCCCGCCTCCTCAGCAGCACTAAGGATGTCCAACTGTAGCTTAGGTCTTCTCCCTGCTGGCAAGTGGACATCCCCCAAGGGCTGCCAGGCTGCCAGAGGGATGTCTGACTGCCAGCTTTGGCCCAATCCCCAGGGAGCGGGCCTAAGCCAGCAGGTGGACATCCTCCGAGGGGTCTCAGACTGCAGGAGGGCATAGG
>NW_005359397.1:804770-815585 GCF_000412655.1 Myotis brandtii | reverse complement strand
CTGTGCCTGCCATGGGCTCATGCCCAGTCAGTCCTGATTGGGAGAGGCTTGCACCACCATAGCAGCACTCGCCAGCCGTGAGCCCTTTGTCTGGCGTCCACCAAGGGGGGGGGGGGGTCGGGACCTGATCGGCCCTCTGGCCAGCTGGTGAGACACCCTTGCTGGCCTGGGATCCGGATCCATTCCACTGACATTTGCGCTGGTTTTCGGGAGCCACCTGGTAGCCACTTTTATATCATTTCTTCCTTGCAGAGTGTCTAGGAAGGGAAAGTGGCCATGGTGCCCGAGGCTGACTTCCAGGAGGCCGGCAGCACTGTCTGGATCATGCTGGTGGCACCGGTCTGTTGGTGCCTGGCCCGTTCTCCAGAGATTGGACTTGCAGGATTATTGAGGGAGTGAGTGGCTGCCGCCAGGCTGGTGGGCCTCTGGGACAGGTGGTCAGCTAAGCAGCACTCCCGCTGCATTGAGTGTCTGCCTCCTCATGGTCAGTGCGTGTCATAGCGACCAGTCGACTGGTCATTTGGTCGTTAGGTCACTTGGGATTTTATTTATATACTAGAGGCCCAGTGCACAAAATTTCATGCACTTGGAGGTAAATAAAATTAAATTACCTCAGCCCGGTCTGCACCCTCTCACAGTCCAGAACCTCTTGGGGATGTCCACCTGCCGGCATAGATGCATTCCCTGGGGGAGTGGGCCTAAGCTGGCAGTCAGACATCCTACTGGCAGCCCAGGAGCCCTCGGGGGAGTGGGCCTAAGCCATTAGTCAGACATCCTTAGCACTGCCGCGGAGGCAGGAGAGGCTCCCACCATGACCACTGCACTGGCCAGCCATGAGTCAGCTTCTGGCTGAGCGGTGCTTCCCCTGTGGAAATGCACTGACCACCAGGGGGCAGATCCTGCATTGAGCATCTGCCCCCTGGTGGTCAGTGCACATCATAGCGACTGGTCGTTATGCTGTTAGGGTCAATTTGCATATTACCCTTCTATTATATAGGGTAATTTTATAAAACAAATAAAGTCCTCCATTCCCCAAGCTAGCATTCCCACTGGTTTCTGATTGAAGAGAATGGGCATGCCTCCCGGATACTGAGCATGGAGGTGGCTGTAACACAGGCAGGCATCCTGGGGCCAGCTCTTTCTGCTCTCTGCCTGTGCTGGCCCGTGCCATATTTGTGCCCCCAGGAAAGGCACTTTGTGTTCTCTACTTCCTCAAATGCATTTCTTCCAATTTTCCTGTTTCCAAGGCTACCACTGGAGGCGAATGTAGTTGGTCGGCGAGCAGCTAATACACTTGAATGGGTTGATGCATATTGCTTACAAAGGAGGCTGTTGCCCCTTAATATGGCAAGTTCAATGCCCTCTGGGGAGGACAGCACACCAAGGGACATTGGCCTTTCCTGTCCAAGTGCTCTTCATCCCAGAGCTTCCAGAGTAGACACTTTTTGGGTCACATGTTTTGAGATGGTGGGGGGGATGCAGGTTGACTATGGTAGGGCAAGAAGGCAGCAGACTACTCACTCTTCTGATGATCCCATTTATTTCCATTGCTTTTTTATGACATCACCTGTCTGGGATCCAACATGTGAAATCCTGGAATTTTAGTGCCAGACACTATTGAAGACATTATTTTAGTATAAAACTAAAGAATCTCAAGGGGGTCTTGAGATGTTCCTCAGTGATCAGTCCTCCAAATGCTAGATCTTCTGGACCTCAGACCAGTATGTGAGGTACTGACAAGGATTCCTAGCATTTATGTGGTTTACATTGATCCAAACTGTATTCTGTGTGCATTGCAAGTAGATGTAACAGGTTTTCAAGTATCTGCGCAGAGGAGAAAAGCTCCCTGGTTTGTGACTTTCCTTGAACTTGGCCATTCAGTCATCTGTTCATTTATTCTTCTATCAAATGCTTACTGAGCACCTCCCAGGTTCAAGAGATTATGAGAGGCCCTGGAGATGAAGCCATGAGCAGAATGACAAAGCCCGGGGAGTAGACAGTGACAGTGTAGTTGCCAATGTGAGGATCCCTGCTCTGAGGAAGTATCTGGGGGGTGAGGGAGGGGGTGGAGTGTGACCAGGCCATTGTCCAGAGAAGGGACTGTGGGGAAGCATTATCAGGGAGAGGTAAGGTGATATTTGAGCATCCTAAGGAAATGAGGGAAGAGACTTAAGACTCTGGGGAGAGAATATTGCAGGTAGAGGCAGAAGACAAAGCAGGCAATGGGGAGAGACAGCGAGGCCCAAGGAGAGGAGAGAAGCAGGAGGAAGGGCACAGAGGAACAGAGCCCAGATCATGCAAGTGCATGTGGGGAGGACAGCATACAATTTATTATCCAGTCAGTGAAAGAACATGCTGCTGGGGATCACACATGACAGATGTAAGTGGTAGAGGCCAGGCAGGCTCGGGGGCATGGCCATCTGCTGGGCAGGTCAGTGGGAGGTGCTTGCTCTTACTATAGGTATGTGAGGAGCCCTCTGGACAACAGGCAGAGGAGGCGTGAGGGCAGAGGCAGGGGGACGAGCGAGAGATCATTGCAGTGATCCAGGTGGGAGATGTCGGACTGGGAGAGGGTGGGGGCAGTGGAAGTGGGAAGAGTGTGTGGATTTGGGGTTTTCATGGGCAGTGGGACTGACAGGATTCACTGGCAGATAGGATGGAAGGTGGGAGAGGAAAAGAAAGTCAGGGGGTGCCTCTACCTACGTGCCAGGAGACTGTCTGGAAATCAGGATTGGGGAGAAATGAAGAGTTTGGTTTTATCTATGCAAAAGACTGCCTGTTTGTATTCAAACCCCCCTTCCCCTAATTTTTGTATGTTGAAATCATACCCAATGTGATGGAATTATGAGGTAGAGTCTTTGAGATGAAGAGTGAACCCCTCATTGAATGGGACTGGTATTCTTTTTTTAAAAAATATATTTTTATTGATTTCAGAAACGAAGGGGTTTGTATTCAAACCCCCCTTCCCCTAATTTTTGTATGTTGAAATCATACCCAATGTGATGGAATTATGAGGTAGAGTCTTTGAGATGAAGAGTGAACCCCTCATTGAATGGGACTGGTATTCTTTTTTTAAAAAAATATATTTTTATTGATTTCAGAAATGAAGGGAAAGGGAGTGAGATATAGAAACATCAATGATGAGAGAGAATCATTGATCAGCTGCTTCCTGCATGCCCCACACTGAGGATCCAGCCCACAACCTAGGCATGTGCCCTGACTGGGAATCGAACCATGACTTCCTGGTTCATAGGTCAATGCTAAATCACGCCAGCCGGGCTGGACTGGTATTCTTATAAAGGAGACCCAGAAAGCCCCTTTGTCCATTTTATCATGTAGGAGAAAAGGTGGTGGCCATGAACCAGGAAGAGAGCCCTTACCAGGCTCAGCATCTGCCAGCACCTCAGTCTTGGACTTCCAGCCTCCAGCACTGCAAGCAGCACAGTTCTGTTGTTTATAAGCCACTGTTATAGTAGCCCAAACAAAGACACCCATGGTACCTTTGATGTTCTTAATGACATCAAGTGATGATGTCATATGTAGTAGAAACAGAGTCATCAGGATACATATTTGATATTGGAAGTCCCCAGGGTTAGATGACATTCCCAAGAGAGTGAGTATAGACAGAAAAGAGAGCAAGGACTGGGCCTGGGTCCTGCAAAGTTTACGTATTAGGAGGACCAGAAAGCCCCAGAAAGGAAGGCTGAGACATAACAGGCAGAAAGATGGGAGGGAAGCAGGGAGTGTGGTGTCCCAATGTCAAGTGAGGGAAATGCTAGTCTCTGTCATAACCTGCTCACTACTTTCACCAGGTCAGGACTGGAAGCAGGGCTTAGTAGGAGGGAAGCCATGTGACCTTAGTCCTGAGCCCTGAGCCCTGAGCCTGGATGGCCTGTGAGGGCAGTGTCTTCTACTTGGTGATCAGTGTGTGTATGGGTGGGGGGAGAGGTCAGAACCCACCTCTCCTGGGGGAAGTAAACCAAGGGACAGGAGAAATAGTCTTGTTTGGAGGGTGTTTAGGGAAATCTCAGGGAGAGAAAGGGAGGTGATGCAACTCTGATAAGATCACTTCCAGCGCAAGGAGTGCAGCCATGGGGAAGTGAGGCTTTGTATTTACACGGCATTAGCCCTGAGTGGGCTCCCTCCACATCCTCTCATTAAGAAGACTGTGTCTGCCCTCCGGAAGATCTGCTGGTGGGAGTAACAGGGGCTTCCTGGGCAGACACTTAGTTCATCCCCCCCATGCTCAAGAGGGCCACCTGGATGCCACAACCTCCCTCCTTCCCTCATGACACCATTGGAGGTGACACAGTGCTGTGATAACCACACCAAATGTCTGCTCCCTTTGGTTGGGCCATGTCCAGATGATGTGCGTTTGGATAGAAGACTGTACCCAGCCCTTTGTGGCCTCTACCACTAGCCACCCTCAGGTCCTCATGACCACCATCTGACACCAGCAGGGTAACTTAGGAATAAGATAACCAAGGTGAGGCTCTGACTCCAGAGGCCCAAATGCCCAACTCCGGGATATGTGCTTGGGCGTACAGGGTACAGGGTGGTGGTGTTTCACTGGGGGAATAGGGGACAGGGCTGGTGGTGGACTTGGCCTCTGGAGTGGTACAGCCTAAGCCTGAAAGGGAAGGCCAGACAGGTCAGGTGTGCACCAATGGGGCCTGGGCTGGTGGCTGAAGCCGGTTTTCTCTGACCAGTGCCAGCCATGCAGATGGCAGCTCCCTGAGGTGTAGAGGGTTGGTTAGCTTTCCCGTGATCTTGAGCTAGGAGCCTGCAGTGTGCTCCCTCAGGGCTGGCCTTTAACCCTTTCAAGTGCAGAATTCTGCATGCCTCACCCACATGTAGGTACCAAGGTCTCAAGGGTCAGTTTAACTCTTCCAGCTCCCACCATCCCCTTCCCTGTGTGCTGCTCCCAGCAAGAGCCTGCCTGACTCAGGGCGCAGGAAGCATTGAGGGAGGTGAAACCCTTAAGCAAAGTGGTGACGCTCCACAGTAACAGTTTGAGCACCAGTGATCAGGTGTGTATGTGGTGGGAGGGGCAGTTCAGGCCCCACAATGTCAGAGAAAGGCTTATGTGGCTCCCTCCCTTCTCCACTATTTTGGCCCAGCTGCTCTGTCTTTGCTCAGAACCCTAGTTGAAGCCCAACAGGGAAAGAGTCTGTTCACCTTCCCATGTTAGACCACTAGGGGGCAGTGGAGCACACTCGCAGGCTGCCTGCAGCAGCAACAGGATGGGAAAAGCTCAGCAGAAGCTTCTGAGGCAGGGGAGACACCCTGGGGCACCCTAGGGTCAGAAACCATCCTTAGAGCATCCTGTTCCCTCTTAGACAATGGGAGAACTGTGCTTTCGCTTCACATCAACCCGCTTCCATTTTACACAGAAACTGCCCAACCTTAATAGTCTCATCATCATTTTGTTCTGGACCACCACCCTTATTTCCCTGGCCTGAAGAGCCCAGAGAGGTCATGTAACTACACTGAAGACACACAGAATTGGTCAAGCATTTGACTTTTAGTGGTGGGATTCTGACCCCTAAGCCACATTGCTCTATAATGATGAATCTAGTTCTCACCTGGGAAGCAGATGACCAGGCCTCACTTCATACCATTAGCAGGATCTTCTGGGGAGAGAAAAGTCTTGCCTGGGAACTGAATTTTTAACAAGTTCTCCAGGTGATTCAGATAAACAAGCAGAATGGGGATCCTGTCCTTGGGGACTGTGACCTGAATCAACTCATAAAGTGAAGTTTTCCTTTAGTTTCCTGGCTTCCCTCCACCCGACTCACTCAGGGCTTCCAATCACCCTGTTCCCCAGCCTGTGGTGTCAACTGCTCACCTCTGAACTCCCCCCTGCCACAGACTTCCCTCCAGCCCTCCTGGCTTCCCCACCTCCCACTCTGACAGAATGACACAGGGCTGTCCCTTACCACCATACCTTCCAAAGTGACAAGTTAATCTGCTTAGAAAAATCAATTCTCGAGGGATTAAGATCGAAAGTTGCCCCAACAACTGGCCAATCCCAGGTCAAGGGGATTTAAAGCGGGACTTTCTGGACATAACATCACAGTCTCGGCTTTAAATCCAGAAGTGCTGGGTTAAATACACTGAGACCCTAAGGAGGGGCTGTCAGGGAAGGAGAGAGGGGCTTTCTGAAAGGTGGAGATGTTTGGCTGTGGTCGGGTTTGGAAGGTTGTTTGCTGCACTGTGGAGGCGACTGATGCCGGGCTCAGGTTGTGGTTTTGTTGAAAAGAACATGTATTGTCTCTTGCATTATAGACATAATATATATGCATGTGAGACATAAAAAATAGAGAATATTATAAAGATAAAATTAAAAACACAAACAATTCCTACCACCAGCTGGGTTTAAGATGTCAGATGATATCTGTCCAGACATCTCTATGACAATGATGAGCAATTATTGTACTTTATGGAGCACCTACTATGTGTCAGACACAGTGTGTGTGCTTTACATGCATTCTGCCATTTTTTCCTCATGCGGCCCATGGGAAGGAGGTGACAGTTTTCTGATGGACAAAGAAACTGGAAGTAGAGGAGTTGAATAATTTGTCCAAGGGAACTACTATGTGACATGGCAGAACCCAGCCAGGCTTCCCTCACTCCAGAGCGCGGTGCTTATTCACCTTCCGATACTGGCTACATATGCACCTACGTACGCACCCCAGAGACACACAGAAATCACAGAAACCCTGAAGAAACACACACAGCTCTCACACACACAGCTCTCACACACACACACACCCTGCAGACCCATACACAGAATTCACACACACCCTGCAGACCCATACACAGAATTCACACACACCCTGCAGACACACACATACAGTTATCACACATACACACACCCTGTAGACCCCAACACACAGCTCTCTCTCTCACACACACAGCTCTCACACACACACCCTGCAGATCCACACACAGAATTCACACACACCCTGCAGACACACACACACAGCTGTCACACATACCTTGCAGACCCCCACACACAGCTCTCACACACACACAGCTCTCACACACACACCCTGCAGACACACACACAGAATTCACACACACCCTGCAGATACACACACAGCTCTTACACACACACTCTGCAGACCCACACACAGAATTCACACACACCCTACATACACACACACACACAGCTCTCCCTCTCTCTCAAACACACACAACCTGTAGACACACACACAGCTCTCTCACACACACTCTTAAGACACACACAGCTCTCTCACACACTCTTAAGACACATACACAGCTCTCAGAAAATTCACCACAGATACACACAGAACTGACATACATTGTAGATGCACACTCTACACACACACACACACACACAGAGTCATAGCCATAGACTTACACATGCAGAAGTTCTTCTGAAATTTGTTCTTTTTTTTAATTCAATGTGCATATAGAGCTAGTATTCACACCCTGCAGACACACACATACCACAGATGTACATGGAAGTCACATACACTATAGACACGCACAGAATTTACACAAGATACACCAGACACATATAGAACTCACATGTACCAAACACAAACATGCACACAGTATAGACACACACAGATCTCTTAACATATACTGAACACTACACACAGAACTCACACACATGCACACCCTGCAGACAATCACGGAAAATTCACCACAGATACACACAGGACTGACATATATTGCAGATGCACACACTACACACACACAGTCACATACACATTCGGATGCACACACACACATGCACATACACACAGAGTCACAGCCATAAACTTACACATGCAGAGGTTCTTCTGAAATTTGTTCTTTTTTTAATTCAATGTGTATATAGAGCTAGTATTCTTTAAAAAACCTGAATGATATTCTGTTGCATAGATCTGTCACAATGTTTCTGATTAAATCCTATTGATGGCTATCTGAGTTTCTGAAAATATTTGAATTACAAGAAAATGACAATAATGGAAAGTTACTGGGTTTTCATTATATGTCAAGTTACAGGCATTATATAATCCAATCTTTACATCAACCCTGTGTATAATCCCATTTTCCAGATATAAAAACTGAGGTTGAGAGGGTATTAGAACCAGAGCTAGGAAATGTCTCCAGACTTACCCTCAGTATGAGCTGCAACAGCAAACGTCCCTGACCATAAGTGTCCCTGTTGAGAAAATTCCCAGAGAGGAATTCCAAGTCTAGGCTTATATACATTATCTATTTTATACACGTTGCCTTCAGAGGAATGTACCAATGGACACACACCCTCAGTCCACCTGTGAATGCCTTATTTCTTTGCAAATGTGCCAGGACTGGGTATTTTTATCTTTGCCTGTTTGTTAGGTGGAAAGTTGTATCTAAGCATTAGACAAATCCCTTCAGGGAATCCGTTTTCACTGCCGTGGTCATAGGAGGTTTTGTGGTGGAGGCGACACTGAAGGATGAGCAGGTTGGCATTAGCGGAAGCTATTTTTCTTTCAGGCAGGACAGCGGGATTAACAATGTCCTGAAGCTCTCAGTGGTCTCAGGGCTGCTGGCTTGTTGGGCTGCATGTGGAAGCTCTGGAGCTTGCTTGGCACAGTGGCACTCTGTCTTGGAGCTCAGTGTTTGGAAGTTTTGCTTCTTGTGGACCAGGGGTGGGGAACATCTGGCCCGTGGGCCGTATAAGGGCCCAGAAATCATTTGATCTAGCCCTGCCAAAGCATTAGTTGTAAGTTAATTAAATGTTTAACAAAATATAGCAGGCTAATTTGTAAGGTGATAATTCTGTATGGCCCATGAATGATATTGTAAATATCCAAGTGGCCCTTGGCAGAACAAAGGTTCCCCACCCCTGCAGTGTAGACAATGACACAGTCTAGTCTCCAGAGGCGGAGGGGAGGTGAAGGAGAAGCGCACCCTCACCTGGGAAACACCCTCACCGGACCGCCTCCTGGACACATGCAGGATGACATAAGGGGCCACCTGGGAAGCGCACTGCTGGTGGCTCTGTGCTCTGTGTGGGGACTATTTACCCTTGGCCGCTTCTCAGGCTCCGCGCAATACAGGCATTTCCAGCTCCAGGGTGCCAGCCTGTGCTGGTTGCTGCTAGAGGGTTCGTCTTGCTGTGCGTTTTAGGCCTGGGTCTCACACAGGTAGCTACTTGTTGCCTTACAAATGGTGGCTCTCCAGGTTCATGTTTTATTGGATCATGATAGAATGGTACAGGCAGCTCTGGAGTAAAACTGGGTCTGTGTCAAATCCCCAGCCTGCCCCTTGCCTCCCTGTCAGAAGCTGCCCACACCAGACCTGCCCTGTCTCCGTCGCCACCTGCCAACCTCTTTAGCTCAGCTCAGCACCCCAGGGCTGGGCAGCGCCAGGCAGCTCCGGAGATCACTCAGCCGTTGAGGATTTGACACACGATCAAAATTGCAGCTATTCCTTTCTCAAATTTTACCTTCCTGAGCTTTTCTTAGCAGCTTTTTTTTTTCTTTTTCTGCCTGAGAGATTGGATTTCCAGTTCTGCTGTAAATTTACTCCTAAGTGGGCTCCTTTGGTATGGTGGAAGAAAAGAAAGAAAATACTATGGGAACTGTTCCTCCCCTAGTCCATGTGGCATGAATATTTCCATTTCTACAGAGAGACTCTTTGTCCCGGGAGCTGGGGCTTCAGAAAAGAAGCTGAATTAGACCAGGGGAGTAAGTGTGGGATCTTTCTCCACCTGTCTGAAAAGTAAGTAAAGGCCTGAAGAATAATGTGCAGCAGGAAAACAGAACCATCAGCTTTCCTTTCTCCTTGGATGTGTTTGTGAGGGACGTTGTGGCCCTTGACTCTGGCGGGGACCAGGTTTTCACTTTGTCTGGTTTTGTGCTGAGAGTACCCAGTGGATGGGGAGCGGGCTGCCTCTTTTCCCCATGTCCAAATATGCTTCTGTTCCATATATAGGGAGGGGGGGCAGAAAGTTCAGAGTTAAATACTTTGGGAAATACAACAGATTCTGTTCACTCACATGAATATTATCTCCAATTTCTTTTTTTTAAAAAATATATTTTATTATATTTATTTTTTTGTTAATCCTCACTCGAGGATATTTTTCCACTGATTCGTAGGGAGAGGGAAAGACAAAAACATCGATGTGAGATAAACACATGGACTGGTTGCCTCCCTCCTGTACAAGCCCCGACCAGAGCCCAGGTCAGGGAGGAGCCTGCAACCAAGGTACATGCCCTTGACCATAATTGAATCTGGGACCCTTTGGTCCTCAAGCTGACTCTCTAGCCAATGAGGCAAACCAGCCAGGGCTAAATATACTTTTATTAATTTCAGAGAGGAGGGGAGAGGGAGAGGGAGAGAGAGAAAAACATCAATGGTTAGAGAGAATCACTGATCGGCCACTTCCCACACACCCCTCACTGGGGATTGAGTCTGAAACCCGGGCATGCACCCCAACCGGGAATCGAATCACAACCTCTTAGTTCATAGATTGATGCTCAACCACTTCTTTCTTAAAGCCTTTGTGGTTTTTTTATTGTACATTTTACTTTCATATATGCTATAAACAATACATTGCTATTTTTGCTTTAGAAGGTTGTGTTTTAGAGCTGTTAAAATAAGAATAAATAAAATTTTATTTTTTATTTTAAATATACATTCTGTTTTTATCTCTTCATTTTTTTGCTTGATATATTCTTTTGATATCATATTCTTCTCTTTAAAATTTTTTTAATCTTTAAATACTGTTCTCCTGACAATCTATTCTTTTCTTTTAAATTTATTTTTTTCTTTATTGATTAAGGTATTACATATGTATCCTTACCCTCC
>NW_005359397.1:800149-804292 GCF_000412655.1 Myotis brandtii | reverse complement strand
TCCTAGAATTGGGATCACTGGGTCAAATGGGAGTTCCATTTTTAGTTTTTTGAGGAAACTCCATACTGTTCTCCACAGTGGCTGCACCAGTCTGCATTCCCACCAGCAGTGCATGAGGGTTCCTTTTTCTCCGCATCCTAGCCTTTTGTTTGTTGTTTTTGGAGAAAATATTTGTGTCTCATTCTTTTTTAAAGATTTTTGCTTTTGTTGAGTATAACAGATTGAAAGCTTAAAAAATAATTGAAGTGCCATTTCACTTTTCTCTGGTTTGCATTGTTTCTGATGAGAATTCTATTATAGTTCTTCATTTCTCTGTAGGTAAGATGTCATTTTTCTCTGACTGCCTTCAAGATTTTTCTTTGTCTTTGGTTTCCAGTAGTTTTTATATGACACACTTACTTTTGTTTTATTTTTCCCCCTGCTTAGTATCATAACCATCATTAATTTTAGAAAATTATCAGTTTTTATTTTTCCATCTATTTCTTATGTCCCATTATCTCTCTTTTCACTTTCTGAGAGTCAGTGTAATATACTTTATACTTTTGACCATGTCTCATAGCTTTTGTGTGCTTTGTTTTATTATTTATTATTTCCTCAGCTGTGTCAAGTCTACAGATGAGCTCATGAAAGTCTTTCTTTTTTTTAATTTTTTAAAAAAATTTTTAAAAAAATATATTTTATTGATTTTTTACAGAAAAGAAGGGAGAGGGATAGAGAGTTAGAAACATTGATGAGAGAAATTGATCAGCTGCCTCCTGCACGCCTCACAGTGGGGATGTGCCCGCAACCAAGGTACATGCCCTTGACCGGAATTGAACCTAGGACCCTTCAGTCCGAAGGCCGACGCTCTATCCACTGAGCCAAACCGGTTCGGCGAAAGTCTTTCTTTATGTGTTATAGTTTGCATTCTCAGCATTTTCATTTGATTCTTTTTCCCCGTTTCTGTTTCTCTGCTCACATAGCCCATCAGATATTGCATGTTATCCATATGTTTATTAGAGCCTTAACATATGAATTATAGTTATTTAAAATTTTCTAATAGTTTCAACGTCTGTGTTATACGTGTATCTGGTTCTGTTGATTGCACTGTCTTGACAAAATTTTTTTAGGGGGGTATGTATGCCTTTTACGTTTTTGTTGGAAGACACATCTTGTGCAGGGCACTTGAGGCTGAAGTAAGTAGTTTATACGCTTGAAGATAGATGTGGCTTTCCTTCTGTTAGAACTTTAGTTTGGGGATTTGCATGAATGTAGCTGGAGTTGAGCTAGATTTACGATTCACCGTTGCTATGGTTACCTTCAATGCATCACAGGCTTGAAATTCTTCAAGTCCACCCTGTCTTGAGGTTGGGTTTTTGTTTGCCAGAGAGTTTTTCTTAATGTCCAATCCACTCTTCACTTTAGGTTTTCCCTTTATTCGATGCTTTAGAAAAAGAGAGTTTCTTTCCTGCTCTTGTCCCTCTACCCACAGTATTCTACTATTACTTTATGTATGCCTCTTAGCCTGTGGTGGGAGCAGGTGTACCCTCTGTTCTTCTAATTAAGCTTCAGTCTAATACAGACACTGGGTCTCTTGGCCTAAGGGCTGTGGTCTTCCCAGTGCCACAGCCCCTCTCCTGGAGTAGAAGTTCTGTTTTCTCTGTTTTCTTCCCCCAGATTCAGGGGCCTTTCACTACTGCCTGAGGTGTGAAAGTGTGCATTACATTTTCCCAGCAGTTTAAGGCTTTCCCCCCTTTATTTTTATTGCTGACATTATTACAGATGTCCCTATTCCCCGCCTTTGCCTGCCCCCACCAAGTCCCCACCCCCCTTCCCTCTGGCCATCACCACACTGTTGTCTGTGTCTATGAGTTATGCATATAAAGCCTTTTATTATAAAGAGGCAGTAGGCATGGGAATAAGCATGGGGTTTTATGCCCCTCCTGCCACAGTTGCTTTAGGCTTGCACTACCAGGAGACGCTTCTTTAGAACTCTCGTCAGAGTTTTGTGATCACTAGGTAGGTGCATAGAGAATGGCTTGTGAGTGGGTGTAAATTTCTATTATATCTGCATACTCAGAATTCTATATCTTCTTGAGATCCATCACTTGGCTATAATAGTTCAATAACAATTTTGGCTGAATCCTTACCAATGGCTGGAAGCATCTGCCCCAGGTAAACAAGTGCTCATGTCTGTCTTTCCTTGAACACATTTGTATTTACTTAGATTTCAGATCACTTGTGTGTTCTGCAAGCTCAGATCACTGACAAGTTCAAGCAGAATTATGAATTTATAGATTGTGCAGCATTTCTGTTGTAAGAGTGGGAGTTACGCTCCTGCTAGCTTTCTACATCTCAAGCAGAAGCCAGAAGTAGCACTATTCTTAATGCTCCCAAACTGGAAACTACAAAAATGCCCATTAACAGTCAGATGGATAGATATATTGTGGTACATTCACCCAAAGGACTACTATGTAGTAATGAGAATGAATGCACTGTAACTACATAAAACAATGCAGACATAACTCATAAATATAATGTTGAGTTAAGGAAGCCAGTCAAAAAAGAGTACATACTGGATGGTTCCATTTATATAAAGCACAAAACTAACTAACCGATGCTCTTAAACATCAGGGGAGCGATTGTCCTTGGAAGGTCAGAGGCTAGAATGGAGGACAAGAGGGGTTTCTGAGATAACAGGAATGTTCTGTTTCTTGAGATGCTTGCTGTTTCTATAGCTTCATATTTCTAAAAATATAATGAGAGAGAAATGTGTAATACTTTTCTGCATATGTATTATACTTCATAAAATGTTTTTAAGATTATACATGAATATAATTAAAACACGGATTTATAACTTTCTAGAAAGCTAAAAAAAATAAAAGAAGCTACATTACAGTCCAGCAAAAGAGAAAAAATTAAGGGAATGCCAAGGAATCATAGAAAATAAAGTGTTAAAGCCTAAGGACATCAATTATGGCAATAAATGCTTAAAAATATTCCCCATTAAAAGATAATAAACTATAATAAAGTTCATATATGTTTTTAAAAAATACATGTTTTATTGATTTTTTACAGAGAGGAAGGGAGAGGGAGAGAGAGTTAGAAACATTGATGAGAGAGAAACATCAATCAGCTGCCTCCTGCACACCCTATACTGGGGATGTACGAGCAACCAAGGTACATGCCCTTGACTGGAATCGAACCTGGGACCCTTCATTCCACAGGCCGACGCTCTATCCACTGAGCCAAACCAGACAGGGAAATAAAGCTCATATATGTTTTTAATGATGTGAAAAAGTAAAAGGACAATAGGTAAACACTTTTCCCCCTCGTTCCCTGTTCTTCTTAAATTACATTTGTGCTATCACTATCATCTTTTTGACACAATGTAGCTGATTTATTAAGTGGTAGGTGGAGTAAGGATATTTGAGGACAGGAAGGAAAGAATAGGTCAGTGAGAGTGATAATTTGGGATGATATAATCAAATTTAAGTTTTATAAATTATGTTTTGGAGAGTGAGTTGGCAGGGCCAAGATGGAGGCAGGGAGCTTCAAAAACAAACCAGAAGCCATTGGAATAACTAAGATGAAGCATAATATGATTCTAAAATGGGGAAAAGGGATAAAGAGGAGGAAGACTTCACAAAATATTATAGAAGGGGGATCAAATGGTTGTGTTGATAGAGTAGATTTTGGGGCTTCCCTAGGTTGGACTTGTCTTCAGTACCTGAATAAATAATGGTAATATCTGTCATGAAAGATGGTGGAAGACTAAAGGGCCATAGCATCCATAGGGGTACTTGGATTTAACATATACCTGTAGGTATTTATTTAGAAAGAATGACAACTCTAGGTGGACAGGGTAGGTATTACTCTTGTTTGACAATTAAGGGAATTGTGTTCCTGAGGGTAAAGAGGATCACTGAGTGTTATATGGTCAGTGTGTTAATAGTGGAACCTGGATAAAATGACTAAGCTAGTGACCTTTTAATTCTTTGTACTAGGGCCAATTGTCAGCACTGTCCTAGACCTCTTATCCATTCTCAAAGGATCTTGGCTTTACCTGGGAGATGAAGGAAGCAGAAGGGAGAGGAAATTAGGGAGCTATATATTTTTATTTCATTTGGCAGATACATTGGAACTATTAGTTCACTGCTATAA
>NW_005359397.1:758718-799313 GCF_000412655.1 Myotis brandtii | reverse complement strand
ATCACTCTGTGTAATATTATTGACCCTGGAATGTCTTTGGTCTTGGTTGTGTCCATCACTCATGGCTATGTTTTCATGATTGGGTATCTTATTTTGCAAATTAATATGTCAATTTATTTTCTTTGTTTTTTAACTCATCACCCAAGGATATGTTTTTATTGATTTTGGAGAAAGAGAGAGAGAGAGAGGAGCATTGATTTGTTGCTTCCAATAAGCATCCCAACAGGGATCAAACCCACAACTTAGGTATGCACCCTGACCAGGAATCAGACCTGCAACCTTTTTGGTCTATGAGACTATGCTCCAACCAACCAAGCCACCTAGCCAGGGCAGAAAGTCAATTTCTTAAGAGGGAGTGCCAGCAAACATTGGAGGAGCAATACATGTATTTTAACTTATTAGTTTAGATTATCCTCAGTCTTCTTGTAGTGATGGAGTCAAACTTGGAGTTGAAGACTTGAGAAGAGTGGAAATGTTTAGAGTTTACTTGATTTAAGGCAAAGCACTTTTAAGGTCCTTCAGGCTCTGAGAATGTCTGAAATATCTTAAGTGAACCTGAGATTCCAGAATCTCAGCTTGCTGTCTGAACTGCCCATTACTCTTTTCCCCCTCTTTGCATCAGTACCTCTGAGAGTGGCAGCTGGCTTTTTTTGTCTTGTAGGAAACACAGTCTCAGAAAACAGCTGCACTCAACTGCTGGATCCTAATGGTACATATCACTCTTGGTCTTTGGCAGAAGTTACCCTCGGCTCCCAAAATAACCTTAACCACAGGGCTAAGATTTTCCCATAATTGAAGAGTACTGAGAGAAAGAATCAAATGCATGAGGGCTGATAGACATTTAATCCATCCCACTGTAATCAACAATTTGGGCTTCTTTTGTAGTCACATTGGTGATGGCAGCCACAGCTTAACCTCTTGGGATCCAGGCTCCCACCATAGTGTGATAAGGAGTGCTGCAGAGTCCCGCCACTTTGAGATAGGTCTGAGCCAGTGATGGAGAGAAGTCACATGGCAGGATGTCTGAGAAAAACCTTTTTGTTTGACTCAGAAGATATAGCTGTAAGTAGTGCCATCCCATAGTTGGTTCATGCCAGCAAATCAACTTTCATGGTTACATGGAGCAAGACTCTCATGTCAGTGAGTGACTTTAAGGTCTCCTTGTTTCCTGCTCCTAGGTCCCTTTTGGGCACATCACCCTCTCTCTTCTTGGACATTTGGTAACCTACACACTTCTTCCCTACTTCAAAATCTACTTCCATTATCTATCTTAGGAGTAAATGCCTGGTGAGTACTGGATAGAACAGCTCCAAGTGCATATTTTTAATTTAATAAGAAGTAAAGGCTTTGAGCAAATAAACGCATTGACCTCTGGTGGAGCATTTGTTGGCAGAGAGCTAGGCAGGGTAGGGGGACTTCTCAAGTGCATAGCAACATACCTTTTTAGCTTTTTATTGTTTGTTTGTTTTGTCTGTTATTCTATAAGTATCTTATGAGCACATACCAGGCTTTCAGGATTCTGTGCTTATGCTGGAACCGTTGCTTTGGAGAGCTATTCTCGCCATTGATAACTCCAAATTATACCTTTCAAAGCTAGTTCATTTATCCAATCTCACCTCAGATGCTGCTGTAAGTGATTTTCAAGTTTCTACACTTGCATTTCCTCATTTCTTCCTCTTAATTTTCACAATAGTGTGCTCCTCTCTCAGGGTTTGCACCACTTTCTACCTAATTCAGTTGTTTGCATCAATATTTTGTAGTACAGCACTTATAGTCTAACACTGATACATAGAAACTGTTTCACTTTTTAGAAAACTTATCATCAAGCCTAATATGCCAGGCATTGTACTAGGTGCTTTTGAACCCCTTGCCAACAAGTCTGTGATGATTTGGGTTGGATTATTTTTATCACATTCCTTATTACTAGGAAACTTATTTTTATGTACCACACATGTTTGCATTTGTTTGTATTCAATTCAGTAGTCATGCATTGGGATAATAGTTACCTAAAAGTACAAATCTGTCAAAACTTATTAAGTTTTATGCTCAAATGGGTGCATTATTTTATAGGTAAATTATCTCTATATATAAAAGCCTAATATGCAAATTGTCCCCTCAGGAGTTTGACTGGGAGACTGGGAGTTCGATAGCTCACTATGAAGTGCCCTGACTGCCAGGGGCAGCATGGAACAAAGAAAGGCCCTGGCTAGCAGCCAGCAGCTGGGAAAGAGAGGCCCCGGCTGGCAGCTGGAAGGCCCCCATCGGCCCTGATCGCCGGCCAGGCCTAGGGACCCTACCCATGCACGAATTTTGTGCACCAGGCCTCTAGTATCTTAATAAAGTTGCTTTTAAAAAATGGAGGTAAGCCTTTTCTCTGTTGAGGCTGACTTGTCAAGGACAAGGAGATCATTTCTTCCTGACAGTCAACCCACCAGTCACCCAAGCAGGGGGCATGCACACACTGACCTGGCAATGGGGCACAGAATTTTACAAAATAGACCTCTGCCTGAGAAACTTGAGAGTCAGCCTGGAAGCAAAAACAGAACAACAACAAGAAACCCCAGATTCAAATATCTGAAATGTAAAATTGTTAACTAAATCATATGTTTGTTTCTATAATAGAATTGTTTTCATTTATGGTATTGATTCTATATTATATATAACAATTGTAGCTACAACCACTTAATTTTATTGTAGTAAGGCAATTAAATATAAATCATCTGTTTTTACTAAGGATAATTAAAATTATCAAAGTAATTTATTATAATAATATATGGATCTTTCATGTTCGAACCATTGTATTATCATTTGAAATTCAGATTATATTTCTCTATGGAAATGAAGTCCTAGTCCAGAAGAACCTGAGTGCTAACCATTGGAGACCTGCCTGGGGTCTCTATTCCTGCCTTGTCTGGGCCATTCTCCCTGAGGTTAACCTCCCACAGGCTGCATGGAGCTAGTCTGGGCCACTGCACCTTGAGGAGCCTCTGACATCTTTGCTACTCCCCTAGGGCAGTGCTGGATGCTGTGGGCATTCAGACTTCTCAACCTCCAACTTTCAGTCCAAATTCCCTCCTGTTACTCACTTCTACAAGGTGAGCCCCAGTCACCTGCCCATTCTGATTTATCTTTCCAACGTCCATTTCCCATTTCTCCTAATCAACTTATTCCAAAATTGCCAATACTCCAATTGATCCCCAATTGAAATAATGGAATTTTCTAATTCTGTTGACTCCAGATATTTTCTTGGTTAAAAACAATCCTAGCACTGTCATTTATCAGCTGTGTCGATGAGCAAATTACCTAACCTCACTGGTAATGATTATATTAGCTCCCTCTCCAAGGTTTATTGTGAGGATTAAATGAATTGATCTCTGTAAAGCAGTTAAAACAGTACCTGGCACATTGGAAGTGTTATATAAGTCATTGTTGCTGCTACTATTTTTATTATTATTGGATTCGGTATTAAAAACAAACACAAAACATACAGCTCACCCCTGGGATGATTAATAAATATTGACTTTCACTAGATATCTCTTGATGCCCATCTGAGATTGGCCACATAAAAGTTTTGGGGAGTTCTTAGTCCTTAGGAAAAAAAGGAAGGAGGTGACTTTGGAGAATGGGCACTAGAGAAGGGGTACCGACAGGGGTGATGCCACAAAGGAGGATCCCTACCTTCCTGCTGGTCGCCATTTTTTTCTCTCTGTGCAATGTGTTTGAAGTCTTAAGTTATTTCTTATGTCACTGAGACTAATTTTTCTTGTCACCTTCAGCCTGGTTGCTGATGACAGGTGTCTCCTTTGCTTTTATTAAAGTTCCGTGTACCAACTTCTGTCCTTGGTCCTGAAGGGCAGGTCCCCAAACTGGCCCTGATTGCCAACCAAAACAGCAGGAAGATGTGATAAGAAGGAAATAAAAGGATCAGTCTTGGTTGGTGTGAGCAGATTCACATGATATGCAAAATGCAGAGCAGAGCCCTGAACAGAAAGCCATGGCATAAGATGTCCTGGAGAAGGGGAAGGAGGTCCATGCCAGGAGTGACTTACTGGTTGAAAGATACTTCAGCCAGCCCAACCATGTCCATTGTATTCTTAGGAGAGGAATTAATTGCCCTTCTTGGGGTGTCATCAACCAGTAGGTTAGGGGTATGACTCATGATACTTCTCAGTTCTCAGTAATCCCTACAGGAAAGAAAAGTAAAGGCAAATACCTACTGGCTACAATCCATTATCTACTATTTCATAATGATCTACTAAGCGGGGCTTGGTTTGTGGCACTGAAGAAAAGGGGAAAACATGTCTTCTGCCCCTTGGAGCTGTCATTCTATTGGAAAGTCAAGACTCCTGTGGATTAACAAGGATAGAATGGCAGGCACCTATCCGGTGGGCATTTAGTAGTCAGGATTCCATGGATTCCAAGGGAGAGAAACCAGGTTCAAAGTAGTTTCAGTGAAGAAGCTTAATTTATTGGCTTCTATAACTGGGAAAAACAGGGGTGGTTGCTATTAGAGACTCATGCGATACAAACAGCTCTCTCTCTGCCTCTCCATGTGTGGTCCTCATGCTGTTCTGATCTGATGGGCTACTTCCATGTGGTGAGGATGGCCACTACAATTTCAGGTTTGTTATAATGCTACTTCAATGACATCAGAAGAAAGAGAAAACTTTCTCTCAGAGTTGATGTTTAAAATTCCAGAGAATGACCCATAGTGGAGTGGCTTGGGCCATGTATTCATTCTTGGCCAATAACTGTAGTGAGAGGGTTAAGCTACTATGTAGGCAGACCTGGGCATGTGGCCACTCTTATAAACTAGAAAGTAGGATCCTGCCTCATAAGAGCCACATGGAGTGAGAGGACAACTCCTTAAAATAAAGGTGGGGGTTACTTGCTAAGGATGGCCACTCTTATAAACTAGAAAGTAGGATCCTGCCTCTTAAGAGCCACATGGAGTGAGAGGACAACTCACTCCTTAAAATAAAGGTGGGGGTTACTTGCTAAGGGAAAGGGCAAAGAAATCTGGGACAAATAGTGGGTGCTCTGCCCATGGGTGAGGGCTGCTCTGCCCAGAATTTAAGGCTGCGAAGGCTCACTATAGAGGCCAGGCTGTGAGCCAGCAAAAGCAAGAAGACTCCCTGTGAAAAGTGGGATCTGAAAGGAAGGGGTGTGGGGAGGGGAAATGGCATTCCTCCTCTCCTGCAGGCAGAGCAGGGAAATAGGCTGTGCTCCCTTTCCAGCACCCCTCAGTAGCAAGTAGTGCTTATCTAATAGGGGCTCCTGCCAAAGCCATGTACGGACACTCATACTAAGGGGTGGTGACCTCCCACCCCAGATCCTGGGTGCTCTAGTGAAATCAGCCTGTCACCACCCAGAGTGTAATTTGTCAGGGACAGGAAGGTTAACATTTTCTTCACAAAAAACATCTTTAATGACCGTCGGCAATCAGGACCTCTGATTTCTGTCTCATTTGAAAGCTTTTAATGCTTTCTGAGGGATGGATGGGATGACCTAATAGGTCTTTTCCATCTCTGATTTTCTATGATTAATGAAGTTCAATTGTGCAGAATAAAATGGTGAGTTTCTCGGTGTCACTTCAACTGTATTCCTTTTCTCCTCCCTCTTTCTCTCCCCATTTTTTTAGACAGATGATAATCATGTACATTTTCTCTTAATGCGTCAAGAAAAAAGGACTTTTTCTCCTGAGCCAGGCATTGAAAATGTCAAGGTGGGTGTTTTTATCCATGTTGTAAATTGTTGCCAAATGCCAAGAGCCACTCCTCATTTTCCATCTCAGGGATAGACTGGGTGCTTCCATTGAAGGCAGTGTGAATGCTGTAAAGGTGAAAGCAGTTTATGTATGTGGAGTTCATCAGACCTTTTTTCTAAGTATCCTCATAAGCTACATTTGTTTAATAACTTCCCATCTTCTGGGGTAGATATGATGGACTTCATTAAATGGTTTTGTCTGAAGGGAAACTGAGGCCCAGGGCACTTATGGGACTTGTCCAGAGCTGCCCAGCTGGGTGTGGGGAAGGCTTATCCTAGCACTTGTTGGACTCCGCTCTGCTGAATATGAGGATTATAGTGCAATTTTTAAAGCATCTCTTGAGGGAGATTCTAGAGGAATTTGGTGAGTCTTGTTTTCCCCTTGTCGGCCTGAAGATGTTCCTGGGTTGAAAGTCCTCTGAATTATGAAGAAGCAGACTTCGAGAGAACTGTCTTGGGAGTGGGAGGTTTTTCGCCCTCACTCACTCTGAATTTGTAAGGGAAAGGCTTCAGGAGTGGGATTTCCATGGCTGTGTGTATTCAGCTGCTTCTCCGGTTAAAGAGCACAGGTTGGGCTCCTCTGAATTCCTGGCTATGCTGCTCAACGTGGGGATAGTAAAGGGACCTCAGGCAGAATTCTCTCCTGGGAGGAGCAGAGACTCACCAGCGAATGATTCTGCTGCCTGAGAGTCCCCTGTTGGTCCCAGATGGAGACCACATTTCAAACTATAAAAAAACCTATCCAGTTAATCAAAGACCCCAAATGACTGAATTAGACTACTACTTCCTTGTTTCTAAGATCCTAGCAATTCACCAGAGAAAAAAATAATTTTCCACATTCTCATTAGTAAAGGCACTCAGTCCTGAATCATTGCAGATTCTAAGCACACAGAGTACATGCTATGATGTGTATTCGTGACTTTCTCAAACACCCTACCTGAGTGAAACATGCTCAACATGGACCGACTTAGGGTTGGTCCTGATGCTGGCCTGCAGCCTAGGGTTTGCTCTTCTCTTCTTAGATGAGGGTGAAAAGGCCTCTTTTGTGTCCAGATCTTGGGGAGTAGTCAACTTGTCTACATCAGAGCTCACTCCTTTGTTTCATGGCTTTGGAGTCACCCCTAGGCAAGCAACACCTAGGTGAAGCTCATATCTGCATCTCTGTCTTTCAGTGGCTTGGAGCCCTATGGGTTCAAAAATGAAGTAGTTATTGCAATTTGAAGCTGCACAATAGGGTGGGTCTCATTTTAAGTTGGGAACTAACTCAAAGGTGCTTCAATGGGCTGGTCTCTTGGTCCAGTGAATGGAGCCCAGGGTCTATGAGAGCCTCAGTGAGCAATTTATAAGTGAGAGATTAAGCAGGAGGAAAAACGTGAGGGAAATTATAGGGAAATAGGTATGTTGAAGGATTTTTTTTCTTTTTGTGCCACATTCTAAACCTAATTCAAGGAGTAGTTCAAATGTGCTGTTTCTGAAAACCATACTTGAGAATTCCAGTCCATATTTACTATTGTACATTCCCAGCAATTGTACATTCCCAGCAATAATGCATGAGGTTTCCAATATCTCTACATCCCTGCCAATACTTATTTTCTGTTCTTTTGATAAGAGCCATTTTAATGGTGTCAATAGTGTCTTGTGGTTTCCATCTGCATTTTACTAATGATTAGTACTGTTGGGCATCTTTTCCTGGATTGCTGAAATGGGCAGGAGTTTTGACTATGAATTCCAGATCAATGCTTCTCAATACTGAATTTCTCTTGGAATTGTTTTTTAAAAAATGGTGATCGCCAGAACTCAACAATTAAATCAGAATCTTGTGGAGCGAGGCCCAGGCATCAGCATTTGCCTCCAGTGGGGTTGGGGTGCTCTGGGACCCAAGGCATAGGACGTGGTGAAGTCTGGATCTACCAGCCAGTATTGTCCTAGTTTGAGCAGACACTTTTTAAAAACCATCTTTATCATAAAATATTATAGTAATACCCGCCTAGCGGAATGATTTTGAGGTATAAATGAGATAATATGCTATAAGAATAAAGAGCATTATTCTTAGCAGATTGATGTTATGGGACAAAAGGGAAAGGGACATCTGTGCTGTTCTCTGCACTTTGACAATAACCCTGAGAGACTCACTCACCTGCAAGAGAGAGCTAGGCATGACAGGACTGAAAAGGACCAGGAGTAGTAGTTCTGTGCCCTGGCTACACATTCAATCACCTTAGGATTTTGAACCATCTGTGGAGTCATTCATCCACCTGCTTGACACAGAGGTCTAGAGTTCCTGGACTGGGTCCCTAGGATCAGCCGTCACCCCCTCCCAGGCCTGCTGAGAGAGAGCTTGCGTTCTCTGCTGGCATAGGAAGCGAATCTCCTTGTAGAACCATGGAAGGTAGAGAGGTTACTTCAACCTCTGAGGGCCTCAACTTAAAAAATAACCTGAAAATAATGAAGGAAAAATATTCCGGGTCCTCTCTAAATCTCCTTGGCTTTAATGTGTGTTAGTGATAAAGCACATAATTGATTTAACATTGTGATTTCTCACTTGGCACAATATCCCTTTAATTTCCAATTCCTATCCTGAAATGCTGGCTCATATGATTTGGATAATACAATTATTATTGTTCTTTAGTCTTTTAGTGTGACAAAGATGAAATGGCTTGATTTAATAAAAAATTAAATTTAGGGTTTTTTTTTGTCTATTACATACATTCAGGAAGGATTTCCTTTGATCTAATAAGGCAATTATTGAGTTTTAATTAAGTGACAGGTGATTATTAATCATTTTTGGAGTAATAATTTTTGGAGTTTATATCTCAGTTTTATAAATCTTTAAAAATCTAGAACACTTTTGGCAAACATCACATTTTATACCCAAACAATGGAGAGTCTTTTTCCCCTCTCTCTCTCTCTCTCTCTCTCTCTCTCTCTCTCTCTCTCTCTTGCTATTTCTAACTCTATCTCTCTATAACTATCTATCTATGTATTTATCTATCTATATTGGACATATAACCAGCATTAATCAAGCAAAAGTGTGTTCCAAACTATTTTCTTCCACAGCCCTACTTGTCTCCTTTTTGTGTTCCTTTTTATAAAAAAAATGTCTGTGTGCATGGATTTAGGTCAGAAAGATTCTGGGGATAGAACCTGTGCCCAGGAACAACTCTTGGTAAAATTGGAAAATGGGCCATGTTGGACTTCATCAAACTCAACTGAAGTCAACCTTCAGCATTCTTCTTCCTTCCTTGTAACCCAGTTACTTTAGAGCTCTAATTTGTGGTTTGCTGTTAAACCACTTTAAAAAAGCAAGCTCCAATTCAAGGAATTTGCTGAATTCTATTGTGTAAATGCTCCTTGAAATCAGGGCTGATTTCAAACTACCAACTTGACCTCCCTGTGGAGCAGGAAAGGAATACGCATATTTGACTCTGGCAATCTGATCCTGTAGGAGCTGCTAGAGTTTACTGCTGGCCCTAGTGCTGCCAGTTTCTCCTACCATCTATGTCAAAACTGACCGTCTGAGAAGGATTGTGTGTCAGTCATTCACATCTTAGTGTGAATTTTAGGCTCTCAGCCCCTTGTCTCAGAAAATGTGCCTTTCGAGAAGAGAAAGAGGTCTTTCCCAGTTAATGAGAAGGTAGATAAGGTATTACAGACAAAATGAGAAGACTAACTTTCCAAAGCACATATCCCTGCTATGCGGAGAAAAGAACATATAAAAAGAAATCAGATTTTATTCTATTTTTATGACTGAGTAATATTCCATTGAATATATGTACCACATATTCTTTATTCAATCATCTATTGATGGGCACCTATTTTTTTTCCCATATCTTGGCTATTGTGAAAAAGTGACAGGATTAAGAACTACAAATTGGTAGAAAATAGTCATGGGGATGTAAAGTACAGCATAGAGAATATAGTCAGTAATATTGCCATAGCTATGTATGGTGCCAGGTTGGTACTAGATTTCTGCGGGGGGGTCACTTCATTAATTATATAAATGTCTAACCACTATACTATACACCTGAAACTAATATAAAATAATATTGAATGTCAGCTATAATTGAAAAAGAAAAAAAAAGGTCAGAAAGGCTGAGTTCTTGTTCTGAACCTCTTTCCTGTGTGTCCTTGGGCAAGGCATGCCTCTTCTTTGGTCCTCGGGTTTCTCATGAGGGAGTGAACCAGCTGGCCTCCAAGGCTCTCCCAACCTTAAGTTTCTACTCCACATGGCATCTGATTCCACCCATGCTTACTCACAGAGCTAGTAGTGGAGATGAACTGTGGCAATAGACACTAACCAGATTGTTTCATTGTGCTTATATAACCAATTGAATCTTTTTTGATATGAATAAAGAAATGTGTGAGGAGTAAATGTGTGAGGGAGTAAATGAGAGACTCCACAAACTTTGCAATATTTTTAGCCTGTCACCAGCATTTGTTAGTGCTCAGAGAATCTATTCCTTGTAATCAAGTGGCATGTATTTATCATACAATCGTTACCTTATTAAGCTGTAATAAATGCCTAGTTAAATGCGTATAGGCCGTTACTGTTGCAATTTAATTACCAGCACAGTTAATTAGGCAATATACTCCATCACCATTTTTATTCAAAGGGTTTCCTGACTTTATTAAACAGTTTTGAGGAAGGCCTGGTGGAATCAAAACCCTTGATTAGGAGAGGAAGAGAAAACCATTAACCACTGCCCCCCATTTATTGAGTGCCTACTATGTGCCAGTACTTTACAGAAACTGTTGCCAAATTCTCATAACTTGTTTAGGGACCTTGCACATGGAAACTGTGTACTAAGTGCTCCTGGTCAGATGGCCATTGACACGTCTTCCTGTCACAGGCCACACCTGTGCTCAGGAACCACAGGGAGAAGATGCTAAACTCTATGACCTCAAATTCTGTTACTACTGGATACTCTAGTGAAACTCAGACCACGGTGTAGAAGCAAATGTCCACAAGAGTGTAGTTTTTCAGCATGATTTGTGGGAGCAAAATACTGCAAACAATATACATGTCTGTCAATATGAGAGAGATAAATAAACTGTATACTATAAATTATATGTTCACCTAATACATCTAATTATCCATTACAATAAATAGATTAGGCAACCTGTATGCATATGGACAACGTGAAACCTTAATATTGTGTAAAGGATGCAGTCCATACAGATGGAAAGCTTGCAAATAATGTATATGTCTTCTGGCTATGCACATGCTGTAATACTAAAGTTACAGAGAAAGCGATGTAGTTATGTCTGGGGATACATTCAGGTGAATGGAATTGGAGAAAGTTATAAAGGTAACTTCAGCTACACATGCAACTATCTATTTTCTCAGAAAAGAACCATCTGTGGCAAACTATATCAAACTATTAATATCCATTATATCTGGATGGTAAGAATACAAATGAAATTTTTCTTTAAAATATATCACAATTTGGTAAATATGTGGTGAGTGAATAAGTTACAGAAATTTTAAAAGGAGACAGTGAAGTGGACTGAGGAGCATTTATATCCAGACAAACGAGCTCTTGTTAGTGCTTCCCCACAAAGCCCACTGTCCCTGTGGGATGCCGGCAGGCACTAACTGACTCTTTATCGCAGGTGCTAGCGGAGGAATTCCTACTTGGGGTGAGCTCATTTCAGATGACCCAGAACGTTCTGTACAGATTTAAAGTGCTAGTAGGTCTTTGACAAAAAATACTTTGGGGATTCCAGATGTGAGTACAGGTTATTCTCTATCAGGACTGCAGGCCACCAGGAGAGGGGGTTACAGAGAGGAAGCCGTCAGAGTTTCTGAATTCATCAGCATTCTGTGGTTGCAAGTGACGAAAACCACCTCAAATCAGCTTAAGTCAGAAATAAAATATGTGTGTGGGAGAGGGAGGGGTTCTGCCTCTCTTGGCTCCCATCACAAGACCATAAGAAAAGGCAGGCTGGAAACAGAGCCAGCCTTATGGATGATGGGACTCAAGGTGGCACCTCATCAGGCTCTCCATCTCCTTTCTGTTATGTGGGCGATGGCCAAATCAGCCTTCTCCAAAGGCAAGGCTCACCGCTGTAGGCAGATCCTGGCTTACATTCTGCCAGCCTCACTCTGGAAGAGCAGGAGAAAGAGGCAAATGGACCCACATGACAGCTCCATGTTGGGCAGGGTAGCCCACACATTTTTTCACTCCTAGATCAAGTCTGGAAAAATCCTAGGAAAGGCAATCCAATCAGCCTGGCTTAGGGTACATACCACAACAAGCTGTGAGCCTGCCTCATTTCCCTTTGCTTTAGTTTCCTTTACAAAGGAATAATAATAGATGATGATAATAATGACAGGATATCATAAGGTTATTGGAGTGATCCATGCAAATCACTTAACACTGTGATGGGCTCAGTGTAAAAGATGTTTTATAAACAACAACAAACATCCCTTGGGCTGATGTTACAAGGCTGCTGAAGAGCTGTGATTGGGTGAGCCTGGATAAGTTGCCCACCTAGTGGCAGGAGGCTGTGACCTGTTAGAGAAGGGTGCTGGGCAGATCCAAAGGATGCCAGGCATGCTTCCTCAGGGTTTTCCATCTCTTTGGTTGGGTATGCTTCCTTATTTTTTAGAAATGTCCAGAGCTCCAGTACCACTCTTGTATCTGTATGCTTATCACTGGTTTTGGAATGTGGTTAAGGGAGCCTGAGGTACCATTACCCTAAACTCTCCTGCTTTGAATACATGGCTTGATGGTTTCCAGCTTCTTACCTGATCTTCTCAGATGATGGCTACAAATGGCCCCTGGACTCCACATGTAGTAAGGCATGTCTGGTTTAGAAGTCTCCTCTCCTAACCCTGAGCACCAGATCCTAAGGCTTTGCTGCTGAATGCTCTGTCCATCATATCCCTCTGAGAAAATAAGGAAGGGGTGGGAGGGCATCACTTTGGGTAAGAAACCTTGGCTAGACAAGTATCTACTTACTTAACCAGACAAGTACAAGCAGTTCTGTGTACCTGTGCTTGAAAAGATTGCAGAAAGATAAAGGAGGAAAGCTGAAGCAGGGGAAGAAAGAAAGGGAGAAGGAAAACCAATATTTAGTCATCATTTTCACTGCACATCATTTAACTTTACAAACAGCTCATGATGAAAGTACATAATATTTACATTTGGTGATGGAGAAATTAATGCGAAGAGAAGATAGCTAATTGACTCAAGGTCACATACTCTTTGGAGGAGAAAGAGGAGAGGGAGACGAGGATGAGATAAGGAAGTATGGTGGTGGCCACATGGTGTCCTTGACTTCAATTAATTTATTGATTACTTATGCAGAGCATGCTCAGCATTGTGCTCAATCACATGGAATATACAAACTTTTCCTGCTTCAGGGAGCTGACAGTCTATTATGAAGATTGTTCACAAAATGAAAAAAGATGGGGTAAGTTTCAAAGTAACAGATAAAGTAGTGCCTGTCATAGACAGTGCCTTAGGACATCTGGCAGTGGTCTCATGGGCAGGGCAGCAGCCAGGTAAGGTCCAGAGGGAGGAGGCTGGCTCACTTGCCCCCCAGAGGTCCCCATCTAGTGACTGGCCTCCATGGCAATATCCACTGTGTTGAACTCTTTGGCTTTGTAGAGACTTCCCTTTCCTGCTTTTCATAAATGTCTCGAGCTGCAGTCCAGCCTTACAAAGCCACACAATAAGCCTCTTTAGGGTCAGGAATCCCAGGAAAGAGGGAGGCGATGGGGTAGACATTCCATTTTCACTGAGCTTCAAACTTCTGTTTTGTAAAAACAAAGGGCAGCTTCCATGGACCAAGAACTATTATTTTGCTGAGAGAGCTGTTCTTAAGACTAAAAATACTGACTTTCCATGGAAAAAAAAGCCCAATTCATGCCTGGAAGCAAATTTGCATATATATATATATATATGTTTCTGTGTAGCCAAGCCAAGGCAGAATTTTCTCTCATCTCTTCCCCCACTCCTTTTCCTCTCCTTTTCACCACAAAGTACCATATTCTTTGGGGGAAAAAGATGTAACTAATCCCAGATCCAATTAAGAAGGAAAGTGACTCATCATTTTTGGTTGAGATACATCTTTCTTATCTTAATTTAGCCATGTGACCATGCATAGGCACACCCACCGTGGTAACTAGAAGAACACATTCCATGTAATTGATAATTAGCTCTTAACTTGGGGGTATCACTTTTCTTTTCTAGGCCCCTTGCCTCAGTTTCTCCACATTTCAAGTGATTCTCAGTGGTTTTCAAACCAGCCTCTGCAGAGCCTTCTTAGGGGCCCCTGAGGGACAGAAGCAAGATGCAGAGGATTAAGTGAATGGGGCTCCAGCCTTCTTCACCCCTAATTACTGCTTCTGGCAGAGCAGATGTGCTTTATCTGCTTGATAAATTTATGCTTTTTGGGAAAATTCATTTGAATAAAGAGTGTTGTCTATCTGTCCCTTCCATTTAACACCCTATGGCTTTCGGTCTTCAAACGGAGAGCCTCTGACATTTGAATCTGCCACTATGAAACAGATGCTATTCCTTCCCCAACTGAATTCATCACCGATGCCTAAGTAGGGGCTATAAGCCTGGGGTTCAGAAAAGAGAGGATACCTCAGTATTCAGAGTGGTCCTGGAAAGCCTTATGGAAGAGATGGGGACATGTCTGTAAGAAGAGGTTTGATAACATACTTTGCATTCCTACCACAGCCAGCTTAATCACAAATATAGCCAGATAGCACAATGTGAGGGACTTTATAGGATCCACACTGCCCCAGAAAACATTACCCTGCCCACCTATGCCTGTTGATTGATATGCCACTGGTGGGAGTTGGGATTATAAATTTAGGTTTTAATGCCATGAACATGTTAATAGCCCTAAGGATGAGTCCCTAAAGAGGGAAGCACACACGTGTTCTTTTCTAGTGATAGGATAATTGAGAACAGGGTTTTCTGGGGTACCTGAACCAGTAGGATAATATGGGGTTTGGGAGAGAACTGAAAAAAAGATATAAAAAATGGACATTTCCCCAGTTTACTAGTCCCTTCTATGCAGCCAGATTTAAGCAATCAGAGAACCAGGGAATTGCTAACAGAAAGGCCCCTTGGGGCCTGTGCTCCAACCTCTGACCAATGCTGAATACTGTCCTGACATGTGATGACCCTGATTTTGCATACACTCTTGGAGGAATGGGATTCACCATCTCACAGCCAAGACCAGTCTATTTATGGATTATTCTCCATAAGGAGAAAGTTCCTCTTTATATTGAACTACAACTTTAAGTACTTAAGTAATTTTCACCCTTTTCCTGGGAGCGATGCAGGATTAACCTACCATTCCTTCCAAAACAGTCTACTAGGGGTTTCAAAGGGAAATGCCTATTATGTCTCCTGCTTTCTTGTTCATATGTGTGGTATTTTTACTCTAGTTAAATATATCAGTTTTCTTCTTACCGCCCTGGCCGCATGTCTGGATGCTGTTATCTTGGGTTGTCAGGGTCCCTTCTTAAATTCCAAGCCCAGAACTGAGCATAACAACAATGAGTGGAAGGAATATGGACTATTCCTCTGCTGGGTGGACATTAAAATTATACTTCGTTAGTCTAGGAACAGATTAATTTCTCTAGCATCTGTGTTTAGCTGTTGTTAGGCTAGTACTTAAGAGAAATTCCTCATTCTTTCTTATGGGAATGGCTCTTGGATCAGTTTTCTCCAATCCTGTTGCCAGGAGGTTGGCTTTTAAGAACTCAGATGGAAGCTGTGATGGTAAATTTTTTGTGTCAACTTGACTGGCCATTAAGTGCCCAGATATTTACTTAAATACTTTTTCTAGGTGTGTCTGAGAGACGCTTTTGGGAAGAGATGAGCATTTGAATTGGTGGACTGAGTCAAGTAGATTGCCATCCCCAAAGTGGGTGGGCAGCATCTTATCCATTACAGGCCTGAATAGAATAAAAAGGCAGAGGAAGGTTGGATGAGCTCTGGTGGAATTGAATGCTTGCGCTGAGGTGCCCATCTTCTCCTGTTCTTGGCATTCCTTGTTCTCAGGTCTTCAGACCCAGCCTGGAATCTCAATCACTGGCTCTCAGGCCTTCACACTACACCATTAGTTGTCCTGAGTCTCCAGCTTGTAGAGAGTCAGTTATAGGACATGAATCAATATCATATAATGAATTAGCACATCTCCTATCATTTCTTTAAAAAATTGTTTTGATTAATTTCAGAGAGGAAGGAGATGGAGAGAGAGATAGAAACATCAATGATAAGAGAGAATCATTGATTGGCTGCCTCCTGCACACCCCACACTGGGGATCGAGTCTGTAACATGGGCATGTGCCCTGATCTGGAATTGAACTGCAACATCCTGATTCATAGGTCGACACTTAACCTCTGAGCTATGATCTTGGCTCAAGTTAAAGTTTATAAACATTGTCATAGGAAACAGAGCAAAATAGAAAGTTAGAAATTGGGATTTCTCACTACTATCCCTTAGCATATCATAATCTTTAAGTGATTTAACAAATAACTCTTGATCTATATCATTAATATACTTATATGTATATATAAATCATTCATATATGTATATGTGTGTTTATATGTATAGTCAGGGCAAATAGTATGGGTCGTGCGTCCTGTTTAAGCCCAGGATTATAGAAGATCTAGGAAAAGCTGTGGTCTTTATTTTTAAGAAACATCCAGATTACTTGGGTGATAGGACTTTCATATAGGGAGCCATAGTGGGCCATGCAACAGTATACAATGAAGTGTGAGGTCATATAAGGCAAACAATAAATTTTCCCAAGAAAGCATGATAAAGGTCAAGGAAAATATTAAACCCTAAGGCCCTTATGAGCAAATTTTGGAGAGGGTTGAGAGCCTTTTCCTAATATCCTAATGATAGAGAAGTAGCTTGATTATTCTGAATCATTATATGAAGAAACTGAGTCACAGAGAAAACATCATAGTTGGTCAGAAATTACACACTGGCACACGTGGAACTGGAATTCAGGATTTCTAGGGTAGGACTATTGCCACCTCTCTCTTTCTGTGACACACACACACACACACACACACACACACACACACGACCTTTACACCCACTCCTAATTCTGCTGTTTCTTCAAATTCGATGCCCTCCTGCCAGATGTTGTCACCTGTCTTTTCTCAGAAGACCTTGGTGAAGTTACAAGCTGAGCCCAGCAGGCGCCTGCCCCAGGCCAAACAAACAGAAGAGAAATCTTTCAGGCTGGGCACCAGGGAAAAGTGATCTGTGGCATTAGCTGAGGCAACTGATGACTTGGCATTCTGTCCTGGAGTCATCAATCATATAGAATCAATCTCAGCTCCCTCAGGAGCTGGCCCCAGCTTACATAATTCTCTCTCCCTGCCACCAACCTGAATGGTCTGATCCCAGTGGTGGGAACTGTTTTGTTCTACGTTCAGCATTGATTCACTTGGCTTTCAGTAGTATTTTCTACAGTCCCCAGAAATGTCACTTAATTTATCCTTGCTGAGGTGGCTAAGTTGCCTGGGCCTCACTGCACCAAATAGTTCAGGTGAGCAAAGAAATGTGTTTGGCTTTTCACATCGGTGGCATGGGCCTGGGGCCTTGAGACCTGGACATCAGGGTTCATGCTCATGCTTCTGCTCTCTTCCCTGAGATGGGACAGGGATCAAGCATGCAGGCCAGGGGCTGGGGCTTGCATGTCCAGTGATCCTGAATTATTTCCATATCCGTGCCACTTCTCAGCTATGTGATCTTGAACATGTTACATCATTACTTAATGCCTCAGTTTCCTCATCTGTTAAAGAGTGATAATAATACCTACCTCATAGAGTTGTAGGATTGAATTGAATCAGGGGCATAAGTGCTTAGGACAGTATGGGGCAGCTGTGATCAGTAAGTACAAGTTATTAATATTATGATTATTAGGACACAATTAAAATTTGTAGAGTTGACAATACATATAATAAAGTTGGTAGACATGAAGGAAAAGGCCTTGAGAAAAGTCGGCTGTGCAAAATGACTCTTCTGACCTGTCTCAGAACCCAGTGTTTGACTGGCACTCATTTACTTCAGTAACCCAGAATACGAGTTTGCTATGGACAAAATGTTTGTATCTCCCCCGCCCCCCGCCCCTGCCTTGAGAATTCATGTGTTGAAACCTAATTTCCAATGTGATGGTATTTGGATGTGGGGGCCTTTGAAAGGTGATTAGATCATGAGGGTGGGGTCTTTATGAATGAGATTAGTGCCCTTATAAAAGGGGCCTTAGAGAGCTCCCTAGCCCCTTCCACCACATGAGGTTACATCAAGAGATGGGCATGAACCAGAAAACCAGCCCTCACCAGACACTGAATTTGCCAACACCTTGATCTTGGATATGCCAGGTTACAAAACTGTCAGGAATAAACTGCAGTTGTTTGTAAGCTATCCAGTCTATGATATGTTATTATAGCAGCCCAAACAGAGTAAGACAGCCCTTCTCCTTCCAAGCAATAGGGGGTGGGCCCCGAGAGAATCTGGCTTAACAGTCTCTGGCATATAGTGAATGGATGAGGGGGAGGGGGAGGATGAGGATGTTGAAATGAAGCTTTGTGAACTCCACAAGGTTTCTGCGGACCAGAGGGATGTGCATAGATGAAGAAAGTCCTCATTTCCTCCATGAAAAGACCTTCTTTTTATCCTGTTTGTAAAAGGAGAAGAGGAAGAAGCAGTCTTGCTGGTGATGTGCACTTTGTGGGACCAACTGGGGAGGAGAGGAAAAACAGTGGGCACAGGAGTGGGTGAGTCAGACTTAACCCTCTGGGAGGTGGCACAGCCCTGGGAGAGGCAGCGGGTCCTTCTCTCTAAAGTTTAACCTCTGTGTGTCTCCACATCTGTCTGTCCCTCTCTTCTAGCAACTGAAATCATCTTTCCAAGAGATTCTGAGGACTGCTTTATTTGTTCAGAGACAAGGAGGCACTAATAAATTCCTCTGTGTGAGGTATTTAATTACATAATAATGTGTACACTAATCAGGGTAAATGTGTTTGTGAAAACACCTTGATATGGGAACAGTTAATCACCCAAGGCATTGCTTCTTAACACACCTTGGAAGTTAACTTAATTAAATTAATTAGAACAATGAAAAAATTGAACTGTTTATTGGTCCACAATGGCCTGAAGGAATGCTCCCCCTCAAATGCAGGAACATCTCCCACACTGCAAACTGTTTTCCCCCAAACCCTCAGCCTTATGGTTATGACTACACCCCAGGAGCTTGCAGCCTGCAAAGCCTCCCTCTGCGCCTCACCTTGGAGTCATTTCCTGTTAGAGACAGAAGGCAATCTATCCACGTGCTTACATACATGCACATGCACATACACACACAAGTGTGAACATGCACACGTGCACATGCACATACACACACATTTGTGCCTTTTGTGCATCAGAAGCTCAGGGAAATCAAGAAAGCTTTTACTTAGGATTTCTCAAATGTACATTTTGTAGTCAACCTCAGAGTGGGCCAGCCTGTGCATTCTAAAGGGAGGAAGACAAGAATGTTTTCTGAGGGACTATTATAATCGTCATCAATGCCCTTACTATCATCATAATCTATTAATAATGATGACGTTAATAATCTGAATTTGCATAGTGCTTTAAAAAAAACCCTCACTATTTCTTAACCCCCACCTCCTTTCTACTTGGGTTTTGCATATGGTGACTGATAACTCAAGATGCCTGCCTCTGGGGAGCCTATAGACTATGGCATCAAGCCCTGACAAGAACAAACTTAAAAGCCATTTTGACAGCTGAGCAAACATTGAGTAGTGTGCACATAAAATCAATCAATGAAGAGTGAGCTTGCACAGCATGGAAGCCCAGGGCCTCTTGGGGCAAGAGTCTTATTTTGGAAGAGGAGTGATCAATGAGGGTAATGGGACTCCTAGAGATTGTCCCCTAAATACAGGAAAGGAGGCCTTGGCCATCTAAAGAGCTGTGAACACCACAGTTAGCTTCTCCCTTAAGGAGCTTAGGTCAGCAGTTGGCACGTAAGGACAATCTGGACACCCTATATCAAAACACCTCCCCAATGGGCAGTAGCTAAATGCCAAAGACTTCTATAGCCTGAGTTTTCTATGAAAATAAGAGACTTGATGATGTCCAGCCTGGAATTACTTTTTACATGTGTCTTTTCTATCTCTATCTCATACAGTTATAACAGGAATAAATAAAAAAGCTCTCATGGGTGCAGCATATACCTTCCTTTCTTTCTGAAATTCTTGTTAGCTTTAAGATAAGAACATGGACCAGGGGAGAGGGCACAGAAGAGGCCTCCCCGAACCAAGTGCAGAGGGGCAGGGTCTGTGAGTTTTCTTTCTTAGAGATTTTCCCCTGTGCTCATCATCAACTTATTGATGCAGCTTTTCATGATTTTATTTGGTTAGTCATGGTGGATACTTAAGACTCTGAGCAAATCTATGGAAGCATGTCGCTAACCAGCCTAAATACCCAAATAGCCCAGCATTGCTTGACACACTCAACAATCAGGCTAACCCTGGATCAAAATATAAATAGAAAAGTGGTCATCATTTTTGTGTGTGTGTGTCAGTGAGGGTCCTTGTAGGAAACTGGGACAGGGAGTACCCAAATGGGGTAGGAGATTGGCAGTATTATGGAAAATCGACACAAGATGTGGAAGTTCCCCCGGAGCTGGCAGGAGCCGGGGAGGAGCCATTACCAGCATGAGTAGCTCAAGGCCTGAAGGAACAAAGCAGTTGCTGAATCCAGAGAGACTTGTAGCTACAGTTGCTGAACAGAAGATTTTAATGGAGAAACACAGCCACAGCTGACCTGCAGACTGCAGGGAGGGAGCTGAAGGAATAAAGACTGAGTGCTGTCTCTCATCCCCCCCTGACCCCCAAACTTCTGCCAGGGCCTGGGGAAGCCAGAGTGCTGGAGAGCCTGGAAGATTCTGTCCATAAGGAAAGGTAGAGGGTGGAGCTCAGACCAATGATGTGAGGGAAAGAAAAATATTCTGTAAAAGGAAAATAAATGTAAAATGAATTTCATTCAGACGATTCATCTTTTGTTGGGATCATAAAGTTTCTGTCCTATATGATTATTTAAACTCTCCATATATTGAAATAGATATTTATGTTTAAGCTGCCACCAAGCCAGGGCTTTAGTTTTCACAACTTTTCTCCAAGTAATTCTCTATTCGTGTGTGCACTGGGGAGGAGCTTGCTCATAGAGATTTTCAGTAAGAAGGTTGGCCCCAGACGCCGGCCTACAAAAGACACACAAAAAAGGGAAAAACCTTATTATTTAGGAGAGGGTGCTGATCAAAGGCACCATGTGAAGAGCATGTGGTTCCCTTCAGAGCAGCAGGTGTCCAGTTTCTGCACTTAGATCAGATCTGCAAGGCACATTCAGACCTCCACCTGCCAGACAGGCCACACATACCCCTATCATTCATGAAAAAGTTAATCAAACTAACCTGTACCCCATTTCCAATCTCGGTGAGGTACATCATAGGAACATTATGCAGCTTAGAGTCTAGTAAGAAATTTAGATCAGATAAGTAAATAACCCCAGTTAAGGCAATATAAGATGCACTCCTTGAAAGGGACCGAAAACAACAGGTTATTTGTAGTTCAGTGGAAATAAAAGCCACCACTAATGGGGAAAATGAAGAAAATCTCCATGGACAAAGGGGTATTTCAGGAGATCTCAAAGAAGGGAGGTTGTTAAAAAAATTTGTTCTCAGCACCTGCTCCCTTGCCACACTCACTTCAACTTGGTGTCTTTGGTTTCCTTATTGTCATTAACCTACCAGGGAAACCCAGCTCCATGTCGTCCTTTCAGTGGTCAAGGCCTAGCCCTAGATGAAGTCCTACCATGCCAGGGAATGTTTTCCTATTGCTCCAAGCCACACCGACCTCCCAGATTCATACATCCATTCCCCCAGAGGCTGACTCTTCATGGGGTGAGACTTGTTTTTCCCAACCATGTGATGAGCAGGTGCCACACTTTCTTCATAAGTAGCATCAATATTGCCCATCTGTGTTCCAAATTGGGCCTGGGAGGGCAGCTGGTTCAGATCGTGGTCATTCATCTCAGAGATGTGCCCCAGCACCTGGGGACGTGTGCACATAGCAAAGCCGGATCTTCTGATGGTGAAACAGGTGATCTGGATAAACTCAGCCCAGTTGCAAGGACTCCACACCCACTGAGCCAATGATCTGAGTTTCCGAGCCATTTATCCATCTCCAAGTTCACATTTTTCTCAAAGATGATTATGGAGGAAAGATGCAAACATAAGTGGAAAAGGTCCTTCTTGCCTCGTCAGCTCACTCTTCATGTAATTACAGTCCCGTCAGAAGGGAAGGACAAACGTGTTCCTGGAATGTGACTCCTCATCACTCCTCTTTAATCATCATCACCTGTGTCTCCGTCCCTGGATTCCTGCCCTCCCCCAGCGACCCTTCCTTCCCTTATCCAGATCCTGTTCTGGTTCCCTTCCGTCTCTCTCCAGGTTCTGTCAGTCCTCAGGGCCCGAAGCCCCAGCCACTCCTTGTGGGCAAGGTAAGAGCCTTTGGCTGCTCTGGATGTCCCCTCTGTGTTATCCTTTTCCTTCATCCTCAAGAACTTGAATTCTTGATAACTTTTGGATGTGTTATGCCTCTCAAGGAGCATAAAAGACTAAAGGCCAAAAAAAAAAGTGAAAAAGATAAAATATCTTTTCTTCCTTTCATTCACACAGTTGGTTGCCTTTCCCCCTAAAGTTCATACATAAAACCCAGGACGGCGTGTGGTGCAGGGATATAACAAATGCCCAGAGGGAGCTGCAGGCTGCTCAGTGAGCGGCTGACTCCCGCGACCCTGGATTGTTTATCTGGCATGACCTTCCATGATTACAGAAATTGTTGGCTAGCTTGGATGTGTCTTTGCGACTCCACGCCTCCAGTGACCTGAAAGTCCGGAGGAAGTTTCCATCTCTTTAGTTGAATTTGGCCCATGTCTGTTCACTTCTTCATCTTGCCGTTCAGTTCTGTTTATTCCATTCTATCCCGTTCAGTTCCAATCTATGTTCAGGTCTGACCTCAAGAATTTTTCACATGGGTCCACACAAACAGGTTTAATGTCCCCAGAAGAATGGCAGCCAAGACACTGTCCACTGCAGTCTGGTTCTTCCCTTTATTCTAGGCAGAGTGGGAGCCCTGGCTTCCTGCCCTTCCTCTAAAGCTGGAGAAGTGGACAAACAGACACAAGGGGATCGGGATCCTTTTCCCTGCACCTACAGTTGGTCCAGAATTCATTCGTCGATTTCCTATATCCATTAACTAATCAATTGCTTCATTATTCATTGCTTCTTGGATTCAGTCAGCTTACTGTTGTTAGTGGCAGTCACTGTGCTAAATGCTGGGGGTATAATGATAAATGTGAAAAGGTTTTCTTTCATGGAATTAGGAAAAATCCATGGATCATCAACTGTCCCCCTTTACCTTTCCCAGTAGCCCCAACCTCTTTAGCTCCTCCAGCTCTCCTGATTTTTAACTTTCTTATTCCTCCATGAAGCTGAATGTCATGCTCAGGGGTGTGGAATTTGCCCCTGAGCAGAGGCACTCTCCCCCTCCCCAGCTGAGGATGTAGCTGTTTTCTATTTTTAAATCTTAGTTAGCTGACAGCCAGAAAGCAACCTTTCCCTTTCTGAGTTGGCTCCTGATACTGGCTTCCTCTTTGTGGGCCTTGATTTATTGCAGATTGCAGGAAAGTTCAGTGAGATATTGAGGATCAGGGCTTACACTTACTCTTTCCTGAGTGTGTCTTACATCAGATGCCATGGAGGAAGGGCTTTGAGGATAAATAGGACCCAGAATCTGCCTCCAAGAAGCTTATAATTTAGGTGCATACACACCAAATAATTTTAAAACCAAAAAGAGGATTAGCAACATAAAGAGTATAATTGAAATTCTTTGTTATTTTAGGTAAATAGTGAGGACTTTCAGGACTTTAGAGAAGGGGGATTTGCTCAGACCTTGAAGGATAGTTAAGTTAGCATTAAGTAGAGAATATCTCCATCCTTCCATCCTTTCTCCCATATCAGGCCTACCTGCTTCCACCAGTCCTTTCTTAGCGCCCTCTCTACCCCAATAAAGAAGAAGGAATAGCCCAATGTCATTAATTGAGTCAGGCACAATTGGTTGGGAGGTATTTACTGGTGGGCAGCATCCCTGAGTTAAAAGGCATAGATCCATGTGCTGTTCTTTATCTCTTTCTCAGTATGAGGCTGTATAGATTTGCTAGGTAGGCTTGGCCTTGCCACTGTCCTGATGGGCATTTCTATCTCATTGGTGAATGCAGCCAGTAGATTAGTTGTGTCTTACCTTATACCTATTCTTCATGCTTCCTCTCCTTTCTCTATTGACTCCTACTATGTGCCCATCCAGAGGGTGCTAATATTTCTATCTTATTGGTACTGTTGTTCCTTGGTGGGGAAATGGTTAAGAGGCCCCCAGAGGTCTTCAGGCTGGAGCTCTTTCACACTGCAGCCTCATAGGTGCTTTGCATTGGGATATGCATCTGGTATACACTGTCTTGTTTGGTAGACATCTGTGAATATTCTGTTCCACCCTTACCCCTGAAATGTGGTCAGAATAATATTTTTTATATTTTGTTTTGTTTGTTTGTTTGCCCCAATACTGTATGGTCAAATAGAGTAGCAAGTGGGTCTTTAAAAAAATACATGGAGTATTCAAGTATGGATGATATACGGCCCTATTCCCAGCATGCCCTTCCTCCATACAAGCTCTTTGTGACCTCAGCAAATGGAAACACATTTCTATCAGTTTACCATGCTCCTACTTATTCAGGTCTGTGCCTACTTGGTCATGGATAACTACCTTTTTTCCACCCTCACACTTCAAATAGGGTTGGTCTCCAGGACATGCTAAGTCTCTCTCCTCTTCCCATTTCCACTAGGGCCAGTCTGGGATAGACCCTCATGGTATGTTGGCAAAAGCTTCTAGTGATTTCTCTGCCTCCAAGTCCCTGCTCCAAGCAGATATGTCCTGCCTATGGTCTCCAGGTTAATCCTCCTCAAATCGCATATTCACATTGGTACTCCTGAACTCCTCATTTTCTCTAGTATTCCCATAATTGAGTTTCTCCAGAATATGAATTTACTGTTCTCACTCAAGTTCACTTCTCAATGTTCCTAAATATAAGTGGCCGATTCTGATTGACCTGGTCATGAACATTCTACCAACATCAAAGTACCAGTGGCTAAAAAGTCTTCAAAATGTTCCATATAAAGCATGCTTCTATAACAAAGACTTGATACCCATCTTATAATCATTGAAAAATCATTGCTACCAATCAAAGGGCATAAAATTCTTCAGCAGAAAATGATTAAAGCATAATTAGGATGAGTTATGTATTGAGGTGAAAAATCAGCCAATAAAAGGAAGGTGTTATGTGTGAAGTTTGGTTATAAAGTGATGTTCATGTCTCAGTATGATGATGGGCAAGTCCAGCAAGTAAATACATGTTGCTACCCACCTAGATCCTTTTCCTGTTTCTTCCCTATATAGCAGACATGTGACAGAATATAGATAACAAAACATAGCATGCTAGAGATTATTTTGACCAGTTTGTCCAGCGCTAGAAATCCGGAGATGATGGCCAACTGGGGACAAGATTTAAAGATGCAGAGCTAGATGAGGTTTTCTGGACCTCATGGGCTCCCTGAATGTCTTTGTTAACTGAAGATCACTAATTAGCAGTAGATCCTGATAGCCTCACTGTGATTAGTACCCATGGTTTGTTACTCCCAGTCTTTGTACAGATTGATCTTGGGGTTTATCCTTATCCCCTTAAATGTTTTTCACCTGTGGAACTTGGAAAGCCAGGGAGCTATTTAACATGAAAGAGAAAAGACAAAGGAGACCAGGAAAGCTATCATGAATATTAACTGTCAATAGAAGGAGGAAAGACAAGATTGGGTCTTTGAATATGTACATATTTTAAATTATTTCTCTTCTAGATGGAAAAAAACTCAGAGCATTTGAGGGAAGTCCTAAGGGGCTATACCAGCACTTGTATGAATCCTAACTATTGGAAAGCAACTTGGACTTTTACTGAAAGACCATGTTCTCTGCCATGGATTGCTGGAGCAGAGGTTTGGTACTGGCTTGGAAGGGCTCTAGAGTTCTAGAGGGGAGGCTAGGATTCTGGAGTTGTAAGTCCTTCCAAGGCTCCTGAGTTTGTCATCCAAACATCCTTATGTTCATTTTACTTCTGTAGTTGTGTCTGATGCTGAACTGAACATGCAATAATAGTTAAAAAATTATTATTGGCAGATAATATGTTTTCAATAAAATTTCAGTTGGGTGAATAGATATGGCTCTGTACAAAAGAAAAGACAATTGCAAAATATATAATCTTCCAATAAAATCATGAAATTCATTCCAGAACCCAGAATAAATGACGTGGGGGATATTTACTTCTATTGGAAGAGCCAGGATATACCTTTTCTGTGGGTGCTATTTATCAAAGGGATTTGGCCCTGGCTGGTGTGGCTCAGTTGGTTGGACATTGTCTGTGCACTGAGAGGTTGAGGGCTTGATTCCCTGTCAAAGTAAATGCCCAGGTTGCAGTCTTAATACCTGTAGGGGGCATGCAGGAGGCAGCCGATCCATGTTTCTCACATAGCTGTTTCTTTCTCTCTCCCTCTCCCTTTCCTTCTCTCTAAATATAAGTAAAAATCGTTTTTTTTAAAGGGTTTGTATGTACTGAGCACTACTATATGATTTATCTGGGTCAATATTTGTGACGGCATTGTAAAATTGACTGAGCCCTAATGACAGTGTTGTGCTGCTGTATGCCACATATGGTGGGGTTTGCTTTTCATCAGAGGATGGTGTACTGGGCCCTGACACCCCACAATTATAGGGAAATAAACAATCATAGTGGGAGAATTTGGAGTTGGAAGATGGTGATGTCACCAGCACAGGACCCTTGGGTGTTCACTATTATAGGATTTCAGCTTGGAGTGTGCCCAACACTGAGTTCATGGATCCTGGCCTTGGGACTATCAGCTTCTGTCCTTTGTAGATGGACAGAATAACTGCTTCATAAGGCCCAGGGATCTGTTTCACCCCTTCGAGGAGGTGTGGCTATGACAACATTGATGTTGTGTGGTCTGCAAGGATAGGTAAGAGCAAGAAGCAAAGAAGACCCAGGGCTATCTTGTGAAGAAGCCTCATGCCGAGTTTACTCTGAGTGGGCAAGGTAATGTACCTCAGCCTCAGCCTGGAGCCTAAAGCCGTAGCTATATTTATAGTATCTCTCTGGAATATGCTGAATATTAAGGAAATTGCTCTTTTGTTGGTCCCTGATGTGCTCAGGTTGGCCGTTGGCAAAATCCACAATGCCCACTCGCTCCCTGCCTTTCCTTGCAGCCTTCCTCTGCCCCAGATTAAATGCTAGGACCTCATGGGGATGTCTCTGATTGCCCTGTGGCACATGGTCGTTCCTCTGCCACCCCCAGAGCATTGTAGCATTTTGCTTACATCTTTCTTATGGCTCTCACACTAGTCCCTGATGGTGGGGGTCCTCTCCTCAGAGCTTTCTGGCCTGATGACTAATGAGCATTACTTCCTCTCTGGACCATTAGTTAACAAAGAAGAGAGTGTTACCTCTCCCTTCATATTCGCCTTCAAATGAGAGTTCTCTGGGGGAGCCAAGGAGACTTGAAGACCCTTCAGAATAAAGTTTTTATGATAGAATACCCAGGAGGAGATTTTTTAAAATGAGAGTTTGAACTTTAATATGTAGCTTTAAAATAATTTCCTCTCTCTCCTGCTACCAAACCAAAAAGCCTAGTTGGCATCTTGGCCCTGACCCTTTCCACATCCCTCTTACTTACACACCCTTTGGGTGGCACCACGTTTCCCATGACTCTGTCTCTGCCTCACATGTTGGAACCATCACGAAGTCCCCCTTTCCCTATTTACCAGCCACTTGAAAAGTGCTTTCAGTTTTACTCTCTAGTAACTCTTCTTTCCTTCCCAGGCTGCCCCGCATCCCTCCCTTCAGCCCATATCTTTACCTCAGTCTGATCTCTCCCCATCCCAAATGCCCTACGAGCTAATGCTGCCCTTCTCCTCTGCAAGGCCAACCTGCTGGTACCCTTCCCTCCCTTACAATTTGTCCCAGTGCCCCCAAATGCCACAGAATGAACTCCTAGTTCTATGGGTCATGTCCATGCTGGGGCTTCCCAAGACTGACCCCATGTTTCCCACTTCATTTTCCATTTCTCTGCTTTATACATACAAATACATACATATAATCAGACACACTTGCATACAATCATACATGCACAGTTACACATGTACTCACACACATTTGTACACACAGATACATATATATATATACACATGTACTCAGATTCATACTACAAACTTAAATTTACCCACACACTTTATACTTACCTGTCTCCTCCTGAATCATCTCTTATCCCTATCTCTGTGGGATCAGCCATAAAAGTTCAGTTTAGATGTTACCTATTTCATGAAACTCCCATTGATTCTCTTCCAATATAAGGCTACCCCATTTCCTAAACTCCAAGGGACAGTTGAAGGAGTGTGATTACCATTTATTGGATATTGGCTTGAAAACAGTATATTTTGCATATATTTAAAAATTAATTTTTGCAATAGTCCAAGAGGTACCACTGTCCTCATTTTACAGATGAGCAAAGAGACTCTAAGCAGTTGGGTTGACTTCTCTTTCTTTCTTAAACATCACTTAACTTATAAATGTCAGGGACAGGATTCATTTTTTAAGATACAAACCTCCACTTTTTCTCCTTTTCCCTGTGTTATTGCTAAAGCCCCTTGGAAAGATTTGTAATGCTATATTTTTGTCGTTCTTATGAAATGTGCCACCTTTTTCCTTCTCCCAAGCTTTCCATGAGCCTTTTAGAGTGTTCCTTCCTTGGACTGGAACACCCTGCTCTGTGTCATTCTTTCCTTTTCACCAGGTAAGTCCCACTTTTCCTTTAGCTCTCCATCTAGAAATCTTCCCCGATCCTCTTGTTCCAAGTCTGAGTTAGACATTTCTAATCTGAACCCCCAGGACTCAATGGCTTTTCTGCCATTAATCACCTATTTGCTCCTTCATTTTCCCTATTAAACTTTAGGCATCTGCAGAACAGGGAACTTCAGTAACTAGGACGATGCCTGGCACACTCTCAATACTCAAAATATATCTACTGAAGTAATGGATGAAAGAATAAATGGATGAATACAACCAAACTCTGTGCATATGTGAGTGTGGGTGCCACTGTATTAGGGTAACACCTTCTCACAGAAATTCTGCTCTCAAATGTGAAAATGACTGAGTCAGAAGATAGAGAGGTGCTTACAAGGCTCCTATGTGATTTTAATGGGTCTTTTATGTATTCTACTTCATTAATAAATGGAAGAATGGAGTACTCCAGCATCTTTTATCTCCCATCTGTATTCTAATACAACAGAATTTCTCCCCAATAAAATTTCAGGGTAAATTAATGATTTTCATTTTCTCAGAAAATGCATTTTCTCTGAATGGATAGATTGCTGACTCAACACATAAATGTGATTTCCTGCTTAATAATAGGTACTGGATAATATGATGCAGTGTAAAATGACCTTTGGTCTTATTATGAATCTGTGAACTTTGGGTTGAGTGAAATCATCCTCTGTAGGGCAGGTGTGGTGCTACAATGCAGGTGCTCCTGCTTTGGGGTCACCACTCCCATGGCCTAGTCAGTTCTTCCTGTCCAATGACCTCAGTCAGCCAATGGTAGATGGGGACTCATCTTGACCTGTTGAGTGACTATCTTCTTTGCTGTCTTTTCGCTGTGAATGACTTAGTCTTGACATATAAATCACTGGCCTTGAGAGTATGCCCATGTAGGTTTTCATAAGTATTTAAACATCCTTTACATTTTAATGAATGTGCTTCTGGAATACACAGGGAAAAGGGAGAAGTGGATTGAGAAGAAGGTTGACCATAGGTACCTATGAGGGAAGGACAAGAGAGAAGGTTGCCCACAAGTGCTGGGTACTCTGGAGACCAGATCAGAACATATATTTTCCATATAGGAGATGAGAACTTGTGATAGGGAAATGCAGCAAAGCCCAAAGCCCCTGGAGGTGGTCTGTGGCCAGCAGAGGAACCCTCCCATGGACTGCAAAGTAAATCAGAAACCTCTCCAGATGTTGCAGGCTCTTCATCTTGTACCTTGAGCTTGGATCTGCCTTCAGTGGAGTGGGACTGAGGCAATGGGATGGGACCCATAGCCAAGAGGGTTTCACAAGCCAAACCATCCTATGGGTAGTAATATCACTGTTGTTAATACCTAGAAGTTAGCAAATACTGGATACCAGTTTTATATGAGTTCCAGCAGGTAAAACGTGAAACTAGTTATAGTGTATATATATAGAAGGGTGGGAGTGTTGTTAATACCTAGAAGTTAGCAAATACTGGATACAGGCCAGTTTTATATGAGTTCCAGCAGGTAAAAAGTGAAACTAGTTATAGGGTCTATATATAGAATGGTGGGAGGATGAAGGGTAACCACAGAGGATAGTGCAGTATTCTAGGTTTAACTGTTGTAAGAGAGTTACCACCCTTGGCCTGAAGGAACAGAGCATGGAGCTATTACTGGACTCTGTGTGGAGGGTCATGTTGATATTTGCTGTGATCTTCGGTTAAGGGCTGTAGCCAGCCTGAGATCACCCTGGAAGGAGGGAGCCAGGATAATTAACACCTCTCAGGCTCTCATGTGTCCCATTGACTAGAATCAATCAGAAGCCAGAAGGTAAGGGACCCAATTAATATAGTTGATGTAGGTCAGTCTTTGGGGTACAGAGCAAGCAAGACAGAGAAGGATACAGAATGGATCTGGGGGGAAATTGGAACTAGTCCATGTGCATCTACAATTTAATTTAATCCTCACAGAAATCTGGATACAGAATGGATCTGGGGGGAAATTGGAACTAGTCTATGTGCATCTACAATTTAATCCTCACAGAAATCCCATCTGGAGGGTATTATTATGCCCATTTACAGATGGGGAAGTTGTTGCACAGAGAGGTTAAATAACTTTTCCAAATATCCTCAGTAAGTGATAGAGTCAGGCTTTGAACACAGGCAGACCTCCTCTGGGATCTGACCACTTAACCACTGTGCTAAGCTAAGAAAACAGCAGTTGAAAGTATTCCTTTTTTTCTTGGGGGGAGGGAGGGGGCAGTGTTTACATTTCCTTCATTTATTAGGAGATGCTCTTGAACATGCCAACCCTGTCTTGACTGAGTTTGGTTTAGCCTTTATCTTCAGGGGCTGGAGGTGGGCAGGTATGAGTGTGGGAACAACCCTCTTGGTTTAGCATCCTGGTGGGAATTGGAGTCCTGCACTGCTTGAGTTGCAGTGCATGGTGAGAATAGATACCACAGGTGAGAGTTAAATGGAGTGATGAGGACTGGCAATCATGCTCTGAGGTTTCCTAACTTTAGAGTTCCCTGATTGGTAGTAGCTGGTTATAGTGGATTCTACTCTGCAGCTCTATTTTCCCTTTAGGACTATAGTAGGCAGATTTCCAAGAAGACCCTGAAGATTCCCAGTCTCTGATGTGTACAAACCTTCTCCTAGTGACTCAATCAAACATTAATCTAGGTACTGCTGTGAAGGGATTTTTCAGATGGAATTGCATTCCAAATCGGTTGACTTTAGAATATAGAGATTAGCTGGATGGGTCTGGCTTAATCCCATGAGTCCTTAGATCTAGATCTAGAGATTATTGATAGAAAAAGTCAGAGATGCAAAACGTAAGGGAATCAATACAAGAGAGTTCTCCACTGCTGAAGGAGGCCTCTCAGAGCTGAGAGCACCCCTGGGCTGACAGCCAGGAAAAAGAGACCTCAGTTCTATAACTGCAATCTGAATTCTGCCAACAACCTGAATGAGCTTGGAAGTAGATTCTTCCTGGAGGCCTCAGATAAGAATGCAGCCTAGCTACCACCTTGATTTCAGCTTCCAAGCAGAGAGCCCATCCAAACCTTTTTGGACTTCTGAACTATAGAACTATGATCTAATAAGTGTGTGCTGTTTTAAGTTCTAAATTTGTGCATCAGTAACTTCTTATTGCAACAATAGGAACTAATACAAACAAGGTCAAAGTCACTCATTCTCCTGGCTGTGTAGAGTACTCAGAACTACGTCTCTCTCCAGAAATCATTCTGGACTGAAGGAAGCTGCCTTGGTTAAGTTATGTTCCCTTCTTAAGGGCAGGCAGCATCTGATGACTGATTCATGGAGGCATACAAAGTCTTGAGCCCCTTGCCTCCATTTGGGGAAACTGATGCTCCATCCCAGATTTTGAGCTGCCTGTGGGATGGTCTGGAGCCTCTGTTACATCACTTCTCTCTCTGCCTAGTCCTGCTTCCCTTACTTGGTCACAGATGGTCTTTTTGAGGGCGTGACCCAATATGCTTTTGCATGCAAATTCCCATTGTAGACTCTTTCCCAATGGGACAAGATTTAAGAAAACCCACTAGATCAGTGGTTCTCAACCTTCTGGCCCTTTAAATACAGTTCCTCATGTTGTGACCCAACCATAAAATTATTTTCGTTGCTACTTCATAACTGTAATGTTGCTACTGTTACAAATAATAATGTAAATATCTGATATGCAGGATGGTCTTAGGCGACCCCTGTGAAAGGGTTGTTTGACTGCCAAAGGGGTTGCGACCCACAGGTTGAGAACCGCTGCACTAGATAAATGTAGAGTGGTAGAGAAGAAGTAAGATGAGTCTTGTCTCATAGGAGTCCAGCTTGGAACAGCAGATTCCTGCAAGGAGCAGTGACATAATGACATTAGGTTCTATATAGGAAAGGCCCAGCATTTGTAGCCCAGACTTAGAGGGACCATGTATTTCAGTTATCCCAGGACATACTGTTTATACCTTTACCCTGGTGGTAATAATGACTAGTTACACATTTGACTCTCCCATTTGGATGACAAAGCACAGGGTCTGTGTTCCCAGATTCCATGAATTATGGGAGCGCAGAAGATAGAGAGACCACTGTGGCCAGGTTGGGCCAAGTTGTAGAGAAGTCTACATAAACTGGCCTCTGAGCTAGACATTGAGAGATGAGCAAGAATTTTGTTACATGGAAGTGCCCAGGTATTCTTAAGTAGGAAAAGGTAGGAAAGGATGGACAGAGAGGGACAACTAGGAATACATGTGTGAGGGGCTTGGGGAACAGCAGTAGCTGCAGGAGGAGGAGGAGGAGGAAGAGGCTTTCATTGTTGGAATGGTATAAGGAGCTTGTTAATGGGTATCTTTTTATGAATACATAAAACAAAGAAACTGGCACACATTGGTCATAGAGGGGATGAGTGCCCACATGCACAATCATGTGATATTTCCTCATGTCTTGGGGAAAATGAAAAGGAGAAAGGGAACAGATGGCTAGCCTCCCACTGAATGAGGCCAGACCATTTTGCTTATCACGGCAACACTTTTTAAAATCTCTACCCAGTTTGCTTATTTGTCCTGTAAAGATGTCTTCGTGGATTGATGATGAAAATCGTGATGCTGGTGGTAATGACCATTCCTTACTTTTGCAGCCCTTTCAGAGTTGTTTCACACTCATTATTTCATTTCATATAACCCAAGATTCTCTTTGTCTTCATCACTGTCCTATGTGAAAGGCAAGGTGGGTATTATTTTTTTCATTCAACTGAAGGGAAACAGTCATTAGTTGAAAAAATTCTCAAAGGTAATAGGTATGGAGCTCAAACTGAATCTGAGTGTGGTGGCTCTCATGTCAATGGTCTTTTCACCACATTGTAAGAAGATAATGGTGTGTCTTTGTTCACCAGTGGCCTGACAAACCCCTCATTGCCTTGATCCCCTTTGGCTTCCCTTCCTGGATTTTGGATGTCCATTAGACACTCCATTGAATGGTGCCCCCCATCTCTTCAGCTGCAAACAGCAGAATTTACTGAAATGTACACCAAAATATTTTTTCTGGAGGTGCATGGAGGTTGTATCTCTTCTGAGTAAATGATGTTATTTCATTCCAGATTGGATTAGAGTATTACAGGAGGAATTGTTTTATTTAATGTCTGCTAGATGCTTTTACCTCAGTCTGGACCACAACCTTACAAAGGAAGGGTGTGCAGCTTACATGAGGAAATTGAACTGAGTGTTGCAATTCCTTGCCTAGGGTCACAGATGATAATGGTCAAGCTAGGGATTGAAACTAGTTCTGTCTGTGTCCACATTCAACACCTTTCCCGTGAAGCCACTCTGGCTCTCTGGAGTCCAATGTCCTCAGTGGTTATCAAGATATGAACCCGATAAAGCTCTGACTCTTTTTGTAGACCTAGAGCACTTTCAGGATAAAATATTTTAGCTATAGACCTTCTTCTCAGAAAAATGCACATTTATCCAACATTTTATATAAAATTGCAATGGACTGCAAAAGCTGCTCTATAGTCTTCAGGTCAGGAACTCTTGCCCTAGGGGTGGTTAAAACTCAGGGAAACAGGGATAGAGAAGTTTCAGTAGCTCTCATGGCCTCCTGGAGTGCCTCATTTTTAAGCTAATCTCTACTGGGACTTAAAGGGTTTGGGTCTTTGTCTTAATAAAACAGGTTATTACCTAAAAGGCTATTAAAGCAGCAGGAGAGAAGTCTGAGCCAGCTGTTGGGCAGAAGGGCAATCCATTGTTCTCTCCAGTAAACCCAAGCTAGGGAGAAGTTGCAATTAGGGGCACTAAAGTTTTGTTATTTCAGATTAAAAATTTGTGGACAACAATGAGGCTTGGACATTTTCTGTGACACATGCATTCTCCCTCACTCTCCTCCTTTGGTTGACTGTCTGGAAGCAGTCAAATAAAGTCCAGTTTGTCCTGGATGAGGCTTTTGTCCCAAGGCTGTGTCAGGATGATGAAATACATCAAGTTGAAAAACAGTGGAGAAAGCTTTTGATTGACTTAGATCAATTTTTAAGATGGCCAGAAAAAAGTATACCTAACTATGAAGAGTCTACTGATGTCCAATCACAATTGCATGCTCAGATTTTTGAATATTTTCATAAATATTTAAATATTTGTTTAGATGGGCTACTTAACTATTTAGATATTTCAGTGGGGGCTCTCTATTTATTAGCTCTTTCTCCAGTGTTATGGACACATCCAATCTCATCTCAGCCTTTCTATCCCACTGTATCTCCCTCTGCTTCTGGACAAACACCCTTGGTGCCATTCAGGTCCATTTTCTACTCTGCCTCTGAAAATGGCATCCTCCAACCACCTAGCATTCCTTGTCCCATCTGCCAATTAAACCCCATCCATTGGTTTTGTGAGGTGGTCAAGGGCTGAGACAACCTGTAGATCTGGTGTGCCTCCTTCTTCACCTTGCCGAACTTTATTTGTAATAAGGAATGATAGTTCCTATGTTGTATTATTAAAATTCAATAAGGTAGCATACATAAAGCAGATGGCATTTATAGCTACTCTCATGTTCTTCCTCAAGGCTAGAGCAAGTATTGCTTCCTTCAGAAGATACTCCTGGAAGCTTAGCCCAGAGTTATACTTATCTTTCTCTTAGTCTGCTTGGGCTGTCATAACAAATAATACAAGCTGAATAGCTTAAACAGAAATTTGTTTTCTTACAATTTCTGGAGGCCAGAAATTTCAGATCAAGATCCAGGAGGGTCAGTTTTTGGTGAGAGCTAAAGCTCTTTCCTGGCTTGTGGATGGCTCCTTCCCACTATGCCTTCACATGGCCTTTCCTTAGTGCCTGCACACGGAGAGAGAGAAAGAGCAAGGTCTTTGGTATGTTCTTAAAAGGAACTAATCCTTTTGTACCAGGGCCTCACCATTATGAGGCCCTTTTAACCTTAATTAATTCCTTAGTCCAGGTATAGCTACACTTGTGGGTTAGGGCTTTAATGTATTAATTTAAAGGGGGACACATATATTTAATTCTTAGCAGCCTCCAGCGTAGAACTTTCATGGTACTTAAAACAAATACCCTCACATTTTACTGTTTAAATATTTCTCATTGCCTTCCTGCATGAATTGTGCATTTTCAGTCAAGACAGTAGCCTCCCTTGACAAAGACCTGTTTCTCCTTTTTATGTGTAACCAACATGAAATAGGGCACTTTTTAGGGTTAAGAAATACTAATTAGTGAACTGGCTGTTTGCTTTACCAACATGAAACCAATCAATTTGAACTTTGGCTTATAAAATTGTGGGGATGTTCACGAATGGATGTATTATTCAGGATTGGCTAGATTGTGCATTGGTAACAAATAATCCCCAATTCCCAGTGACTTAAAAAAGTTATTTCTTCTCATCCTTGGTACCCATCATGGGACGATAGGAGGAGGATTGCTATTAGACACTGCTAGTTCCTGTGCCAGAGAGAAAAGAGCACATTGTAGGGTCTGGCAATCTGAAATTAAATGCTCACTGGCCACAATTCATTGGTTAGTAAAAACTAGTTGCATGATCCCGCAACCATAGGGTTGGGGGCAGGAAGTGCAAGCCCACCATGTGTCCAGAAGACAGAAAGCTAGAGATATTTGGTGAATATCATTAATGACCGCCATAGTGGAAAAATGTATGATCAATTTTCCAGGAAGTGGGAAAATTGACACTCATTTCATAATACTTATCTTTTATACAACTAGAAGACTGGCTTTAAGTTTCTTCTCTCCCTTTTCTATGCAAAATCAGCCAAGAAGTTTCACAACGTACATGAAGCCTGGATTGTTGTGATTGGAGGAAACCTTCCGTATTTTCCATCTAATGAGGGGACTTGTACAGTGACTCTGAAATGATCCTAGGAGTAGTTCCTTAGGGATTTACCCAGGGAGGGCTGTCGGAAGGGCTTTGGTGAGAGTGGGAAAGACCCTGGGTCCTACCTTGGCTTCTTGTCGGTCTGACTTACGTGTAGGGCTTCTTTGTAATATATATATATTTGAAAACATAAATGGTGCTACAGAAAAAACCCCCACAAAAAACCATTGAATGTAGTCCAACCACATTGGCAAGACATAGATGATCCTATAATATTGTTTCCAAAACCTGAAGCAAGGCCTTAAGGACTGAACTAATACCTTCCACTGTTCTGCCTGGCACAGCATCTTTCCTTCACTTCATGACACTCCCCCTGCTCTTCCTGATGATTCTTGGTGAGCTGGGTTTCAGGGCTCTCTCTTTGCCTGGGAGTTGTATTCACTGTGCCTTAGGCTGTCTCCTCCCTCATCAAGCCAAGAAGCAGTCCATTAACTTTGCAAACAGAGGTGCCTCCTCTCTGCTTGTACCCAGGCCTTGGCTTGTTTGGACCAATATATCACACAAATAAACTAAGGAGGAATTAAAATATTTTTGTCTGCTGTGTCTTCAAAATCACAGAGTTTGCTTTGGATTCTTTTGAAGTTGTTTTTCTTTTGTTCCTTTAAAAACTCTTTCTGAGCAAACTGAGGGCTGATGAGTTGTCCCCAAACTGCAACACTTACATGCAAATATGGGAGAGTGACAAAGACCTTGATTACAGCTTCATTTGCTTTGTGCAAGACTCCAGAAGCCAGTGAAAGCCACAGAAAATGTGAATAATGGATTCCAACAAAGAGGTATTGGAGCCAGTGGGCTGACTGGCAGGTCCTCCGTGTGTTCACACCTCTCTTCCATTGGACAGCACTGGCTGTAGGCTGGCAGAGGATACTTTATCAGCTCTATGGATGCTGTCCCCACCCAACACATCACCCCTTCCTGCTGCCTGGGGTTTGAACACCAGAGTTGGTGTTCATCTTTAGGTTTTACATTCAGTCCTTCTTTAAATGCCTTTCTCACCAGGAAACTTCCACAGTTAAGCTGTCATCATGCATGGTCCCCTCATTGAGAATGGTGTGTGAGAGCATGTGTCCTCATGTGAGAAGGAGTGGGAATGAGTGAGAGCTTGCAGACCCTGAGGGCTTGCAGACCCAGGATCAGGACACTGGGTTGGGAATGGGCAAACTAGATAAGATTAAGTTTAAAAGTAGAAATTGGTGAACATCCTCAACTTTTAGTGGGAGAATAGCAAGTAAGTTCCAACTCTTGTCTTGGAATCTATTTACGGTCATCTTAGGAATCTTACTGAGTGACGCCTGGGGGCTAAAGCAAACGTGGGGGCTAAAGCACCTGGAGTCCTTGCCATCAAAGACATTAATTTAATTAAACATGGCCAAACAGCAGACATTCCACATATATCTTCCCTAATGAAAGTATGCAAAACCCACTGCAAGTTCTCCAGATTTATTAAATCAAATTATGCAACTCAATCAGTAAAGGGAGAAGCTCCTGAGCTAGGAGGAGGGGTACCTCTGCTTCAAGGCAAGACAAGTTCAGCTAGGAAAATATAAAAACTGGTTCATTAGGCTTAATGTCAAGAAAATACAGAGCTAAAGGATGGTGACCAAGGGCCTGGGATCAGCTCTCTAACCCCATTGCCTGGCACAGAACAGGGACTGCCGGTGTTTTCTTCTAGGTATGAAAACACATATATTAATAAATGAACAAGTAAGTGGTGATAACAGTAGCAGAGTGGCATTGTGTCAAAGGCTCTTTGACACCCCCACCCTCACAAATACTGTGGATGCCCCTCTTATTCTTTACCCTCAGGCTTTACCAGTGAGAGTTGTAAGTTAACTACAAGTAGATTTTAAGAAAATAGTTGAGACTTATTTGCTATTCTGATGCAGAATATTGGAGTCTAGTGACTGGAAAAATTGTATCGGGTACATAGAAGTGTCTCACTAAATGTTCACCAAAGAGTAGAGTTAGCCTAGCATCATCTAGTAAGACATCATAGATATTTCTTTGTCTATAATTTGTCTTTGATGAACATGATCTTGTGGACTTGGAGCCGAGGTTGGGGGTGTTGAGAAAGAACAGGAGAAGAGGAAGACCTGAGCCACTTCCTAGAGATGTTGGGTAAGGGGACAGAGGCCAGGGGGCCTGAGGAGAGAGCTGTAGGCCTCAGAGGAGGGCACGAGGCTCTGAGAGCATCCTTCTTCAGTGCCTCTCACAGCCTCTGCTTGAGAATTTAGTGATGGGCAGACAGACAGCCTGGTATTCCCTAGTCCCCTGTCCTCTAAACCATGAGGGCACCTGCATTTTTGTATTAAACTTCAATAGGAAGCTGGCCTCCCGAACATGGTGTATCTACAATGCTGAGTATCATGAGGTGTTTATATATATAAACTTCTGAGCTATGGCATAACTGCGTGGCCATGTCACTAGAGTCCTGGAGTGGAAGTTTCCCTGGCCTCCTCCAGCCCATGTGTGATGTAGATAAATAGTGCAATTTATAAGCCAGTTAGTTCCCACTGGGTCCAGATCAAATACTTCAATTATAGCTCCAATTTATATATATTAAAATTGCTCAAAATAATTCCTACAGTTGTTGTCATCATCTTCTCTCTTCTTCCTCATTATTATTATTTTACTGCTGCTAAGGCATGGGGTATTTTTGAAATTCCACTTACTGAGTTCTTCTATCTCTGCCCACTTTCTCAAACATACTCCAGCCCTTTACTCCTGTTATCCATGCTTTTGAAAGAAGCATTTACTGGGGGAAGGGAGTTGTCCTGGCAACTATTTCTATTGCCCAACTGATTATACTTTTATGCCCACATCTTCCCAGTGACCATGATTATCCTTTCCTTTCTGGCTTATCTTTCACCTCAGATACCCCTTGTAATATTCTTATCATGATACGAATTGAAGGACATCTGTTTACCCCACTCCCAAACCCAAATCAGTGGCAGCACCAAGATTGGGCTTGGAAACCTGGAGCCTTTCATTATTTCTATAACTTATACCTAAAGTTACTGCAAATCAATAGAAATTACAAGTGAACACAGTATTCTTATAGTGTAATTGGAACTTCAAACAGGATCCTCTAGTACCGCCTTATAATTGAATTGCAATCCCCAACCCTTACTGTGGTTTCTGTTGCCCTTTATTATGTTTCCTGTGGGTTTTGATGATACCTGAGATTCTTCAGGACTTACTTTGTAATAAAAGTCCTTCAAGAGACATGTACATTATTATCACTGGGTAAGGTTCTGTCTCATATTCACTGCCAAATAACAGGGATTTCCCTTATAAATAATTAGTGGTCATGCAGCATAGATCAGGCTTTGTGGGGGCTAGACTCAAGACATGCATAGATGATGGGGAGGGAAATGGAGGAGGCAAAGAGGATGGAGAAGGACATTTATAGCGCCAGTCTGCAGGAGAGTTGAGGAAAGATTTAATAGGAGGGTAGCACAGCGTGGGAGAGTCAGAATGTTCTGAGGAGATGGCCAAGATAGGGGGCTTCATGAAGGCATTCTGTCAGATACTTCTGGAGATGCCCAAATGAGTAAGACCAGGAGTAACACAGAACCATCAAATTTCAGACTTGTTAGAATCTTAAACTTCATTTAGTTTAATCTCTGTCGAAAGCCTGATTGTAACTAGAATAACCGAGGTCCAGGATCTGTTTCAGTACTTCCCAGGATGCAAGAGGGTTGCTAGGGAGAACTAACTAATGCCATTTTTTAGCATTTCAGAATGGTTGAATTGTTATTCCTGTATAGAAACACTAGAGACCCGGTGCACAAAAATTTGTGCACTCCGGGGGGGGGGCGCTCAGCCTGGCCTGTGCCCTCTTGCCGTCTGGGACCCCTCAGGGGATGACCACCTGGTGGATCGGGCCTAAGCTGGCAGTCAGACATCCCTCTGGCAGCCCGGGAGCCCT